>NC_088107.1:18656889-18962618 GCF_036370855.1 Dromaius novaehollandiae | reverse complement strand
CTCTCTCTCTCTCTGCACACACACGCACACACACACACACCATTCTATATCAGAATGATGGATTTTTGTGCTGTGCATGTAGGAAGTGGTGTGTGTTCTTCCTCTCCAGGGAGTCAATATATGCTTTATATTATGTAAAGTCTGATGTACACCATGTAATACAGGACTAGCACAACATGGGAATACAAAAGTAGTTGACAGTCTTTTTAGGCGTGGGGATACCAGATTCTGTTGACAGTTGCTTTTGAATTCACACCCAAAGTCTAAGTATCTTGCACAGAAAGGGCAGTATCCTGTGTTTGTGTCTGCCTCTTTGATTGTATGTTGCTAGACAGCAAACCTGATTAGGACTTTTAATCTTGCTAGAAAATTTAGTTCAAGTTTTATTGTACTAGAATATGGCCTGTGTGATTTTGCTGTAAAAGAACAGATTAATTTCTTGAAATAGTGTTTTTTAAGATTAAGTAGATTTAGTGAGAAAGTAAGGAGCAAAATGAAGTATGGACACTAATGGGGCGAGGGAGAGGTGGGTCTAGTTTGCCCAGAAATGTTGTCTTCCGAGACAGACAGACATGAGCCTGAAATGCAACTGTTTTCATGTTGGACCTCATTTAAGCTCCACTTTCCTCTTGATTCCTAAGGGGATTTGCTATAGCTGCTACATTAGAAAAATGACTACGACTTTGTTATAATCCAGTGCATTTCTGCTAATTTTTAGTAAACCATAAAGCTTCTTAAAGTTAACCAAGCCCACAAACTTGTTTGGCATAATCTACTTGAAATCAGATCACTTTCATAGGAACCTTCTCAGCTATTCAAAATTTTCGTAAACACCAGACTTTGAGTTTTATTTTCAACAGTTGCTAGTTAATCTGCAAAGCCTATCACTCAATATACCCTTAAGTAATTGCTAAAATTTGTCTGCTTCGGGTTTTGTAATTGTACTTTATGTGGCACCTTCGTTTAACTTATTACTGAATATGATATTACCAAAATATTCTGCAAAAGACAGGTGGCAAGTTGTTATTTCACAGCCCACAGACACAGGAGTTGCTAAAAATGGTAACTTGTTATTTCAGATTTATCTTTCCCAAAGGCTGTCCAATAACACTTTAAATTAAGCTTCTTTAATGCATATGAAATTTAGAATTTAATAAGACTCGTCTGAGATTTTAGGCATTTACAAGCTAGCTGTTGAAATCATATGAGGATTACCTAGTGTGCATAGTAATTGATCTGCAGTGCATTTTTACCTTTATAGTGCAGTAACTCTCAACTCATACTGACTAAATGAAATTTAATGACATAGTTTTTGTTCAGTACTGTATCCTGAAGCAAGTAACAAGGGGCACGTGTTAAAGTATCTTTAGACTATTTTTTGCATGTTATGTATTACCTGCTGTTACAAACAAACCAGTATAATTTTTAATGAAAAAATATTAATGGAGAAAAGTTTTCTCATTGCCTTGAACTTAACATTTCTATTTTGGGGGTTTAACCATAAGCCATATGTAGATGTTATTTCTTCTCAGCTTGCAAATAAAGGAATCAGAACAAAAATTCTGAAAAAGAGTGCAAACACAAAGAAATTGTTTGAGTCACCACGGTCTGCCTATTGCATTATTCACTGTATCAATTGCACATTACTTAAAGCCTTTCAAAAAGTCCTGGGAAATACACCAGCTGTACTAATCATTGTTATCATCTGCTTCTCCTTATCCCCAAAGGTGTTATATAATTAATCACATTCTCTTTCTTTGTATTAAAAATTGTCACATAATCATTGAACCAAGACTTAACTTTCCGCTAAGCTACCACACAGCAATCCATGAGCCAAGAATGATGTACTTCCAGTTTTCTCTTTGACATTGATACCCTTCATGGCTTCATTTGCTTCATCCAGATACCTCTGAATATTTGTACTCTTGTCTGTCTGTTTCATAATCCATCTCTGTTGTATAATCTGTAAAATATACTTCATAGAGCAAGGATGGATAAGTGGATCTCTTAAGTGGTGTTCTCAAAGGGAGAAGCTACATGCTATCCTAGACCTTCGGCTGGCCATGTGGTCTCGTCTTTAGTTCTGCTCTGGTGGTGTAGCTGTTGATTTCAGTAGACCTAATCATAACTTACACTATGGCAAGTGGGAAGAGAATCAGCGCCAGAAACAATCCACCCTGATAAACTTACCTAACATTAATGTTTCCTGATTAACACATACACGGTACTTTTGTCTCCTGAGACTTCATTGTAAAGATGTAATCTGTGATCTGTGTATAGGAGGCCGATGGCCATTATACTTGGAAACTGATAGCCAGACCCGTAAGGGTATTTAGACAATGAACTCTTTGGAAATCTCTTCCTAAGTGAAGTATTTGAGAATGGAAGATGCAAATTAATTAAAGGTGCTCTTATCTTATCCAAAACACGTTTAGAGAATAGTTATGGTTTATCTGCCTCTTATTTCTAATCCTTTTCAGTTTCTACTTCTGGCATTACATTTAAGCTTATTTGGCAGAAAGGATTTTTACAGTTAACCTTCAGCATTATTCATCATCACTATATATATATGCCTATACTCTGTGTTCATCCTGTTTCAGCATCCACTCAGCCATTTTAATGGGTGCTTTCTTTTCAGGACGACTGAATTGGTGGTCCACAGTGTGTACGAGCTGCAAACGCCTTCTTCCGTTGGCTACAACAGGTGATGGAAACTGCCTCTTGCATGCTGCCTCTTTAGGTAAGGGGGAAATGTGCACAAGAAGTCTTTTACCAAAAATATTTGCTCTTCACTATCCCCGTAAAAAGCTCAAACACATGGGGTATAAAGACTTTCTTTAAAAGCCTGGTTCTAGAGCAGCATATTCTTCTTCAGCTTTCACTTACAGAAGTGTTTGCTGTAGGCCTGTTTGAGAGATGAAGCTGCAAATTTTATCCAGTTGATATCAGAAGTATAACTGGAACAGTATCATAAAGCTTTCCTCATGGATGCCAGTGACTCAAGTCCTGGTACAGGTGGAACCCTAGGTGCTTCTGCAGGATTGTCTGTATTGTGAATGAGAAATTACATTCATTCTCCTCTGGCTTTTATTAAACAGTTGTCCTACTATCTTCAAGAATACAATATGTGTTTATCATCTCTGTTGGCTCCTTGGAGAGGTTAATTATATGGAAGAGAGAGTTTGGGGTGAATTAAAAATAAATTCCAATTCATTAATCATTAATACAAGACCTTTGAAAGCTTTCTTCAAATGCTATCAAATAAATAAAAATCTCTGAGGCTGAAAATCTGTAATAAGTCTTGCATGTCATAATTATTTTGAAGAAATTCCTTTTTTTGTTACTGTTGCTAAAATCTTGCACCAGTAGAACTCCCAAAGGTGAATTTTTAATAACCTTGGGATTTTTAATCATTAGAAAAGACTTTTATTTTTTGGAAGAAGTAACAAGAAAAACAGGTTTTATTGTTTCCAAGGGCCCTTTTATCTACGCCCACTCCATTTTCAGCTTGAAGGAATTGTATGTTATTTACAGCAAATTCTTGAAGCATTTTGACCTGAAAAGTTGGAAATAAACATATTAAGTGCCAGTAGCTGACAGTATAGTAATTGAAACATGTCTGCCTATAGGTACATGTCTTGGTGAGAGCTCTTCTCTGTTATCATAGGGTACTGTTTTCCAGTACATAAAGACATTTTATTAACTTAAAAGGATCTTGAAAGCCTGTGGCTGCTTGTATTTTTAGGTTCCAATTGTCATGAATGCTCGTCTCTTTACTAGGATACAGAAGCCAAAGAAAATTTATCATCATGCTGTATAAGAGCAGAGTCTTATGGGTGTCTGTATCATCATTTGAGATACACAAAAGTGCCTGTAGTTGTCATTAACATTCTGGTGTCAGCAAGCTCTGTTGCAACTCCAGCTAAAATCAAAACCTGTGCGTTGAATATTCCATTACTTACAGCAAAGTTGAAGTTGCACGGAAACAAATACTGAAACAACTCAAATCCTTAGTCGGTCCTTAATCGATCTTTAAAATTTGTTAGAATTACTTACTGTTGTTCATTAGCTTATCTATGTTGACTGTTTCAGTAGGAAACCTTAGAAATGAGTGAATTTTTTGCTACTAAGGAGAATCTTAAGTAATGAATAAGCCATGCTGCTTTTGATTTAAAACAATATTAATTGTATTAATACTTACTGTTTCTATTTCACTGTAGCTTCTTTAAAACTGAGTGCCTTCTTGTGCTACTTTAGGGATGTGGGGATTTCATGACCGGGACCTTGTCTTGCGTAAAGCACTCTACACCATGATGAGAACTGGAGCTGAAAGGGAAGCACTGAAAAGAAGGTGGAGATGGCAACAGACCCAGCAGAATAAGGAGGTCTGTATAGCCCAAAGACAGTCTTGTTAGCACCATGTAGGGTCAAAAGCATTCCTCTGAAGCTTGGTGTGAAAATTCCAAATTTCCTGTGTTTCAATTTTTTATGTGAAAAGAGATTTATTTAGAATTTGAGCATCGAAATGCAAATATGGTTTTGGCTTTGTGGGCAGAAATATACAGTTTCATAGCTACAAAGTTCTAAGATGGGTTTGGAACCAGTAGAAAATTTTGGCCTCCAAAATTAAACGTAGACTAGATGATCTCCAGAGGTCCCTTCCAACCTCAACCATTCTTTATAATTTAGCTCTCATGAGCATATTAAAATGACTGGATGAAATACACAAAAGAAAAGAGAATTTCGTTTAAGAAAGAGCTCCCTAGAATGTCAAGCTAGTTTTCTTAGAGCTATGAGCAAATATTGAGTGGATTTTTTTTTTTAAACTAAAATCATCTGTAGATTTGTTTTAACTATTGATTTAAAGCTGGACTCTATTATGTATCTTTTTCTGAGGATAGATGTGCCTAAACAGTGGTTAGAAAAGCCAATTTCAGGGCTAATCATCATCCCAAAGGTATGGATTTTTGTCAGTTTTCATTTTGTACCGGAGTCAGATTGCTGCGATTTAATAGACATTAGATAGAGCTGTCTTTCCAAGAAAGGCCTGCAAGCCACAGGATGTATATTTTAATGTAATAACTTCCAAAGAAGTATTCTTCCATCAGATATTTATCCTCAGTGCAAACTTTTTATCTCCCTATAAATATCTTTCCAGGAATCACTTCCCTGGATGGCTTCATTTTGTTTGCCTACTTGTGTGGGTTGGTTTTCCTGCCTGCAGTGAGATGTATGGGTAGTTTCTTCAGTATTTCTCTTTTAACTGTAATCCTGGAGATACTTGTTTTTCAGGATACTAAAAAACCTTTCAAGAGCAAAACGAAACTGCTATTTGGTTAAGTGATTTTTTTTTTTTTTGTCACATCCAAAATTATAGGTAAAAATGCCTTTTCATTTAAACAAAATTGTTGTGTGTTTCCTTTATATGAATGTTAATGGAGAGCTGCTGGAGAATTAATAGATTCAGTGGAAATACGAGCTACCCACAGTCCTGGTGTGCTGTTTCTCTGTTCGTTCCTCCATTCTCTTGATATGGGAATTTATACTTCCATCAGTTTTGAGATACCACGAGAAATCGGATAACTGTTTTTTAAATACTCCAGCATGAATGCTGACCAACCTCAATGAAGCGAACATGGTCAAAGGTTTGTGGCATATTCGTAATCTGCTTGTGGATGGCAGCAGTCAGTGCGAAGAAGCCGAGGTGTCACTGGCTCAGCGTTCTTCAGGCTACCTGAAAACACAGGGACACAGAAGCGTTTATTTACCTGTTCTGCTCTTGAGCGTCCTTCCTTCCCCTCCCCATTGAAAAAGGGAGAAGGCATCCCTGTCTGCCAGGAAGGGCATTCATAGTAGTTCCCTATTTTGCAGAGGAAAGCCAAGTTCCAGAAATGGACAATAAAGCAAGCTAACCATGTTTGCAAGGAATTCACATGGGTATGAGTAATTGGACTTCAGAAAGTGAGGTGGTGTGTTTGCAGAAGCAGACCTGTAACTGGAAATACAATCCAGCATATAGTTAGTGTCTTAGGTCTGTTTTAATCAGTTGATATTCTTTTCACCTGAATAGGAACCACTAATAGTCCAAAATATTAAACCGTATCATGTATGAAACTCAAAATACATTAGTTTGTTGTAAATTCTACTGCAGAACTCTAGTTATACTTTATACCAGCACAGTCTTAAAGGCATTTCATTCTCTCCCTTAGTCGGGCTTAGTATATACAGAGGAAGAGTGGGAACGGGAATGGAATGAACTGCTTAAGCTGGCATCAAGTGAGCCTCGCACACATTTCAGCAAAAACGGAGGCACTGGCGGCGGGTAAGTTTGGAGTATAATTAAATCTTCTAGTTTTTGCTCTCAGTAGGAAAACTATGCAGTACAAATGAATGAAGACATTTATAGCACTGGCAAACTACCTTTTCAACCAGTTGGGGTTTTTTTTGCATGGTAGAATATAATTGTCTGACCATTCCATAATAATATTTAGCATTTTGACTGAGTCTCCTTTTACAGTTACTACACTGACTTGAGGTGAATTTGAGTCCAGAAGAGTCTGATTTTCATAAATCCTAGTTTTCTAGCTTCTGAGACAAGCACAGAGTTGGTAGCATTTAGCTTCAAGGAAATGAGGTTTCTGCTTCTCACTGAACATGTAACTTCTTGCTTTAGTAAGACTTAGCAGAAAGATGACCGTTGTTCAGATATTATCACTGAAGCACAGAGTGAAAGAATAACATCACCTCTTCTAATAACGTTCCAGAAGATAGCAGTTTGTGAGCCAAAATCTTGTTTTCTGTGTTTTAACAGAGTTTTAATGCTAGATTCTCATTCCTGTACCTTTATTTCAATCCTTTCTTGCTTTGTAGTTCAAATATAGCAAATATTCATAGAGATCTTTTGTTGGGGCAGATCACCAAGTAACTCTTCATATTTTCTATTTTTAAATTACTGTTAATCCTAAGCATACAGAAAGAAAAATCATATTTCTGGTATTAAAGCTAAAGACTAAATATTTGGATGCACTGTATTTTTAAGGCTAAAGCAGAATATTGAGTTATACTTGGTAGTCTCAGGAAACCATTCTGAAAAAACATGCTACTTTGATCTTTGAACAGTTACTGAAACTTTGACTAAAAATTGCAATAATTTATATTGTGCTGATAGGAAGAGTTGCCTTTTCTTTGACTATTCAAGCTTTTATTACTCCTATGTGATATAAATAGCCCTCTCAAAAGCAAGTGTTATTTAGATATTGAGTTTTTTTGAAACTGAAATTGCTTCACTATTCATCCTGATAAAGTTTACAGTGTTGCTGGAATGAGCGTAAGTCTCTATTTCTAAGAACTTCAGATTCTTTTCATACCTAATTTTGTATCTGTTTATCTGGATGGATTCTACAAGAATATGACTGATTGCAGTTACTTTGATTAAGCTCTGTAGAGTTACGATTTTTTTCCAGTTACTCACCCAGTAATAACAGGCAAGAAGTGAGAAAGGATGTTTTCTTAAAGATCAGCTTAGTTTGTATGTTTGATTTTGTATAATATGCACTTAGAAGCATTTTAGTCAATTAGATTTTTATAGAATTTACCAGGGAATTTGGTATTTGGGATAAACCCAGTACTGTCTTTATGACTGCCAGCATGCATTTTAGTTTAGATGTATAGAAGCTGTTGGATAAAATGGAAAAAAAAATCAGTGTAAAAGTTTGGGATCATATAGTATATATAACAATTAAGTACCCCTAAAACACACATGGAATTGAATTCTGTCTGCCTTAAATAGCTAAATTCAAAAAGCATACCTCGCTGGAACCATGCAGTTTTTCCAAAAGAGTATGGTTATTGACCAGCCTTAAGAATGCAGGAACTTTATTTTTTTAGTTTTTGTATTTAGTGTTTATAACTAAAAATACTTAGTGTTTGTTTAATTAGAACATTTTCTTTTCCTCTAGCTGCTGTTTTCCCCAGAGAAAATTGCATGAGATGAATAAATTGACAAAATGGGGCATAGAACACAATGAGAGTAAAAAATCTTCTGTATTCTTTGAAAAAATATTACATTACGTTTTCCTTTTAACCCTTTGATGTCAAGGGTAGGGAATTCTCCTAATGCAGGATAAAGGTGTTTTGCAAATTGTCAGCCACAATGTATGTCTCATTTTCATGTATTCTGAAACTTAAAAAATAGAGGGTTTTTTATTTTACTCCTTAATTTTTCCTCTCTGTTTCAAGATACTTTCCTGTAGATCTGAGTTAGTCTTCTAATGCCATTCAGTTCAATTCATATTTCTATTAAATTTGACCATTCACCACCAACCTTTCATGGCCTCATTCTGTCTATTTGATTCTGTACATGTTTCATACAGCGTGTAGGTTCTGTGTGTTCCAATTAGAGATGTCCTGACATGGAGATTTTGCATTTGCCAGCCAATCAATCGTCTTTAACTTTAGTTCTCAGATACTTAAAAAGAGAATATCACACTGTTAAATAAAGGATTAATTTAAATTTTTTTCATGTTTCCTCATGGTTTGCATATCTCTTTTTGCAAATGGGAATGAAGTAAGGTTAAACAGAGAGCAGTTAATTTTTAAACAAATAGTGAAAGCAAAGAAGAATTGCCAAGAAATTTAAGCTATTAAAAATATGAATATGTAATTCACATTGCAGTCATTCCGAAGAGTGATATAATGAGTTGTTTTCTCAGTGTAACGTAGCCAGAGTTCAAAGTAATAGAGCCCTTGAGAAGGAAAAGGAAAAAATAGTATTTTTCGGATGTGATTATGGCATTTGCTATTTAGGTACTGTATTAAGAAGGTTTGCAAATGAGCCTTTGAATTACAGAGGAGGCATTTTCCTTTGGTGTCAGAACTAACTAAAGCATCCAAAGTTGCATTTGCTTCAAAAGAATTTGGTGACAACCATGGATTTGGAATTATGCTGCCTCATTCACCTGCGAGTTTGTTTTGTTTATTTTTGAGAGCAAAGTGCTTATAAAGGAGATCAGCAATTGTCACTGCATCTCTAGGGTTTTCTTTTTTGAGAACCTTCTCTTTTTGAGAGCTGGAAGTTGGAGACAAAGATGAAGGAAACAGAGAAAAATCTTGTTATTAAGTTCTGGTTTCCAACACGTGGAATCCTTGAAGCAGTTTAAACAGGCTGATTAATTACGAAGCAGAGTCTTGTTTTGAAACTGATTTGCACATCTTTCCGTAAATGTAAAAACAAATTTCAGATTATCATAATTGTTTCGTTTATCTCTGTTTACAAGCAAAGGCAGGGCTGAATTGAAGCAAGCGCTTTGAAAAAGAAAAATACCTTGCACCCTTGCTTTTTGTTGAAAACCTGACTACTGCAATCCCCCTAAAGAGACAAAATTCCAAGCCCTTCATTCATTTTGCAGACTATCTTCAGTCAAGGATTTCAAAGCCTCTTCTCGTGGTAGGGTGAATATCGCTGCTGTTATTCCACTTCTGGGAAAGCAGCTAGGGCTGAACGCTAGATGTCATGTAGTGTCCTGGTATAAGCTAAGAGAGATTTTGAATGTGGATGGCGTTCTTGCTTAGTATTAACTGGGAGCTTCCAGGTAGCTGTCTCATATTCTTGATACAGTTGGCACTGTCCTATTAGGCCAAGTGATTTGAGAAAGGGAAGAAGGTAGGGAAGACTGCTGTAATCTTTCCATGTGTCATTAGTTATATTTAAGGCAGCAAAAGCTGAACAGTTAAACAGGAAGTAGCTTTCAAATGTATATAATTTCTGAGTTTTCACACTTGGTTATGTATTCAGAATATTTTGACATACAATCCAAACTATTGCAAAAAACTGAAATGTGATTACTGGCATTCCTGTAAATCTAGGAACTGCGGTAAAAGATATTCTCGCACATTCTCACGTAAGAGAAGAATCTAGTTCACTCAATCGCTTAAGGAAGGCATTGCTTAAAAACTGTTGTTGTTTGCACTTGTCTGTTGCAGGAGTGCTATTCCTATTTAACTATTTCCGTGTAATTATAAGGACACTAATAGGAAAAGGTTCGGAAAACCAAACAGTAGATCTTTTCTACATTAGCTGAAGTGTCTGATGGATATAGCGTCTTTTTATCTGGCTTATTTTTCAATTGTAAACTGTGCTGAAGCCTAATGTAACTTGGAAATACTCATATTATTGTGATGTTTTAAATATGCCATTTCAGAGAGCCCTTCTGGTCTGAAAACCTTGGATGTCCTACAGACTGAAGAAAAGAGATCAAATTCAAGACAGAAATGAGATCAGAATTACGTTCGGCATTAAAATTAAGTAATAGTATAGATATGGTGAATGTGTTTTGCCTTACTTAACAGGTTTCTGTTGAATTCTAGATGTTTCATAAAAACAGATCTTTGCATCTCGCATGCTGCAAAAGATGTTTTACACAAAAGTATGCATTCCCACACAATTAAATAGAGCATAACATTCAAATCAAAGTAGTGAAAGCTGATGTAGGTCTTCAACCTTCTCTTTTATTTTATGCCTTGAAAATCATTTCTTATATATTGTTTCTCTATGATCAAAAGCTATTGATATTTTTAAAGAAGACTAAATAAAAGTAGGAACTTGAAACATTCATATTCTGAGTCTGCAGTCGTCAATGCAGTGTACCAACTTTTTCTCGGAAGAAAAGGAGGAAATTGTACCACTTCTGTGTGGTTTCTGTGTTTGAGCGAAAGGTCATTGCTGAAGTACCGTGCAAGGGCAACAAAGGACAAGTTCCTAAACCTATCTGCAGCAGCAGTTTGTGCTTGCTAGTAAGCTGCAGCTTTGGCCTATGGCATTTGTAATTTGGGGATCCCTAAACAGGGAAGGAGGAGGCTTCAGAGGTGAAATGGTGACAGGTCCAGAGGTATGAATTCAGGTTTCCTTCTGGTCTCATGCTTGTACCAAGTCACCAGGTTGAAGAACCTGATACAACTCATGTTGTTTCCTTGCAGCCCCACTGTCTGCAGGTGTTGGTCTGTCTTGCTGTAAGTACTGCCAGTGGCTCTCCCAGGCTCTGCACGAGTCTTGCAGTGGAAAGGCAGAATAGCTGTTATGAGTCTGTTGGACAAACTGTGAGAATCTAGAGCATGTGTTTGGGAAAGAAAAGCAAGGTTTTCAGAGAGAGCCATGTGGAAGGGAATCCAAGGACGTGAAAACAGAGCACTTGCTCAGAGATTACAGGCAAAAGAGAGGAATAGACAGCAGATAGCAAGGTGGAACAGCAGCATAGGTCACTTGCTTTTTCAGACTTTTGAATTTTTTTTCCCTCATTACTAGCCGTAGTATAAATTGAGTTTTCCGTAAGAGAGGGAATCTCTGTGGAGTGCTGAGTAGATGTCCATCCTGTTCAGAACTGAGACAACAGTGTTCCTGTAAGCTAGACTGAGATTTTTTTAAACTTCTTATTTTTTTGTTAGTTTTTTCTTACAATTAATATAAAATATTTGGTCAGAGTGTCGTGGCTGAGCAGGATGCTGTAGTGTAGAATTATATACTGCTATATTTGTGGATTTTATTATTTAAAACTGAACTTTACATGAACAGAGGGATTAATTTCCATTTCTTAAATTTTTCTTTCTTCAAAGTTATGTGGACAAAATGAACTTGGCCACAATTTTCATGGCCATATACTTGTGCTTAAAAAAAGGACCATGGAAAAAAAGTGGAACAAATGGGTAAAAGGATGTGGTAGGTTGATATGGATATTTGCTAATGATTATAGTTTTCATTCTCATTAACCTTTACAAAAATTCATACTGAATGCTTAGCAATGATACTGAAATACTATAATATAGTCCAGATAAATTATGGGCAATGATGAAATAAAATTGAACACCGAAAATGAGAAATGAAAAACAGATGTGTAATAGAAGAGAGGCATTTGAAATGTGTGAATGCGACCATTAATATTGAATCAAGCTACTTGGTGATGTGATATTGAAGAAGAGAGAAGCTCAGTGGAATTTTGGACTTCATGTGCAGTCAGGCATGACATCAATTAACCAAAGGGATATAAAGGTCCTTCTGATACAGCTGTATCAAGAATATGACCTTCACATCTAGAAACACCATTAATTAGGAGATAGAGAATAATTGGAGGATTTAAGAAAAAAAAACTTTTAGAAAGAATAGAATCTGGAAGTATTTTATCAGAAAATAAAATCTTCGTAGCATATTGTCTTGCCAAGAACATGATTCTTCTAACTTCCTTTTGGTTAAGAAATTGCTATTAGGGTGACATAATTGACTGCGAATGTTGGAAAGTTGTCACAGGCAAGGATGGAGAAGAATTCAGTAAGGAATGTGAGAGGAAATTACAAAATGGGGAATTTGATTTGAATATCGGGAAAAATTTCCTGACAAGTTTAGGCAAGGAGGAAGGGGACCAGGGAGGGCCAGGTGTCTCATTGTCTGAGCGGAGAATATGTATCCTGCATCAGCCTGTTGTTAATAATCTATATTCTGCTGTGCTCCTGAGTTAAACTGAAAAATTGTAGCATGAAGTTCTAGGGCTGGGCTGGATGCCATCAGGGCTGTAGGACGATTACTGGATTTGGCCCATGTGTTCTAGAGCAGTGCCCATGCAGTTATATTCAGTTGTTATTTTTCACAAATCCCATATAATGAAAATTAATACTTAAATTACATGCAGCCATTTCTAGTTTGAGTCAGGTGTCTTTACCACTGTATAGAGATTGTTGGGTTTGACTTTCCTCTGGAAAGAAGTGACTGAGTGGGAGTCAAGTATGAGCTGGTCATGAGTGAGGAATAAGCTCTGTTGTTCTGCGTACTGTCTTACTTAGCAGATGTGTTTCAGCATAGCTGTGCATGGAACGTTTTGTAATTTTATCTGTTAGTGTCACTTTTTGTGTTTTATTTTTATAGATTGTCCTCTTTTCATTCTGTTATAAAATTCTTTCTAATGCTTACCTAAAATGTGGTTGAATCCAAAAGAAATATGGCCTGGAATAATGGCTCAAGTTTAGTTCAGTTCTCCTTGGGTTTTAAGGTGAAGTCATTTACTAATAATGGGTTTTGTGGTAAAGTACTGTACTTGCCAGAGATTTATTATCCCTCTAATGTCAAAATCACATTGTTATATGAACTCAAACTGTATCTGTTGGTCTCTTCTGTGGCATGCTAGCCAATCCTCATCATAGTCTTTGTTTTCTAGTCTGTGGCTTCCCAAGCTCGTGTAACAAGTTAAAATAGCACTTATTTGCCTAGGAATAAAATAATCAAAATGCATAACCACAAAGTTGGATAGAAGAATCTAACCACAATAGATAATGATCTGCTTTCTGATAGAAAGAAGTTCTTGTTTTTGAGATGTGCTATTTAACGGTAATTCCTTCTGAGTCTATTTTAAGAAAATAAGTAATCCATAACCCTTATTTGAAGGAAGGAGTAAATGTCTAAAGTGCCTGTATCTGGTTTAACTGAACTAATCATGCACAAATAAAGGGATTTCTGAGCTAGAAAGCCATTCGACTTTTGTCTCATCCTTTTGGAATTGCTTCCTTGGTATCTGTAAAAAAGAAAAACAAGACAAAAACCCAACCAAAAAAAATCCTTACAATATACTGCAAAAAATATCTATCCAAGCTTTTAACATGGCATGTATTTGGCATATATGTTGGTGAAAACTTTCAGATATCATTTGGCTTTTGTACAGTTTGTTTTGTTTAGCATCTGACTAGGGCATCTGTGCGCACCCAGAGCATCGAGAGTAGCACGTTAAGGATTCGAAAGCAGACTCCTGTGATCCCCATTTCAGTTGATTAAAGGCACCTGATATCATGGGTTCAGATAATTTTCTGTAAATTTCTGAACACTTACATTTTGTATTTTGCATTTCTTCAGAATGGAAGATGTTCTATAGACACTTTTTTTTCTTAGCTGCAGTGTATATGAACTGTGAGAAAAATGTGTAAACTGTGGTAAATGTCCTATATTCAGTCACATATCCTACACATGATAAGCTTATGATTTTTTATTTCTGAACTCTTTTAACTGTGTCCCACATTGGTAAATGGGGAAGTTCACTGTTTAAAATGGTTTGTTTTTTTAGATCAATTGTGTACATGAGTCTTATGGTTGCCTGATTATGTTTCCATCTCTGTGTGCTAAGATCAGTGCATTGATCTATCTTTATTCGATAAGTGCTATTAGTATTAAAGTCTATATTTTCATGACTTTTCTGATAAAAGAGAGAGAGCTTTTGTACTTGATACAGGATAATAGTTAACACTCATCTCAGGAGAGATGCATGTTGTGTGCAGCCAAGACGAATACATGAGGATAGAAAAGGCCCTTGAAATATTGCTATGGAGGGGTAAACCCATCCATTTTGCACACAGATTTGTGAATGCAGGTCCTCAAAGATGCATCAGAAGTGAATGTTGGAAGTTCTCTGCGTGCACAGCAGTGAGAGGACCATCTCCGTCTTCCTTGGAGTGTGTGGCTTGGTTGTGTTGCTCGCCTTGATTTGTCATGTCCTACAGAAGCTGTGTTCTGTGCAGCTTACATTTTTAAGTGGCACTCAACTGTGAATGGTCGTCTCTACTTTTGTCTCATTCCCACAACCCTACCATTTTTCAGTAGTCTTCCCTGCAGTGTATTTTTTCTGTTTTCTCTTGTGACAGAGGTAACACGGGCAAGGCTTTAAAATGTTCTAGTGACGTGAATGGACTAGAAAAATAGGAAAGGAAACAAGAGAAACTTTAAAATTCTATAAATTGCTTTTGAAGTTATAGAATGGCTCAGAAATGTTCAGCTAGAGAAGCAGGGAATTTAACAGAATTATTCTTGCAGCCCGGATGAATGAATGATCTGTTTCATAAATGATTGACTTCATAGGTTAGCTTTTCAAACACGTTGGACATTTCCATTTCGTGGAATAGTGTGGGTCTCATCCAAAGCACACTGATGCTGATTGGAAGACTTTCTTCATTGAATTTTAAATCAGGTTTTCAGTGCTGCTTTTCTGACAGAAAAGTACTCCATAGCATTTAGTGATCAGTAGTGTACCACTAGAAGTTTTTAGCATGCATTCTTTAAGATAAAGTTTCCATGTTCTTGCTTTCAGAAATTTTGAGCCACAAAGTACATGTAACTTTGCGTGCTTTGTAAGCTCTTCAGTAAAATAGAACATTTAAAGCAAACTTAGTAATTCCGTGTGTCTATTCAGGTACAAATACTTTTTTTTTGAAGTTTGTATGCATTGGGAAAATAAGACTAATCAATTTTTTCAGATGAATAGGATAGCACAGATATCTCTTTTTAAAGACTTTGAGGATTTTAGTCCATAAATTATATTTTAAGGAATTATCTGTCTTTATAAACATGATGGTTTAGTACTATTAATTTATGTTGTTAAATTTGTATTTCTGACACTCGATGCTGTTGAGCATAGGTGTGTACGTCTTAGATGAATCTGGCAGGTGCTGGTACCCTGGGTACTTTATAGCTTTATAGTACTGACTTGAAGAACTTACAAATCTCGCTCTATGTGCTGTACACATTTTTTACTTTCCTAGATAGCTTATCTCTGTGTTCTTCTTGGTAATGGTAGTTATGTAATTTAACATGAGTTTTCACAGATATTCCTGTCACATTCAGAGACATTTTTCTGTTTTAATAGACATCCTGTCGTTCTGTTTTTCTCTGTTCTGTCATTGCTTGTGCCTTCCAGACATCAGATTATGAATAGAACAGAAACTGTCTGAAGATCATCCCAGATAGGACTCGGATATCTCAGTCTCATTTTCTTATAGCATATTCTGTGTACTTGTCTCTGTCAAATTCTTTTAGTAGGTAATTTATTCATTTTGGCCTCCTCTGTAGTTTAGGATTTAGGACTAATTGTGGATGATTTTACAGAAAATATCATATTGTGACCTGTGGAAATACCATCAGTTAACTCCACTTCCTTGGACAGCTAGGTGTTAAAGGGTATTTCCACATTTTTGCCATGTAAGGATTATGAATTTAATGTATTTTTTTTCCAGGATGTCTGATAAACATAATTGTATCTAAAACATGACAGGGAGAAGATACTGACAGGCAGAAGACTCCTCAAGTGCTCAGACCAGCATCCTATTATATTTTATGTTGATTCTTAAATTCCTTCCAAGAACAGCACTTCTCTTCCTTTGTCTTAAATTACTTATTCATTTTGAGGCTCATCGAGCATTAACTCTGTTTAGACTTGTGGAATATTTCTGAATAAAACCTGGAAAAAAACCTATTTATTTTAATGTACAAATGAAATAATATCTTTATACTTTTTGAGATGCTCTGTATCTGCTCCAGCTTGATTGAAGAGTGGAAAGACTTTCATTATTCCAGTGGTAGCTGGATGAGGCACGTTAGAAGGTCAACGTAAAGAAAAGGCTTGGATTCCTCTGTAGTGCTGTCCTACTCTTTGACTCTCATGTTCTGCTGTTCAGATACTTAAATCAATTCTTCTTATGTCTTCTGAAACATGAAGCTCCACTGGCAAAACTCATTGGCCTCATCTAACCTCACTACGTCAGCATTTAGTTTCCTTTTGTATTCTGTAGAGAGAAATGAGAACTTTCATCTCATCTTGGGACAAATGCTTGAGATGGGAGGGATGATCCTATCTCCAGATATGCTGGGGGGGGGGGGTTTCATTATCTGTAAAGATAGTCAAGGAGAAAGGCTTAGACTCCTGACTTTACATGTATAAAACTAGGTGAAACTCATCTCATTGTAAAAGCTGTTAAGAAAATGAGTCTCCAGCTCCTTACACATGTACACCTCCCCACCTTTAAAAATATAGTAATGATCAAAGAAAAGAAATTTTGCTGTCAACTTTATGGGTTAAATTCTTCCTCACAGTTCAGGTTGACATCAAAGTTTCTAATATTGCCAAGGTCATTCATGTGTATTTTATTTACAGAGACTGGAAAAATATGTACCTTTTCATTGTATGGTCTCTGTGTTGCATGAAATGATGATTTTAGTAACAGAAGCAGCTATATGCTAGGAGCTTGGCTAAGAATTACCTTTTTAATTCCCATTAGGCTACCAGATGATATCAGAAGGTAATGATTTAGAACGACTATCAAACTAGCTTGGAGTCTGCAAATGAAAACATTTGTTCTGTTGCTGTTATTCTCTTTATTTTCAAAAATATATTACCCTTTCCTTTGTTTTGTTTTGTTACCGATTTCAGTGGAAATGGAACATGTGTTTCATAGGAGTGGGAATATGAGTGATGAGGATGGGGAAATAGCTGCCGTGGTGTGCTGATTCACTAAAGCTTCAATGCTCTGTCTTCCAGAGTTGATAATTCAGAAGATCCAGTGTATGAGAGCTTGGAAGAGTTCCATGTTTTTGTCTTAGCCCATATTTTGAGAAGACCTATTGTTGTAGTAGCAGATACAATGTTACGGGACTCAGGGGGAGAAGGTAAGAGCTTTTCATTGGAAATGTATTTTTAATAAACCTATTTTTATTGAATCAATGGTAACCTATCATAACTAAAAGTCACAGATGGAACAAATATGCGCGTTTCTGAGGTTACTGCTGCCTTTTTCTGAAAAAAGGATCAGAATGATACTAGGTCCATCTCTGTTAGGTCAAAGCAAAAAATACAGCATAATTATGTGAATCTTACTGAAGGACACTGACGATGTGTTTACCTCGGATATTTACTATTAACGTACTATCCAATGAATTACAGAACACAACACATTTCTTAAAATTTCCATAATATTCTTTAAAAAATACCAGTGCAAGTCTGAAATATTTTAGTATGTGAAGCAGATTAGCTCTCTTTTGTGTAGAGTCACGTAACTAAAGTTATATGAAATACTATGAATATTCAGGCTCATTTTTTAAAATATTAAAATTCAGGGAATATAGAACTGTTTTCTTCAGATCACTGATCTCTGTTAACAAAGTTCTGATTTTGCTGTGTCCATTTCATTCCATCTGTGTTGTTAATCTGTAAGTGTTTGTGCTTCTTTTGTCATTAAACATATTTTCCTGTTAAGGTTTGTTGGAACAACGGATTTCAGAGGGATTTGGATCAAATTTTTCCCTTAGATAACTCAGTCAACACTAGAGAATTTTTCAATATCTACTTGTTATACTAACAAGAAAGATAAAGCACATTGTTCAGTTCATATTATAGAATTGCAATTTGGACCCCTGCAAAATAGTGAATTGCAAAAGATGCCACCAAATAAAATAGCTTTTAGAGCAAATCATATACTGTAATGTGTTTTTAGAAGGCATTTGAATTATTTCATATTTAAACCATTTCCTAAAAGCTTTTTATATTCAGTCACTTTATAAAGATAAATTCAATGCAGGAAAGAGTACAGTTCATTTAAAAAGATACTAAGTGTGAATAATTTATTGAGTTCTCATTGTTGTCCTTTTCTTTATATTTTTTGTGTGTTCACCATGATGTAGTTTTAAAAACAGTATAGTCTTATTGATACTATGGAAAGGTCCAATAATAATAGAATACTAATTAACACTGGTGTATTTCCTGACTAAAGAAAAAAATCACTTCATTTCCTCAAACTTTTCCTATCCCAATTTTGTGCCTCTCCTCTCCTAGACCCAATCTGATTCTGTCACAATAATCCCAGTGTTTTTTCCTCATGAGCAGAGTATGTTGGCAAAAGACCTGATGGAACTGATAGTGTGTTTACCACTGATTGTTGGAAAATATTCGTGTAGCTAAAGATACTCCAGGCAGGTACAGATCTACACATGTGAGAGTCACGACAATCTTTTTAAAAGACGCTAATGTCTTTATTAGTAAACAGTTAGAACAAGGGAAAATATATGTGTAAGGGCAAAACGTTTTCATTCATAGTTCATAGTGTATTTCCTGACCCTTTTATAATGAAATTTTACCTGCTCTTGTGACCGTTTTCAGCATTGCTTTCTCCTTTTTTACATTGCCTACTGATACCTCTAGGAGCACAATTGTTGCGTATTATAGAGCCAACATTAATGCCCGTTCTTTCACATAGCTGAAGAATCCCATTTTTCTTTGCAGCATTTGCACCTATACCATTTGGAGGAATTTATTTGCCACTTGAAGTTCTGCCAAACAGATGTCATTGCTCACCTCTTGTCCTTGCCTACGATCAGGCACATTTCTCTGCTCTTGTTTCCATGGAACAAAAAGATCAACAGAGAGAACAAGGTATGCTATGAACACAGTAGCTCAGTGTTAACATGTAGTGTATACATATGTATTTTCATCAACCTGTAAGTATATTTATACCAGAAGGGAAACAATATCCACTGGGCTTTATTTCTACATTCTTAGGAGTGTAAACCGTACTGGTTTAATCACAATACTGGGAGCCAAGAATGCTTCAGTTCTAAGCCTTGTGCTACCACAGACTGTCTTTTGCACTTAAACCTTTTGTGGCAGTTCCACATATGTAAATAGAGACAATCTTAGTTACCTACTTTAATTTTGGGTTGCTGAAGGTGTTTGTTAATTAGGGTTAGTAAAGTGTTTAGAAGATTAAGTGTGAGTCAGATTATTATTGAAAACTCACGTAATGGAAAATAGCTCTTCTGTTGTGTGTTAAATGCACTTTTTTTAAATTAAAAACATTCACTTGAAATGTTTTGTCTCATCATCTTGATGTTTTAGAATATATTAACACTTGAGTGTTCCCTGGCTAGACTAAACCTACAATCCCACATATCCAAGTTATTGCCAGTTCTCTAGTCCACAGGGAAGTGGGCCTAAAGTGATATTTTGGCCATATAAATGGCTTTCTTAGGAGGAGTGTTTGGTCACAGAGTAATGATGCCAGGTTGTCAGTGAAGACCTGATGTAGGACCAAAACAAAAAGAAATGTCCCTGTTAAAAAAAAATGGGGGGAGAAAAAACTGTAGCAGTTTGTGGAACTTCATGGTCATACAACAATTATCTCAGTTATTGCATGTTTATGCTTTTAAAGATTGCTTCAGTGCTCTCATGGCTTTTTTTGTTATTAGTGTGCCAGTCAGCTAGACTAAGGATAATTTAGGTATGCCTACCTGAAATGTAGTCACATCTTTACAATATATTGTAAATATATCTGAATTGATTGTTCCACCAACCTCATATTTTCATAATCAACATTATGCCCAGTGTTGTTTGATTGCAGTGATGCTGTAGAAGAAACTAAAAATGATATTGTATTGACTGATAATCAGGAGTCTGCAATTCCTAATATCAGGGCATGCAGTAAAACTTATGTGGAAAACCTTCATTTTGTCTTTTTTTTAATTATTGAATGCTCCAAATATACTCATTTTACAGTGGTCCCATATAACATTTTTCTCTTGAAGATTGTGGGCCAGATCCTGGCCCCAAATCCACATGCTTTGTGACCATCCCTCTGTCATAGAGTGATGTATCCTCTTCCATTTTTTCCCCTCTTTCCAGTGCTAGATTTCTCTATGTAGAATACTTCTAGAGGTCTACAGAGCTGCCAAAGTTATGAGGTAGAAATGCACTTTAGCTCCTTTCCCCTTTTTTTGAAGTGAGCATGCTCAATGCAGTAAAGATTTTCTATCTCTAAACTAATGTTTTATTAGAGCACAAAAAATAAAAAAAGCTGGAACAAGATAACTTTTTATGAAGAGAATACCCAGATCTGCTGGGTACGATGAGAGTAAAATGTTTGAAAACAAATATTCCCTAAACACAGTGTGAAAGAACAGACACATTTTCCTTTACTGCTCTCCTTTTAGCCCACAAACCTTCTGGGATTCTTGGTGCAAATAAATTTTCCACAGATCATTCAAAGTCCTTAGGAAAGTCCCTCCACTTCCATTACCTCCAGGGTCTGACGAGGGTTCTGCACACTTACACAGACGCCTTTCTTCTTTCAGGGACTTCCGTGTGCTGGTGCTTTGTGTTTTTTTCAACAAATGTGTTGAGTTATTTTTCTCATGCTTCTATTCCATAATTATCAGCAGGAAGATTTCTTTAAACTAGACATGACTTGAGAGACATAATAATTCTGAGTTTGTATACTATAAATAAATATTGAATTTTTAATAATAACATTAGGATGCAAAACATTAACAATGTTAAACCTTAGTTGTTTATCAGAGAGTCTACCGAAAGTCAGTGTCCAGAAAATGTGCAGTTTAGAGCAATGACAGCCTTTGGCAAGTGGGTGAAATGCCTCTTACCTTACAGACGGATTATGTTATTCACTTTCTTCATTTGGAGAGGTTTTGGAACAACTTCTGGATTTTCAGGCTCCGGCAACTGACTTTTTTAGCTTCCTTTATGGGTGTGATTGTAAATACAGAGGACTGTCTTCTCCCGTGCTTTTCTCTTTTGATAATGTCTTGTATGATGGAATGAGAGACAAAAATAACCCAGTATAATTTCCAAACCACAAACGTGGCAAGTAGTCAAACCTTTTTTTTTACTTTTACTATTATTTGAATGTGTGAAAGCTCTGATATGTTGTTGCACGGCAGTGACAAAATTCCAATCACAATCCCTTCTTTCACCAAATAAATTTGTATTTTTTTGAAGATGTTTTTCTTTGAGTCATGAGATAGACCTAGAGGACAACTAAACAAGTTTTTCCTCACTTCCTGAGTGTTAATGTGAAATATGCCACACAAATTTTACTTAGAAGAGTTTAGATGATTACTCCTAATGCTTCTTTCATGAATTTGGCAGTTCAAAGGTAAAGTAACTTTTCTTATAAAGACCAATTTCCAATAAATTGATAACAGTACTGTCTGTATTTCAGGTACCCATTATCTCATATCTCAAAGCACCAATTGATCTAAATAATGCAACAAGAAAATATGAAGCAAATGGTTACTATACCTGTGTGTTGCTTATTCCCCACAAAGTTCTCAGATCTCTTTAGAAAAATTAGTGGTTCATTACTTCATAGTGTCTAGTAACTGTTAAGTAAATGAGGGGTGGACAGTTTATATTAATGATTTATGATTTGTTAATATTACTTACTGCTATAATTACTTGGTTATTTGGGTTTCATTTTTTTGAAAGCATTATAGTTATATTTGTTTGTCAATAATAATTCAGCAAACCAGATAGCCACACCAAATCACACTTCTAAACCATTATTTGGGCCTTGTCCTGGCAAGAACATATATACATACATACACCTATGTATTTTTATGCATGTATAGTTTATATATAAACATATAGATAATCATACATACAAAAGTGTCAAACAAATAAAAGCTTTAATGTAGAAGTTAAACTTCAGTCATACTGCTCTTAAAAATATTCTAGATTAAACTGTCAGGTTGTTACCACTGCTGCTTTGCTAGAAAAGTGAATCCTTTCTTAAATTTCTCTTCTGTCTAATTTAGTTCTGCTGCATTGATTCTATATATATTTGCCACTACTTTCAGTTTTAGCTAATTCTCCAAAATAAGCAGTCCAGTAGACAGCTGCATCTCATTGATTAGTGTAATCAGCTGTGTGTTAGTTCCTCTGAATATGTATTAGATTAAAGGGAAACCTGCTATGGCCCATCTCGTTTCATTCCTTCTCTCTTTGTTCCTGGCTTTCCAGGTACCTCACACACGTATAAAGCAGTGTCAAACACTGGCAGAGTTTAGATGTGTCTTTGACCTTTTCAATTTAAACCAAAAATTAAAAAAAACACCAAAAAACACTAACCCAACCCCCCACACACACATCATTAACATATGCAATTAAAAAAAAAATCATGGAAAAAGCCTAGTAAATCCAAAATCAGAGGAACTACTTATAGATTTAGGCAATTTCAAAACAGATTATTTAGTTGTTCCTAAGTATTATACTTTAAAGATTCGCCACCCAGCCTGCCATGAGATTTTGCCATTATGATGCTGTCACAGAACCACAGAACGGTTGAGGTTGAAGGGACCTCTGGAGATCATCTAGTCCAACCCCCCTGCTCAAGCAGGGTCACCTAGAGCACGTTGCACAGGATTGCATCCAGGCAGGTTTTGAGTATCTCCAGAGAAGGAGACTCCACAGCCTCTCTGGGCAACCTGTTCCAGTGCTCTGTCACCCTCACAGTAAAGAAGCTTTTCCGCATGTTCAGATGGAACTGCCTGTGTTTCAGTTTGTGCCCGTTGCCTCTTGTCTTGTTGCTGGGCACTACTGAAAAGAGTCTGGCCCTGTCCTCTTTACACCCTCCCTTCGGATACTTATACACACTGATAAGATCCCCCATCAGCCTTCTCCTCTCCAGACAAAACAGGCCCAGTTCCCTCAACCTTTTCTCATGAGAGAGATGCTCCAGTTCCCTAATCATCTTCATAGCCCTCTGCTGGACTCACTCCAGTAGCTCCATGTCTCTCTTGTGTCCAGTTCTGGGCTCCCCAATACAGTACTCCAGATGTGTCCTCACCAGGGCTGAGTAGAGGAGGAGGATCACCTCCCTCGACCTGCTGGCAACGCTCTCCCTAATGCAGCCCAGGACACCACTGGCCTTCTTGGCCACAAGGGCACGTTGCCGGCTCATGGTCAGCCTGCAGTCCACCAGGACCCCCAGGTCCTTCTCCGCAGAGCTGCTTCCCAGCAGGTCAGCCCCAGCCTATACTGGTGCAGGGGGTTATTCCTCCCTAGGTGCAGGACCCTGCACTTGCCTTTCTTGAACTTCACGAGGTTCCTCTGTGCCCATCTCTCCAGCCTGTCGAGGTCCCTCTGAATGGCAGCACAGCCCTCTGGGGTATCGGCCACTCCTCCCAGGTTTGTATCCTCAGCAAACTTGCTGAGGGGCACTCTGTCCCTTCGTCCAGCTCATTGATAAGTAAGTTGAAGAATGCTGTCCCTATGTGCAATAGTTTATGCTACTAATGTTGTGAAGTGCAAGGTCGATAGTCCCACAGTGTGTGATTGGTTGAAAGCCAGCTGTATGGATTTACATATATCTTTGAAGGAGCACAAACTCAAAAATAGGTGGACAGTTGGTAGCCAAGCTCCTGTTTTCATTACTACGCTATTCTTCTTCTGTAGATGAACGAGAGAACCACTCTTCTTCACAGTTTATCAGGCTGCACAGTTGGGACAATATTGCTTACTTCCATGTCCTCACTTGTGTTGAAGCATAATTAATTTAAGGGAGATCTTTAAGATTCTTGATCAATAATGCAAATTATCATTAGATAGCACATACTTCCATAAACCATTTTTCCAGTCCTTTCATATCAAAAAGTTCTATTTTGATAATTGGAAATGACTATTCACTGTTGCCATTTCTCTAAATACTACTGTTCTGTATGCTGAAGATTTTCATACACAGGGAGCTGACTGTATTTTTAAAAGCTGCATCATACTGCAAAACTTGTTTAAATTTATGTAAATGTGGGTATAAAATGAACTCATCTAGCTCTCTTCAACAAATTCTTGTGCCAAAACCTCCAGCACAGAAAAAGCGTACACATGTGGATTTCTTGTGTCTCGGATCAAACTTCTAATTCTAGCCTGCTGTGAGTAAGTCATATCCAATTAAGTTTCTAGTTCTGCTCTCATGAAATTCAAAGCTAACAGAAAACATATCAAGACAGGTAGAACTCTGATGAATGTAAGTCTGTCTTTTCTCTTACTGCAGTGAGGGGAAAACTGTTTCACCGAAGATGTGGTGAGGCTTTAAGAAAAATTAAGAAAAGTTTTGCAAATAGGTATAAGTCCTCCCTATTTTTCCACCTAATGAAATCACAAAGGTGGTTTATACCCCTAATGATTGCATATACTTGTGATGTAAACACTGAAGTGTGTACTGGTTGTTGAGAGCTCCCAAGTGAATTTCATTTAGTCCCTCTCCATAGAGAGTGGTTTAGAGGCAGCTAAACATTCTCTATTTAATTCCATAAACCTATGTATATTTCATTTGATTTTGGATAAATTAGGCTTTTCCCATGCTTTCAAGACAGTAAGCATGCTGCAGTTATGCAAAGTTGTCACTAGAGAGAAAGATGTTCATTAAAATGATTAAAAAGAGGAAAGAAATTCTTGAACAACAGAAATTTTGTAGATGTCTTTGTGCAAGAATTTGACCTCTAGTAAGTCATCCTTCATGAAAGGAACTGAGATTTTTTGGATGCGCTTGTACAAGATGGGCAATGTTCTATAAGGGCTTGCATGTGGTATCGCCAAGCTTGGTGAAGATGAGACTGAATTATAACATGGAAATGCAAAAAGATTGATCTGAATGTCAGACAGCTGATGGGAAAAATCAATCCCATCAAACTATTCAGCCTTTGGTGGAACATGGCTATTTCAGGGATTTGCAGGTAGGTGCTTGGCAATCGGTCTGGTCTTTGCATTAAGTATAATGGAACATTGCAGATGTTTTCCAGGCCTCAAAAATCTATGGAAAACACTTCTCACATAGAAACCATTTCCTAAACAGTACACTGAGGTACGACGTGAAACACCCTATAAGAAATGAAGGTCTGCAAAGCAAATTCATACCATTTTCATGAAATAATATATGAATGAAGACAGGAGTTTCAGATAGCCCTTTAAGTGGTACTTTGTCACAGCTGATGATCCTAGCAGGTATCTTGCATCCAGGGCTGGCTGCAGAACATGCCTCCATGTCATTCAGTTTTCATCTTTTGTAGTTCCAAATTCTGTTGGTGGTGAAGCAAAACAATTTCTGGAGTAGGCAGAGTCTATTTCTTCCCTGCTAACCACTGGGAGCACGATAATATCAATAGAGTGACAGTGATATCATTTTTTTCAAGCTGGTCTTTCTGTCTTTGTGCGATACTTGATTATCACAGGTCTTACAAGAACTGATATGCCTAGATAATTGGACTGCGAATACATAGTACTTAACTATCTCATTGGGATATTGTAATAACTGTTGCACGCAGGGTAACTCTGCCCCTCACCAAATACTTTGCTACTGTGGCATCTCCTGAGTGACATGATTGCCAAAAGATAGCAAATGCCACTCAGCTACTCATCCTGTCTCTCAGTATGTGTTACAGCATTCAGTGATACTCGTGGGTGCCACCTACTGAAATATGCCTAATGTTACAACCCATATGTTCCTGTTATTTACATGCTGACAGGAAATTTTGATTTTGGTAACAAGGTCACATAATTGATTTCTCCTATGTGTGCTAGCAGTAATGTTAGATATTCTTCTGGTGGCTAGACACAGTCTTTCTGTGGGCTGTTCCTAGGTTTGTAGTCACCCAGGAAAAGTACTAGGAGAGAGTAAGCCACCGAAGATCCAGCAAGTCATCAATAACATTAAAAATTGGCTTTCTTTATATATGAGTTCAGCCAGGTTAATTGCAAGGGCATTTGGATCAAAATAGTGTTTATTTTGTATGATCTGATTTTAGGTGTTACTGCAATTCCAAAGGGGACTTGAATACACAGGTTCCAATTCTGTGGAGCAGCAAAGAGCACTTGTCCTAAATCTGGGATGTAGGGAATGCTGTAGCTGTCAGCTGCCAAGCCAATTGCTGTTAGAGACCGCAGCAGTCTAATAGCTAGTGCAGCATTACTGTTGTCCTCCACATGCTGTGACGGGAAATAGGTTGGTACAGGGATGCTTCAAGAATGCCTTGTTTGTTTGTTTGTTTGTTTGTTTTATCTTGCTCCCTGTGTTGGCAGCTGGTCATGGAGGAAGGGAGAGCCACAAATTTCCAGGGGTCATAAAGCAATGGCATAGGTGCCACAAATTGCATGTGGCCAGATTTTGAATTGTCAGAATGAAGCTGAGAGCTTGGAGCTACCACTTCTTAAAAGAGCATCTCTGACAACCAGGTTATTCATTACTTAGTCATACTATTTATGAGAGAGCCTTCATGTTGCCAGATGTCAGGAGCAGCATCTGAAGCTGTCAGAACTGCTCCACACGCAGACGTACGTGTTTATGCTGTTGAGAAGCTGTCTTGTGCAGGAGACAGGTATGTCCTCTGTTTGTAAAATATGTGCGGTCAGGTAAGTGCCGATGTGAACCTCTGGAGTTCCACCTTGGCATGAAGTCATGCAGCAGATCATTTTGAGCATTATTATAAATGTATATAAAGAGAGAAAACGTGCTGATAACCTTGCCGGGTCTCAAGTAACATCCTGTTATCTGAAGAGGATTTAAAACACATTTTAACATGTGTTCTGGTTACTTGCTTTGCCTAGTGCATAGCTGGCTTTAGTGACGCTTAGAGCATCACTGAATGCTCTCTTGTTTTGAGATCTACAGCATCGGATTAGAAACCCACCAATACTTTTGTCTTCATACAGGCTATTTATGCAGGTATTTTTTAACTTGTTCATGTGCTAAGGAAAACAAAGAGTAGTTGTTAACCATCCCTGAGACTGCTTCATGGAAGTTAGAACTTGCCACGCTCCCATGCTTGTCAGGCAGTCGGCAGTGAAATGGCTCCCTGTCGGCAGGCTGCAGTAACAAGTGAGAGGTGTGTGACAGTGGTTTTTAATAGCAGTATGTCAGCAGCTGGGTCAGCATTTTATTTGATTAGTGTCTGCAGAAATAGCTAAACCGCTGTGCTTTATAGAAGATTAATAAGCATGCTTGTGGCATGAGGATGAATACTAGGAAAAGCTGTGACTTCGCAGCACGGAAGGCAAAATACCAAACGGAGGAATGGAGCAAAGGTCCTCACCGTGTGTGTTAAAACTGACATGGACGAAATAGCTGCAGTTACTTTTGATGTATGCCCGCTGTTAGTGTTAGCACTTAAAGACTGTGTTTCAAACAGTGTGGTTTCAGCTAGAGAGCATCCAAAATCAAGTTTAACTACAGTAATGCAGCAAAGTTGCAAAATCTTTGATTTAGCTGGGCACAGGAAGATTTTATAATCTGTCAGATTTGCTTTAAAAATGAGTGTGATGGGTCTTGCTTGCAGTCCTGAACATCAAAATGCTTTGCCTGTTGGCACTTAGGGGAATCCTTTAAAAAAAAAAAAAAAAAAACACTATTATTGAATGGAATTCCCTGAGAGAGGAGGAATCTCTTGCAGCAAAGGTAAAATTTTAAAACTCAATGTGTTTAGCAGCTACCTGTTTGACCTGGAAGATGATAGTGCTTCATACCAACCTCCAGCTATCCATAGCAGTGAGCAGAGGGTTTACATTCAACTCAGAGCCTAAAAAAAAAAGTTAACAGACATTTCTGTGCAAAGACGGAGACAGTACAGTCCTAATGTGCTAAGTAAGGCGACAGAGTGATGCTATGTAGGCAGTCACCTCTAAGCTTTGTTTCGTACTTAGAGATTAAGATTTTAATAAAACAGGTATTAGTAAACATTTTAATAGATGTATTTTCAGTATCAATAGAAGCAGCCAGCTTTTAAGGGTTGCTTTAAAATTGTTTATGGAAAGTGATTGTTTATTGAATTAAATGAAAACTAGTTAGTCTCAAGTCATTCTTAAAAACCAAAGAAATGCAAATTTATATTCTGAGTTTTGTATCCCAAAGAATGAGATACACCTCTGTGGTAGTTCCTAGGTCCAGGCTTTCCACTGTCGCCTGCTTCAGGGATCGTGTCCCCGGTTCTCTGCCAGTCTGCAGCTGTAAGGGAAGGCGGCGTGCTACCAGAAGTGGGACTGCTCTGTTGTAAACGTTTAATGCAGTTCTTTTCTAAGGTGCTTGCTTTCTTTAAACGGCTGATGTGTTGCATTGTGAAGCCCTTTGTAAAACCAGTCAGTACCTACTATCTGCTTAATTAAGTTAATTGACAGAATGTGGATGTAAGTTTTCCTTTGGAAATGGGATCAGGGAGTTGTGTTCTCAGTTATTCCATCACAGCCCCTTGTTGATATAATTTCATTGAATTCAGCAAGGTGACCCCTCGGATTACACCAATGAGTGCGATACGTGTATTCAGTTGCCAGCTCTGCTGTACCTTTCTTAAGTTCTTGCGCTTCGGCAACTTGTTTTACAGTGTATTTTGAATTGTAGAGTTGGGCAGCTCTATGCTGATTATTCCCACTGAGTTTCTTTAAGGAGCTAAATTCTCTTACAATATTAATTTCCATGTTTCCATCTTAAAGCAGTATCTGAGCTAAAGCTGGTTAATCTCCACCTGTTCTGTACTTCATTTGCAGTTAACATGGAGAAAATACTTCAGGAATTACACATCGTAAGCAGTAGGGGGCAACGTTTCCGTGAAATTTGTAGAGTTTTGACTTATTTCCAATCTGCAGAGCAGAAAATGAAAAACAGGGGGGGGGGTTTTGGCAGTTGTTGTCAAGCTGTCTGAACCAAATACTGACTTCACCATATTAAAAATGCAGATTTTATTTCCTATATTCTGCTCAGTGAGACACAATATTTAACTATAAATGCTGTACCTTTGTGCTGACATTTTCCACTGTATGTTTTTGTTAACAACATCTGTTTTCTGAACTGCAGAAAATACTTTAAACAATATATAACCAATAAATGCAATAAACTTTCAATAATTCTCTGCCATGATGTTGGGTGGTTTCTCCAGGTTTCTTTGCCCCTTGGCTTTGTTGGAATGAATACCTAGGCGAAGTCGTTAAGGCTTCTGATATAGAAAATTTAATTTCTTGATTGGTTGTCAGAGGGACAGCAATGACCTGCATAATTCTGAGAATCCCACCCAGTCACTCAACAGCTTTCACTTTGTTTTCTAATGAAATGGAAGCAAATTGCTGGCTTTAATTAAAGCTTACAGTGCTTTTCTCTTAGTTTATTGATGGTGATGAATGGTAGCCACTTATTTTGTAACATGTGTCACAGTGTAGTCTGTGCGTGCTGAGTATAAAGCAGAGTCATTAAGATATGCGTGAGAAGGCAGAGCCCCAGCAGAGAGGGGAGAGGACGGGAGCAAGAAGCAGCTACGCAGTAATGCTGGGATGTGACAGCAGTAATGGTCTTTCCTTCGGACTTGAGACAGTCCTTAAACCGACCTCTTAACCCATATATGTGTTGATCTTGGCTTCTCAGTTATGTTATGCAGTTTGAGTCCAAAATCCTCGTAACTGCTTTTTGCTTCATTTCTTAATACTGTTATCAATATATTTTTATTTATTTGACTGCGGAAAATGAAGAGGAGTAATACTAACCCAAAAAGGCAAAGGAGGAGGAAAAAAAAGTGTGCGCATCTGTGTCAAAGACGGGAAGGAATATTTCAACATTTTATTGCTTTCTGCTATTCTAATATTCTGTCTCCTGGAAATTTCTTTTGTGCATTACAAAATGGCAGTGTCCTCCCAGAGGTGTCCCCTCCTCCACTGTGACTGTCTCACTCCAGAAGCCATCAGTGCATTCCCCTCTCCCTCTCCTCCTCTTCTCTCACACTTCAAAACAGGGAAGTGGAGCCTGGTATAAATCATTTGTGGTGCTCTGGTTAAAGGGTAAGACACTTCTGCAGCACACTTGGCTTCCAGCCTTTTTCTTTAGCCAGCTATTTTTTAACTGTTTTTCACAGCTAAACCTTTTTCTTGTTTTTTGTTTTTTGTTTTTTTTGTCTCCTTGTTTCTTCTCTACTTCAGCGGTGATCCCCTTGACTGACTCTGAACACAAGCTGCTGCCTTTGCACTTTGCAGTCGATCCTGGGAAAGACTGGGAGTGGGGAAAAGATGACAATGATAACACCAGACTGGCCAAGTAAGACCTTTCTGTAACTTTAGTATTAAGCAGTAAAATGTCTTGAGCCGTACCTGATCTAAGTCTTGGGTCACCTGCTAACAGTGAGAGCTTTGTTCATGTTCCCTTGTCATATAGATGAAGAGATGGGTGGGTCTCCAGCCCAAGGTCGCAGCTCAGGCTGCTGTTACGCTCAGCGGTATAGCCCTTCCCTGTTAAGAAGTATTGCTTTTTGTTTCAGGGAGTTTTTAACTGGTTTGTTCCCTTCTTTTTTCGTCCTCAGTTTGATTCTGTCTCTTGAGGCAAAGCTTAACCTTCTGCACAACTATATGAATGTAACGTGGATACGCATACCATCTGAAACACGGGTAAGGTAAACTTCCCCCTCGGTCTAAACAAGCTGAGCGACACAAGCCGCGCCAGGGTGTTGTGCAGGGTAGGCTGCACGGTCTGGCTGGCTGCCTGCAGCCACACAAGTGTGCTACCACCACAGAGACAAGTCATTCGTGGCTCATTGCCATTGTAGTCAGGCTTATAAATTTTCTAGTTATTAGTTTTAAAAACACAATTGCTTGTATATTTTTTGCAATTCATACTCTATTCTGAAATGTATTTTCTAGTCTAATCTTTCTGTTATTTATTTCAGTACTCCCTGTGGTTTAGAAAAACCTTAAAATAGACCTTTTCTCACCATTGTTTTCTCAGGACTTTGGCTCACTCTCCTAATAAATTGGTTAGGTCACCAATTCCAAATCCTTTCTTTTTTATGAGAATACATTTGGACCCCTGGATAGCTCCCAGTTCAGAGAGCAGCTGACAAAAGGCCGCCACAGACTGCCACTGAACTGGAGCCTGCTTCTTTGGGAAAGCTATTTCAGAACCATGCCCAGCTGGCACCTCATCAGCTGGAAATTTCTCTGCAAATTACACTGAAGAGATTGAGGGGTTAGTCTGGAGGCAAAAGGTTGCTAGGAGAAGATGAAGGTGATTTAGGCAGTCTACACGGATGGGATTTGAAAGGAGGAATGGAACACAAAGGGAAAAAGAGTTTAAGAAGTGGCAAGAGGAAGAAAAAAATCTATTTTTCTTCAGTTTCACCCTAAAGTGGTAGCTACCACAGCAGAAGGAGAGGCAGAATGATCCTGCAGTTGTAAGCTGTGAGCCTGAAAACTAGTGTGACCTGAGCTGCCTTTCCCTGCTCAGACTCCCCACACAAGTACACTCGGGTCATTTCAGCACTCCTTCCCTCCTCTACCAAATGGGTACCAGCGCTGCTCACAACAGGGTGATGGGGTGTGCAGGACACCAGGGACAGAGGCCATTTAAGTACCCAGGGGAGGTAGACATGTAAACACTTTTCTGCGGCAGAAATATATACATCTGCAGAGTTCTCTGACTCTGAATCATTACGGTTAGTTAAACGTTTCATGTTTATCTTTAGCAGATTGTGGCTTTGTGGTGCCTGAAGCCACCCGTGGTGCCTGAATATATTTGTTAGCCATTGCAGCATGTGGGTACACTCAAGCTTTTCATTATTGCACCAGATTGGCCTCCTTTATTAGAAAGAAGTAAAGTCCTGGACTGTGCTTTATGCATTGCTTTAAAAAACAAAAAGCAATAACAAATAATTAGTTTCCAGGTTTGGTTTAGTTCTGATTCTGCTGCAGAGGTCTTTTACAGTTTAGTTTGATTTGCAGCATCCAGAATAGTTAAGTGTTTCCAATCGTTGACAAGATGCATTAGGATTCTCTCAGTCACTTAACTTTTTTGTCGTGGCCCTCTCTGGTGCTTTTTATTGTCTCAGTATCACTATCCATCCGAATAATTAAAGATGCCAATATTGCTGCCTCTTGAGAAAGAAGGATTAATGTAGTATAATGTAATATTAACCACTAGATTTGATTGGGATTAGTTACAGTTTACTTGCTTACTCCTTCTGCCAGGTTCTAAACTGACCAGTCACATACAGAATTCTCAAGATTTTAAAAAGCAGAAAACAACTAACAATTTTTTTTTAAGGTCAAAAATCAAATACCGTTTTTACAAAGCAAAACTTTTCTCAGAGATTGTTATTCTTATACACTCACAACTTCTTTGTTTAGGCAAAATATATATAATTGATAGCTGTTAAAGGTATCATCTTCATATATATATATTTCACAAAACTTTCAGGGTGCCCTATGGACTGATGAAATAGAAATTCTTCTACATTTGCACCTATATTTCCAATATCATCATGGTTGCAATGAACTTGCAGGTATTTTATCAAAATCAAAGATCAAATACCACCTTCTCTGTGAAAGGAATGTCTTTTCTACTTCTTTTAGGTCAGGCTACCAAGTTTAAATTTTCCGTGGCCTTGCAGGATCCTAATTCCACTACTGCGGTTACAGAAAACCTTGCATTCAACCTTATCTGTGAAATTTCGCAGATTTGGTAAACCGGCAATGTCTGAGAGAAATTGCAGAGTTTTGCTAAGCATCAGTAGTGCACTTCAGATTAGAACTGGCTGTAAACTGACGCAGTCATGCAAAACTGCCACTGAGAAACAGCTTTGGTGTGAAGTCTGTTTTGCAAGACCCAGTGAACACAGCCATATTTTATAGTATCCTAGGATCCTTTTGCTTACATTTTCAAGGAAGATGCTCTATGACCTTACCTAAAATATATGTTGGAACTCAGAATTTTGATGTCAGTTTTATCTACCCTTTATTTCTGACGACAGTAAGTATACATCATTGTATTCCTCAGTGCACTCTAGGATAAATATTCAATATTTCAGCCAAGATGTTTAGCTCTGATGTGTTGTAACTTTGATTTTTATGCGCTGGAGACCACAGACAATAAAGAGATTAATTTAAATAAGCTGTTTTGTGAACATCGTAACTTTTGAAATTTTACTATGTACAGATTTGTGCTCTGCATCCTCCTAGCACCTTCCAGTAGAACATCATTTCCCTTCCATCACAATAACAGGAATTTCTTTACATGCTCTCTGTCCACTCCTTGGCTGAGAGGCAGCTTGTTTTGTGGCTGGTTCCAAGTGAACGGCCAGTTGGCTGGTCATCATGACCATGGAGGTCATGCTGTAGCCTCCCCCTCCACAGGAGCACACACATGGGGCGCTCTGTTTTTCAGACACTGATCTTCAGTGTCGGAATGACCTCTGCTCTGAAAGTGGGCTTGAGATGAGCCAAAAGCAACTGTAGGAAGAAGAAAGACACATACTCACCCCAGCCAAATAAGCTTTATTTTGTGAAGAAACCAGTCTAAAATGTCAGTGTAAAAATTAAAAAGTGCACATAAAAAGCAGTATCAAAATCTACATTAGATTTGTTTACTTGCAGCAAGTCCTAGTGTCAAACTGCCTTTGCTGTATCTAATTATAACTAATTTTCCATAACAGGCCCCTTTGGCTCAACCAGAATCCCCTACAGCTTCAACGGGGGAAGATGTTCAGTCTCTGGCTGACTCAATGGACTCAGACCGAGAATCCATCTGTAGTAATTCCAATGGCAATAATGGCAAAAACGGTAAAGAAAAAGAAAAGGACAAACAGAGGAAAGATAAAGACAAAAACCGGACGGATTCAGTTGCCAATAAAATTGGAAGCCTCAGTAAAACCCTGGGAATTAAGCTGAAAAAGAATATGGGTGGTCTTGGAGGCCTGGTGCATGGCAAAATGAGCAGAGCCAATTCAGGGAATGGGAAAAATGGTGATGCTGTAGAGAAAGGCAAAGAGAAGAAGTCTAAGTCTCGAAAAGGGAGCAAAGAGGAGACTGGACAGTCTGCAAGCAGCCCTCCATCTGAAAAGACCACTCCATCTCCTACTGAGAAAGCTGGCAACTCACCCATTGAAAAGACGAACACTAAATCCTTCTCCGACAAGCAGCCTGACCCATGGAAGTACAGCACTGATGTGAAACTCAGCCTCAATATTTTGAGAGCTGCCATGCAAGGTGAACGCAAATTTATTTTTGCTGGCCTTCTTTTGACCAGCCATAGGCATCAGTTCCACGAGGAGATGATAGGCTATTACCTGACCAGCGCACAAGAGCGTTTCAATGCAGAGCAGGAACAAAAGAGAAAGGATGCTGAGAAAAAAGCTGCACTGAATGGGTCATCTAGTAGGAAATTGGAGCAAGAAGCGTATTCAAAAGAAAAGTTAGAAACATCTCCTCAGGATAGGGCATCACCAGTCTTGCCTCAAAGCCATACAACTCAACTGGTTTTAAAATTTAAAGATCGCACTAGTTCCACTCCAGGGTCATTTTCTTCACCTAGTAATGGTGCTAAGAAAAGTGGACCCATTCCGGTATCTGCCCACTATAGCCATACACCACCTGTTCAAAGGCAAAGTGTCATCCATTTGCATGATGTCAACTCCAAGCCATCGAGCTTCCAAGATGATACCTATAAGCCAGTGGTTGGCACCTTAAAAACCTGTGCCACCTATCCCCAACAAAACAGATCACTGTCTTCACAGAGCTATAGCCCAGCCCGGATATCTGGTATCCGTACAGTGAACACGGTGGAATCACTGAGCTATGCTATGCCTACTGAACACAAGTCTCAGACATATACAAATGGGTTCAACACTGGCGATATCAGAGACAGCTTAGAGTATGTTGATGACGATGCTCCTCAAACCTGGTTGAACAATGATAAAAATCAAGGCAGAAGCACAGTTTGCCCAATATATTCCATCCAGCAGAATCGCTGTAAGAAGGAGAACTGTTCCTTTTATGGTCGTCCTGAGACTGAAAATTACTGTTCATACTGCTACAAAGAAGAGTTAAAGCGTCGGGAGAGAGAAAGTAAGGGACACAGGCATTGAGGATTCTTCTGTGACTACTTAGTTTCATCATTTTCTTACTTACAAAGTAAACAGTGTTGAATTGCAGTAGAAGGAATCCTTAAAAGAAGAAAAAAGTATTGATGAGTGAAGAGTGTCCAGCTTTTCACTCTTCTGGGGCGATGAGGAGATAATAGGATTAATTTATCATAAAAATTTGTTGTTTTCCATTTTGTTAGTGTCTTTTTTACATATACTGGTAAGCTGAAGATTTATTTACTCCTTTGTCAGTGCTGTGTATATGTTTGGTCAAAAATTTACTAATGGTGCCTGAATTTACACTGACATCACTCAGGTAGTAGAATGATAGGGGAAGGTATAATACTGGAGATGTGGTGTTGCAGTGGGGGTAGTGTCTGCCTTGTAGACATTTGAAATTCTATAGCTATTATGAGAATATTTTTTCCTCGGTAAAAACTAAATTTTTCATAGCCCCCCTCCCTTTTTTAGAAGGATAGTGATTTTGCATACTGCACATTCTTAACATAGGAGCATACTACATTATTATTATTGTTTGTACTCACTTTAGTCTGAAATGCAATGACTTCAGGAAAATGGGAGTGAAGGTCTGAATTCATGAGGTCTGTAGTTCTTCCTAACTGTGAGTTCGTATCAGTTATTTCTACTTTTCAATAAAAAGGTAGATTTGAGCCATTCTTCTTTGTTCTGAATTTTTAAACAGGTTTTATGAAAACTATATTATGGCTTGCAAGACTTCATGTCTGATGAAAACCGCCACGTAATACAGTTTTGGGCACCTGAATTTCAGTAGCATTTTCACTGCTGTTAAAATGGAGAAAAATATTAAAATCAGCTAAAATTTTGGGGGGGATTTGCAAAATTTGATCACCAGCTAGGAAATTTAGGATCAGTATAGAGCTGAATGAGCTGTTCGTCAAAACAAATGTATTGCATCAATGAATTCTCTTAGTCATCGCCTGGATTTAATCATTTTTATTTATTCATTTCCCAACATTACTGGGTGATAGTTATTGCAAAGATAATTACCTCTAAGCTTTCCTTGAAGACTGTTGGCTCCACCTATTCCTGAGTCTTCTCCTAGAGCGACTAGTGTACCCACCAAGAGGTTGCAAGGTGGCTACAAAATACCTCCAGTATGAGTGCTACTGCTAGCAAAGATTTGTATGAGTTTTGTTATCCATATAGTTGCATAAGTATATGCAATATTTTCAAAAATAACTTTCCTCATAGAAACATTTCTGTAAAGCAAATACCAGAAATGCTGTTAAAGTAGATGTATGAGATTACCAGGTTTTCTTAAATACAGTATTTGCATTTTTTACACCTCTGCACCATCAACCAGCATAATGTAATAAGAATAGATTTTTAGTGTTGTTACATTTGTAAGTAATGGTCGTTTACTCTCTACGTACATTTTTGAAAAAGAGTTCATTCTCTGCAAATAGGTGAAGTACTGCCTTCAAGACTTCTTACTGTCTGGCACCTGAAGGAACACAGCATGAGTGACGTCTGTTCCATCGTGTTCGCTATGCAGTAGTGAACTTTTCTGGCCCCCACAAAATTGAGTCTGATTCTTTTCTACCATTTCTTCACATGCGTGACACCATTTGACTTGCGTACAGTTAATCCTAGTTAGCCTTAAAGCAAAGTACAAAGTAGTCTGTGAAACAAGATACACACACTCATGCAGGTGTGTGCTAACTTCGGGAAAAGCACGTAAGCATTTGCTAATGTCCCACTGAAATTTGTGGAACTGAGCACATGCTTAAAGTTGCCCGTGTGTTTAGGTTTTCTGCTGAATGGAAGATTAAAAAATAGTTTCAAAATAAGTCCCATTAGCTGGTTCCAAGAAAGTCATGGTCTTTGCCATGTTAGCTGTTCCATGAATCCAGACCTGTACTTCGTATTTCTTGCAGTATACTGAGCATACAGTGAATGTCACTGAATTTTGCATTCATTCATAAAAGGGAAATATTGGCAAGCTTAATGAGAAGTTAAAACTCCATGTAACTTCTGTCTTTAAGGTAAGCAGACTCTGAAAACCATGTCTCCAGTTGTGTACACTGGTATACAGTTTCCTATTTTGGTTAACAGTTGTGATTACATATATGTTCTCATTGCCAAAGAAACCTGTGATTTCAGGTCATGTTGAAACAGACCAGATCATGTGAAAACAAATCAGACATCATACTTGATCGTATTTGTTACTGAGATGGAGAAAACTGACAGGATTAAACTTCATGAAATAAAGAAACATTAAAGAATTCTTAGAGCATTAGACTAGCAGTAGCCTCTGATACTCTGAGAACTGCTTCTGTATAAAGCTGTGCTTAAGAAATATTTCATTAGCAGCAAGCTACACCAACCCATGTATTTGAGTCAGTTTTATCCTTTCTAAATGAGGAAAAAAATAACAGCACATACGTAAAAACAAACAATTATCAAGAGATTTTACTGGTTCCTATAATATGTTCCTATAATATGTTTTTAAGAGGTACTACTCAAAAAAGAAAGTTTACAGAAGGTCAATATGTAGATAAGTAATGACTCTGTTCTAAATTATTGAATAGATTGTGACTGTCTACTAGATTATTTTGAAAAATTAATTCATCTTCTGAATATTAACAGGCTTGTCTGAATAGGATAGCAAATTTCATACTGTTCAGTGTCATCCTTAATGCACTCAAATATTTCCATAACTGTTTACCATTACTGGTTTGCTCATTTAAAAAATCTATTATGTGAAATAATGATAGATTGCTTTTCAGTTGTGCCTGTTTCCTCAGAATCCTTTTCTTGGTAACTCCTTAAATAACTTGCTTAATATTACTGCTTTCTTTTAGAACGCTTTTCTATTCTGTTGTTATTTAACATTTGATACTGGAAAGAAGTTTCAGGCCCACAAAGCAATATGACAACTAAAATCTTACCCATGTTTTCCTAGTAGTTGTCTTCTTTTTCCTCAGACACATTACTGTAACATTTTCTTTCTTATTTCTGAACAGATGTCACTATTTGTGGCAGTTGTTTAATGGTGAAACCATATTTGGCATTAAAACAGTCCAAACGTGCAGAAACAGTGCCTACTCAGAAGACACTTATTACAAACTGTGTAATGAATGTCCCATTTAATGAAGAGTCTAGCTGTAAGAGGAAATTTTCTATCTATTTTTATCAGAGATAATTAGCAACTGTTCATGACTTGCATTCACCAGCAAATGAAAGAAATGTCATTCCTTAGCTCGGTGTGAGAAGGAATAACCTTCCAGTCTCTTTTGCGGTTGCACTAAATGACTAACCTTTTGACTGCTCCTTTATTTTTCGTTACATTGAAAACATATGTAGCCCACCGGTCAGTATGTCGTTTTTTGTGCCTCATCAGCAAGAGACCTGTATACTTATTAGAACTTGATAGACTTACCCCTTAGCCCCAGTTGTACAGACAGTTTTGGTTTGGAGGCTCCTGTTTTTTTCATCTGTTGGCTCAAGTGACTGCAATATACATGCATGTTTTCGTATTTTTATGTACTTTTTTTCTCTCTCCTTGATAGTGATTCAGCACTGTTGTCCACTTTTGAAAGGTACAGCCTTTTTCCCAGTAGGCTGCATCTATCCAAAGTAGATCCAAAACCATCTGAAGATATTTAGTTTGGAGGAAGTTGGGATTCCTTAAATACATGAATGTGCAATTTTTCTAGTTTAAAAAAAATCTTAAACCTATTATGCAATTTTTTTACTTTGTTCATAAACTCTGATACAAAGGTCTGCTCATAACAGAGGAGGCCTGTAATACATAATGGGTTTCAGTCACACTTTATATTAAAGTTCCATTTAAAATGCTGTATGAAGAGTTAATAAATGATCACTAGACTTTAGAAGTATTTTTCCAGACATGGGTATCAGTTGTAACAGATGGCTAACAAGGAGCTCATTCACAAGAAGATGGTGTAGATTATCACAAGCCACTTTTGATATTAAGGATTTTAAAACAATTAAGCACTTATTGATGTAGTTCATTAAGCTTTATAAATGCAATGGTAGTATAGCATGTTGCTGCGCTTTCTTTAACAAGAACTTCTTCCTAAGTCAAAGGTGACATCAAAAGGATCAGTGAAAGAAAGATGCTGTATTTAGAAATTTTTTTTGTTGCTTGTTTCTGAAGAAGTTGAAATAGGCCAAGTGAAGTCTTCAGTGTTTTCTTCTCTAAAATTGCAAAACTCATCATGTGAGCAGTATTTCATGATACAGAAAGCACTGAGGAGAGATGCTTAAAATAGATTTGCACACCGTTTGACTGCAGATCATACCAGTCTGCTGAGGCAATACCAGTCTTTGTACATACAGGCATATTCAGGGTAATCTACTTCTAGTGCGATGAATGTTTAGATATCAAAAAATGCACAGCACAGATCTGGCAAAATACTGCCCTCCAACTCTGAATCTGCAAACAGTTGCACTGGTGCTCAACTCCACCAACATGTTTGGCCTCCCTCGCAGCAAGGAGACTGCTTATTTGCAGAAACTTAACATAAATGTTTGCAGGATCAAGGCCTGAGCTTTTAGCTAGGGTTTGTTCCCCTCAGGCTGCCTGTCGTTCCTCTTCTGTGGACAGACCTCCGAAGGATTTAATGAGGATTTTGCCTGAGGAGCAGAGGAAAGCTGTAGGTCTCTTTGCACTAAATCTGCTGCCTCCTGAACTCTGTGGGCAGAGTGCCATTAGCAGTTGGGGGCCTTAAATCAGGTGCTTCGTGGGCACACAGAATAGTTGCAACGTTAATATGGAAGCAGAGTACGAGCGAAGTAAGGGAGTAAGGTCTTTGTAACACTGGGAATGTTTCACACAGTTAGAAACCCTTATGTTGATAGAAACCACAATAATTTCAAATCAACCAAGGCCCAGAGAAGCAAAATAACTGATGCTGATTTTAGATGGCTTTTCAGCTTAGTGTATTTTAAGTCTCTGTCCGTGTATTTGAAGTGTGTTTGTTTTAAGGTATGGCAACTTACACAGAGGATCACCAAACAGTATACAGCATAGAATTTAAATTATTTCAGTAATACACACTAGTATACATTTCAATTTGCACATTAATTTCCAGTGTATATGACTAAAAAAAATACTGTATTGTTAAAAAATGACAGAAAACATAAAGGTGTTTGTAAGTATGTTCTGTTTGTAGACTTAAGGCTGTTTTATGTTGGAATTTTAAAAGCCAAGTTTAAATTGTAATATAGAAATTATTTTTATAATTTTCAAAATATGCTACAGAGCAATATTTTGCGCCTTTATTATAAACAGGGTCATCATTTTAATAGGTTACATTCAGAAATGGTGGTAGAAATTAACCATGAAAAGAAAGCTTTGTAAATGTACTTGTTATTTCTAACTGCTCTCTGTTGTGCACATCTATGTCTAATAGAGTTGAATATACAATTTTTTTTTAATTGAAAAGCTTTAAATTTTTCTTTATATATTTTGGTATAAACCCTAATACTCCCTATCACATTCCACTCTTCCTTCCAGCCCCATCAATAGCCAATTTTATAAGCTGCTTCTGAATAAATATTCATCATACCCAAATGAAACATTTCTGCGCAGGTATTGACTTGGGACATTCATAAAACGCCCTGAATCCACTAAAGTAAGATTACTTTGCTTTTTTAAAAAACAGAGTTATGGATTTTTTATTCCTTCAAAATGAAAATCAAAAAAGAATAATCAGTGCAATGACTGCAGGAAGAAAATCACTCTAGATTATAGAAACGTCAGCCTCTAATTGGTAGATATATTGTGTCTTAATATATTTCAAATATGCATTGGTTTCTTGCAGATCAAAGTGTTCAGATTTTATTTCTTCATAGTTCTTTGTACTGTACATATCAATATCTGACAAACTGTGCAAAAAAACTGTGCAAACTAATGCATATGTTGTTAGCGGTCAGTCTAGTTTTTAAATTCCGTAACTTCTGTGATTACTGTGGGGAGGAGGGCCTTGGATTACGTTGAGTTGCATTGGTTTTGCTTTTAAGAATTTCCTATTAAGGCATGTATTGCAACCAAAATTTTCAAACCTGGACGCCTAACATTAGGATCCTGCATCTAGGTTTCACCTAATAAATTGATTGGTTTTAAGAGGTACAGAGCATTAATTTCTGTGGGGGCAAGAGCTCTTTCTTGGTTTCAGAAAATCAGGTAAACATTTCTCCAACACATATTCAAGGCTTTTCTTTATTATTCTATACTTCTTTTAGTCAATGGAAATTACAGTTTATCTTCAGCAATTTTCCATGTATAAGCAAATGATTGTGCTTATTCATAAAGTGATGGCTTCAATATGCAGAGACTTGCCTTGTACCAAAATACCATATAATTGTCCGTTTAACTGTTGCATTCGTAACAGGGCTAGTGTTCCCCTGACTTTGGGGGTTATAAGTCTTTTTTAATATCATGATCACCCTGTTTTGTTTCTTTCCTCTGAAGTCGATACGCTGTTTGATTGGTGTTTTATCTCCCATTACCTGAATGCACATACTCTACCAAGAGAATTGAAATGGCTGATGCACATTTGCACTGTGGAACACATGATGTGGGTAAAAGCCACCACGTTCCAAACAGCCTTAAAATTATGACTCTCTGGGGACGGAGAGTCACTTAACTGGATGCAGCCTCTGTCCCCACTTCCTCATTTAACCATGACTGTAAAACACTCTAGCATGCTGTTGTCTACATAATAATGTGTTTCTATAAAACTGTCCGCATATTCATTTGAATAACCTGTAGTTTTTAAAGGCATTTTTCTTATTAAAAAAAAAAATTCTTTCATAAGTGGCAGCATGTCAGGAAACCTTGGTCAAAAAGGAAAGAGAAGGGAAAAAACAGGTAGATAAATGATGGGTAACTTTGTAACCACAGCACCAAAATAATAAAAAAGTGGAAATAGTTAAGATGTGTCAAAAACTATTTTCTGACTAGACTGGAAGTTTTGTAGATCTTTCTGTCTTCTAGGAAAGCAGAGAAATGTTGCTTTGCCATTCATCTCTACATCTAATGTTGTTTTTCACTTTGTTGCAGAGGTGCATTATTAGGGAAGGAGGAGGAGAAAAATGCAGAGTTTTTTTCCCTTCTTAAACAAAGTGAATTCCACTGTAATGGTAGCATCATCTGAAATTGCAAAGGTATGATACCATGCTAGAACTGAACGGTGCCTAAGACACTCCTGTGTGCCAGTTGTGTATTTTCCCCCCTTTCAAATGCTGTTTTGTTTTGTTTTGTTTTTAAAAAAGGGAAGGTTTAAAAAAAGTTTGTGTGATAGTGACCCAGTTCTTCCTTTGTTCACATCAATATAAAGATGAAAATGGAGTATCACTGGAGTTGCACTTTCCCTCTCAGGCAGCTGAGAGGTAAGCACCACCTTTTAGGCATATCTCATGTTAGTGCTTTGTCACAGAATAAAATTAGACTCCTTTGGCATACACACTTGCCTGATGAAGCCTGACGCAGTATGTCAGTGGCCCAAGACCTGTGGCCAACCTAGCCAAAACAGAGCAAATCAAATCATTCTTGCCTTTAATACAGATACAGTTCATTCTGGCTCATGGTGTCTGAACAGTATCCGTAGTAAAGGTGAAGTGGAGCACTGCCTTGTTGTTTGCCTCGAGGCACAAGTAATGCAAAACCTCTTTCCCATGCTTTTTGTTAGGTATGCAGGAGATGTAGCAGCAAAACATGGCATCTCGGGCTCAGAGAGTGCCCTATATCTCCTTTTAATGGGCTTGCAGTCAGGTATGAACTGAAACACAGCCATGTGAGCGTGATACGAACGCTCTTGTCTCTAAACTTTGCAAATTGTATGCACTTATGTTTTAATACTAACAGAAATTAAGCAATGATTTTTTTAGTTGCTCAAGATTGAGTACTGTAAATACAGTCTTTGTATAATGCACATACAGTGCGTGTACAGTACAGAAAATGCTGTAATGCTTTTTCTTTGGAGCCTCTCAAGGAGCTTTGCATGAACATGATATAAATCTCAGTTCATTCAGTGTAAGCCAAGGAGAGCAAATAGTATTTAAGCCTAGATTAAATAATGAACGGAATTAGCCACAGAGACCTTAATAGTTAGGAGTTCCGAACCATAGCTGTATTCCAGGCCAACTTCGACAGTTTTGTATAAAACTCTGTCCAAATGAGCTAGATTAGGTCCATACTCTTCCCTGGGGAAGACCAGTTCTTTCCATGTCATTCCCAAGCCCATTGCTCTTGCCCTGGTAACTCTGCTTTGCATTCATAATGTGCCATTCTTAGCACAATTTTGTTACGAAACGGTTTTCAAAACTGCATACAGCTCCTGTGTTATCACTGGAATCAGTCTAGAGCTTTACTTTATGCTCAATTCTTGGGAAATAAAATACTGTTACGAACATTTCAGAATCTCTTGAAGTTGACTGTTGCATGGCTGAAAGACTTTGTTCTCCTTGGAAGGCCTCCTTCCTCCTCATTGATTCTTGCGACCGTAACTTTTGTGTACGGAAAAAGTTCAGTGAAACTTTGGAAATACCAATGCAGTTTACATTTATTTCTGACATTCAGTATACTTCGTTGTTGTTGTTGCTGCACACTTCTGTATTGTTAAAACCTGATGCCTCTCAGAGAAGGGCAAATCTTGTAGGACAGTCTGAATTGTTACACACAAAAGGTAAATACAACTAACTGATCGTCCCTTTCCTGTTCCTATTGTGTAATGTGCCCTCTCCAAATTGTCTGTACATCTTTTCTGCTCCTGCTAATAGCTTTCCTTTTCTGTTCTAATTTTTTAGACCATTCGTAAAGCTCTCTGTCCTCATTCATGCACAATTTTTTTTTAAGCCTGTGGTAGATTTTTCAGTAAAGAAGATTTGGCCTTCTCTGCTCAGTTTGCTTATAGAGTGGCTTGCCTCCACATATAAGAGTCGAAATAACACGGATGTCACACCCTTAGTTTACAGAAGTTAATTTACTCATTAACTGATGGTCTCTATTCAATTATAACCAAAGCTAACTATATAAAGTTTAAAAAATCAGGACAAGTAATGTGACTCTTTCTAATAACCTAGCAAACTCAGCATTTTTAAAACTGTATAAATGTACAATAAATATATTTGTACTTGAAGTCCATATTTCAAAGAAAAGATTGTAGTTGGCTCTCACCAATGTTTGAGTAAATGTTAGTAAGGAATAAAGCAAGTTTCACTGATTTTTGTTGGGTAAGAGTTCAACTGCTTGGTAGTCAGACCATCCTTTTCATTTTTCAGAGCTTGAGCTTGAGTTTATTGTTGTCTTCTATAAATTTACAGAACTATTTTAGCAGAGATTGATTTATGATTTTAAAAAATAATATAATAGATATATCAAAGATTTATTTAAAGCTGAAGTAACTTTTCAGGTTTCTCTATATTTGATCACTTTCATGTAAATTTTTATCCCATGTGAAAGCAGTTAATTTATCTTCTCCCATTCCCTTCCCTATTTGTAATTTAAAGATGTGATTGGTTGCGGTCACTTTGGTCTGCAAACAAAACATTTGATCATTTTGAAGTTAACTGCCATATCATGTTTAAATCCATTGTTCGAAAAAAACAAGAGCATTAAATAATGTTAAAGGATAATGAACATTTTTTGTTGTGGAAAGTGTGAGTTCTTGAGGACCTTTTCTACATGCAGTTTTCATTCTAATTCAATTTAAATGTTATTTTTAATCTGATCCATTCTTTGACAAAGATGACATGTAAGAGCTGTTTTTAGCAGTTGGATTGTTACTTTGTAAAGTATTAAAGCACTAAACCAATTTTTGCAATAGGTAGTAAAATTTGCTTTCGTTTCAAAAAACTTCCAGTTATAACTGTCGCACTTTTTATAGCAGAACTGTATTTAATTTCTTTCTTTTATGAAAGATTACTCCAAGTAACTGATAGCTCTGTAACCTGTGTGAATTGGCTTCTCTATTATTTGAAACAGAGAGAAGCTATAATGCCTATTCAATAAAATTAATTTATTTCTAAAGTATCTGTTTGCTTGAATTCTTGTTTGTGTTTTTTGTATGCTCTGCTCAGTGCTGTGCTGGGGGAACGCTGCTGCCCAGAGGAGAACCAGGCAAGGGGCATGCTGTAAATCAGTGGGGCTTTAGCTGACTTCATTTCAAGATTAGTTTGCATAAACCAGATAGCTCTGACAATCTGATACAAAAGCCAGAAATCGAGCATTGCCAGGCCTGCTTAACTTTAGTTTTTACACAGTATTCATAGTTCCTAGACTCTAGAGGCAGAAGACCGGAGGTCTTTGTATCCAGCCCCTGCGCGCCACTGCGCTGCAGGAGCGCCTGCCAGGCTGCGATAGTGACTGTCCTGGGGAAATCGATGTCTGGAAATTACCTGTGTAAGCCGGTGACAGGTAGGATATGTGTGAAACAAGTATTTCTGAACTAGAACATTCCTTTTAGAGAAGTCCCATGCACTGAAGAAGCCATATTAACCTCTGGTAAGTCGTTCCAACAGTTAATTAGTCACTTGTTAAAAAACCGTATCATGTTTCTACCCTGAATTTGCCTAACTCCACCTTCTGCCTTTGGATCTCGTTTCAATTCTGTCTGATTGAAGAGGTGTCTCTTGCCCTTGGGCTGCTGGTCTACTGTCACGGAGCCATCGTTCACCTTCTCGGTGGCGAGACTGAGTAGACGAAGCTTTCCAAGCCTGTCATGAAGGCCTGTTCCCACTTCTGTCACCTCTCTCACGTCTGTGCTTTGATGGTCCTTCAGCTTTTTAGCACGTCCCTTGATTTGTAGATACCTGAATTAGACTCAAAGTTTTAGTGAAACATATCCCAGTTTCAACAAGAATTAATTCAGGCAAAACCTGCTGCAGCCTGTGTTAGTCAGGAGATGAGTCCGTCCTCACTCCCCCTCTTCTGGAATTAGTGTCTGATTCTCTGTAAGAACTGATAGTGTCTTAGTTCCTGTGCCAGCTTCTCTCCTAACTGAGATTATTGTATTTTTGTACACAAAGGTATCTTTAGTCTTTCTGGCTACAAGATGTGCAAGGAACTCGCATTCAGCTGCTTTTTTCACCTAGTGTTTTTCGGAGCCCTTGCTTCCCGAGCCAGAGTCCTCCTTCTGGTGAGTATAGCCAAGTTGTTGGGGTTTTTTTCTCCTTAATGTCTGACTTAATTTTGATTGCATCGAACAAACATGGTTTGTTTGCACCCAGTATATCAAGCAATCCAGGTTACTATGTATTTTAACCCATCGTGTAATCCCTTTATGTTGCTAATAATAATTTTATGTATTTTCCCCGGTGAATGATAAGACTATTTGTTAGAGTAGGACTGTCTTTCACTTGCAACAATGGATCAGTGATTAAGTGTTTATCATTTAAGTGCTTAGTCTTGTCAAGTAATCTAAAAAGGCTTAAAAAAGACTATTTTTTAATAAAATGATACTTTTTTACTTTTATCCTTCTTTCATTCTTGATTGAAGTTCCACATTAACCATTTGATTATTTTGCCTGTGTTCATAGAGGGACCTCTACCTTCAATAGTTGCTTTTTGACAACCTCTTGAATTTGATTTGGGGATAAGTGAGAATAAGAAAACAAAAAGTCTTTGAACTCTTCTACCTGTTCTGCGTGTCTCATGGGTTTACATCTGTTTTGGTCTACTAATGAGCCAACCTGCCATTGGCATTTCCTATATTCCTAGTGCAAATATGCTGGAGTATAGAAGAGAAAAGACAGAAGAGAACCTAAAGGGTCAGAATAGCAAAGTCAGTGGGGGTTATGGCCCTGCTTAAATCTGTGCACTTGCTGAAGAATTTTCTTGGTGGCTGAGACAGAGCTAACTGCTTGCTGAGTATTGTAGAGAGAAAGGCATGGGAGGGCACTATACTGTTCAAAGCCTAATGCTCTTACCAGAGATGGTGACAGTGAAGTTACCTGACATATAGCGGCCTTAGGTCTGTCTCCAGCTTCTGACTGGCAGTTAGGGAAACCCTGCTACCAAATGGGAGTGGCGTGGATATGGAAGAAGGATGCCAGTTTTAGGGCTGTCAAAGGAAAATACCCAGGGGCAACCTGGAGAACTGCAGATTGGGAGAACTAAAGCAGGAAAAAAGGTTCCCATATGTCAAATAGTGTATTTTCTCCTAACCAGTATTTTTTGTAAGGTTAGATTTCTCTCAGTTTGACCTCTTAAACCAGCTCATCCCCAGATAATGCGAACACCAGTGCTGGCCCCGAGGAAGCATCTGCAGTGCCTGCGGGGCAGAGGGTTGCAGCACTGCCCCTCTGTCAGCAAGCCACAGTCAGATCGTGTGGTTCAGCCGTGTGGTAAAACATTCTCTTCAGATGGGGAGAAGACTGAATAGTTGCCAGAGAAGGAAGAGGGCAGGGCAGAAGCTTTTGCTTCTAACTGCTAGCCCCAACACAAGCTGAAAGTAAGTACCTAAACTCCCTCTCAAAAACAGATTAAGCCCTCCAAAGGTAGTTACTAAAATCTCAGTCCGAGTGTAACGTTTCTAAAGCACTTCATAAATTTGTTTCTTAAGAAAAATATGTTGTCATCTGAACCTGAAATATTTTGAAGTACAAAGCCTTGGTGTATTTAGTAAAGCTATTTGTAGATGTCTCTTTAAATGCTAGTTTCTTGGAAAATGCTTCTTACAAACAAGGAGGTTGTAACATTTAACTCTTCTCCCTGGCTGACTGATACTGGAATTGTGTTACCTTTGTTGCACTGGTGCTTGAAATAATTCTTGTGTACTCTTTGTGTATTGATTTAAAGGCCACAATTATGCAGCTTGTTCAACGTGACCAAATTTCCACATCCTTCTAAAGCTATATAAACTCCAGGAGGGCTCCAGAAACACGCAGTGCAGACTCGTTTGCAGAACTGGAATTTATGCTGAAGAAACGCTTTTGGATTTCCCTAGGTGGAGGACGTCAGAGCAACATAAGGCTTCACTTGCTGAAATCTAGCATTAGTTTGCCTCCCTGATCAGCATCCTAGGCAAAATCCAAACCGTCAGGTGACCTCAGCTTGTTTTGGAGGTTTGTTTCTGTGTGTTCAGAACAGTCATGGATGATTGTCCTATCAATCCAGAAGTTTTGAAAATAGCATTTAATTAATGCTGCTTGTCTCATCTCTTTTATAAGAAGTTTTAAAGAGGAAAAATAATGTTAGTAAATAGAGGTTTCTTCCGGGTCATCCTGCCAAACGGCTGTTTTGGGTGAACGTTTTCCGCCAGCTTTCTCACTGCGTTGCCCAGCTGCACTGGGAACCGCAGAGTCCCCGCTGGTAACTGTCCCCAGCTCACCACCACTGATCCCCTGCGCTGGGAATGCAGGAAGCAGTGCTGGTGTCACCTACCCCTGCATTTAAAATTGCTGATAGATGCATGTCTTTAATAGCATATGTTGAAAGTTTGATTTCTTATGAAAGGAGAAGAAATAGGCCACATCTGCAGAGTGCTGATAAAATGGAATTGTCTCTTTGTGATAGAGTGATTCCAATTTACTTCTGCAGTATTTTTTTTTCCAAAATAACAGCATTCATAGTTGACTTATAGTAACTTCAAATCCTATGAAAAGTGACGTAATTTACTAGCAGAGTTATATAAATTTAGAAGTCATCTTTGCTAAGGACAACTTCTTTTGCTTTTTTTAAATTTCTATTTGTTTGATGTGTACACAGATGACTCAGTTAAATTCCATGTGTAACTGGAAAACATTTCTAAAAAGCAGCTTTTTTAGGAGTGCCCATGTGATTCATGTTTCTGAACCTTGCCATTTATGAGGTCTATAAATTGCAAGGAAAATTACTGATTGGGTAAACTATGTCCCTAGAACCACAGGGCAACTCTTTAGCCAGAACTGTTAAATAGTATATAAAATATGGGTTATCTGAGTGGATTTTAATCATGCCTATAGTTCAGTAAATAACTAGTTTGGAAACAAAAGGATTTTATGAAGTTACTAAATGTAAGTGCAAATTTGATTTTATTCACTACAGAGGTGTATTCAAAAACAGTTTTCTTAACAGCATCAGTCTGAACTCTTCTCCAGTGATACAGTAATTGACTGTTCCACCTCACAGGAACTTTTAGTTTTTTGTCAGTCATTTCTGAGTTATTCTTCATTGCTCACAGTTTTGGTCTTCAGTGTTTACATCTATGCTGGTAAGATTTCTAGGAGCTCATTTCCTCACGGGTTCCGCTTCCTATGGTCACCGCTGCTGTATTGTTCTAAGTTGTCACCACATTTGAAAGACTCTGTGTACTTATTACACAGTTGCAATGTTTTTCCTTGTGTAACCTCATTTGCAAGAAAAGGCAGTGATTCAGAGCACAGTTTAAAAGAAGGATTTGAGTACCTTTTCCCAAAACTCAACCTGTCTTGAATGGCTGGCCCAAGAAAAGCTGTTAATATTGTTAACTCAGCGGGAGTAAAATGAAAGTAGTTCAAGCAATCCAACATAGCTATAAAACGTAGCTATAAAACACAGCTCCACAGTGAGTGCTAGTCATGGCAAAAATTCAGTTTCTCCTCCCTGTTGTAGGGATTGATTCTCCTTCCTCTTATTTCAGCATAAATGGGAATGGTGACGATGGAGCTGCACCACCGGAAAGCATCGGTTTGTATCACAGGTAGCAGCTGGGAGAGCGAGTCACAGCTCAGGGGCATGCGGTGACGGGAGAGCTCACCGCAGCCGTCACCCCAGGGCTCTGTAGCCTCAGCGCAAGGCACGAGGCCAGAGGCAGCTGCGCATCTCCCCGGAGGCGCCCTGAAGGCTTCGGGGAGAATTAGGAGACCTTGTGGGGCCACACCTGGAGCTGATAATGATGGTTTACAAGACTCAGTAAAGGGTTAATCAAAACTTGCAAAATGCTGTGAATCTAAGACAAGAAATGAACAAAAATATGATTGTTATTACCCTGAGCACAGTATTTTCCCAGGTGTCTGTCTACACGCAGCAAAAGGATTCACAGAAATGATGGTTGATGAACCAAAGGCCGAGGCACTTACCTTAGCTCCTGGGGTTGGAGACAATCCTAAATGATTTCTGACCTCCTCTGCTGTGCCCCATTTTACACTTGTAAGATGAAAATACTGTTTTTCTGTGCAGCAAAGTGTTAAGTCACTCTGTTCACTCAGGTATCTCTCAGAACCATCTGAACAGAAAGCCCATGTCTCACAGTGCTGTGCGGAGTGATAGTGGATTTAATTCCTTCCTTCCACAGCAAATCATCTCCAGGATGCCAGAGAGATACCAAAGGTTGAAAATTGTTGAAGCAACTGGAATGAAAGCGAGGCAGACGCAAGGAACTGTACCTTTCGTGCAAGATCCAAGAGCATGTGAGTCGCGGTATATTCAAGGTGTATTGAAATGTAAAATCCTGCACACATGAATTCATCTGCCAATTCTAATTAAAAAAAAGTGATTATTGAATTGGAATGAGCAGGAAGGAGGAGCAGCAAATGGCAGTGGCTAATATAGCACCTAGTCATTAATACATTTTAGTTAGCAAGTATGTGAATAGAATTGCTATAGGAAGACCACTGAACCTCACTCCTCCCCAGGCAAAAGCTGCTGTCGGCTACGTATCTGTCATCTGCTCTGGCCCCGCCGGCTTTTCAGTTGCGCAAGCTGGCCCGGCGAGTCATCCGAGGCTCCTGCCCCAGAGCGAATGTGCCCCCAAAGTGACAGCTTGAGAACATATGATACCTTCACAGTTTGCATTTTATACATGCTTTCTGTTGTCCGTACATGTGACCAGCAGAGTAGTTTTGGTGCCTAGATAAAAATAATACTGAAAAGTCCAGTTAGATTTAAAGTCCTGTGTCTGGTTTCCAGAGTCAGGAAGAGTTTCGTTTGATTTGAAGGCAAGTACAAAACATTGGAATTAATAAGCTATGGGGATGTAATTGCAGGGGAAAACTTTGCATCTCTCTTCATAGTGCTTATAAGTAATGTTCTCTGCTTAACATGATTTGGTTATGTGAACAAAAGAAGAACCACAAGTTTTATCTGAGCTCAGAGAGAAGTTACTGACTTCCTGCCTTGTGCACAGTATTCCAGGAAAACCAAACACTTTGGCAAATGTACCACCTAGGAGATTTTAGGTGTTGGTAAGGGATTTGTTTCAAAAATGTTTGCTTTTCTTCTTCAAAGAAAGCTTTTGACTGGAGAAATTACAAAGAAAAAAAAAGTCATTTCCAGACATGAACTCAGATTATGGATGTGCAGCTATTATGGGTGTGTGGCTGCATAAAATAACCATCTACTCTCTCAATTTTTCACCAAAGTTTAAACAGCTCTGTAGCCTCCTCTTTTTGAAAAGCTGGCACTTCACTTGGGTTGATAATTTAACACTCGCTGCAGAATTTCCAGGCGCCAGCGGGGATTTAATGCAGTAACCACCACTTGGCAGAAGGCTGGTCGGTATGTTACTGACCGTGCTGCAGACGGACCATCAGGACCAGGGAGTTTCCGGGGCTTGGGGTGGGAAGGGAGCGAGCCCTGGAGCGAGGCGGTGTTTGTAGGGCAGGCTGTGGACAGCAGCAGCTCCAGCATCCAGGTCTCTTAGCCTGATACGGAGGAAAGCGCCTGCTCTGCGTTCGTGTCAGTGCAACACGTGTGTCCCTGTGAGGTACCCGAGGACGTCGATGGCAGTGGTGGTTGTTAGGTGCTTGTCACCTGAGAGCTGGACGGACCTCCTGAGCTCATTTCCCAGGTGGCAATGTAATCTCTTGCTGGGTAATGGGCTTAGATTTGGACAGTAGAGAGGGGACTGTGTGTCTTATTACTGATAAAACCTGTAGCGCAGCCAGTCCCCTTTGCCTTTGGCTACTGCAGTTCATACAATGACTCGTTTTTTGAGGAAATTGTCACAGCAGCCCAGGAGCTCATTAGCTGCAGCAAAAACATCTTGTGGATCTGGGCTTCTAGGATTTGTAGACAATAATGCTCTGACTAATAAAATTATTAGCATCAGTAATTGAAGGCAAATACAAAATACAGATGCTTCAGCTTCAACTATATGATGCTTTGTACCATTTAACTATGGTCAGCACTAAAAAGTTCAAAAGCTCATTACAGCCTCTCTCATAGCTGCATACCTTTTGAAAATTAGAAACACTTCATGAGAAGAGTCACTCTGTAGCGTGTTATTATTCTTCCAATGGTTTTGTAATTCCTCACAGTTGCTATTTGTCTCCTTGAGCTTAGAAATAAACAGATCCTCAGCCAGTGGGTAATAAGAGACTCGGGGGCAAGTGTCTACCAGGCAGGAAAGGAACGGTTAGGAAATCGTACTGAATAATTCCCAGAGATTCTCCCTAGCTACAGCCCTTCCCAGATCTCAGCCGTACTTAGAGGAAACAGCAAACAGCAGCTGTAATTTAAAAAGAAGATGTTTGTGTGATACTCCCCAAAGCAGCCAGGCAACTCTTTTCAGAGGCACCTAAAAGGGAGGCACAGTTGCAGACGTGCCTCCCCGACACGGTCCCCGTCTGCTTGAGGTTTCAGGCCGACGTCCCCCGCGGCGTCAGGAATTTACAGGCTGGGCCCCGGCCGAGCTGAGGGGACCCCGCAGCAGGAAACCTTTCCACTGGGTCTCTGCTGAGTGTGTAACAGGAGCGTGAGTTGCAGCTGGATAATGTGGTTTTCCTTGGGGGAAGGAGAAAACACCGTTCGAGCCTGTGCCGCCTGCGAGGTGCAGTACGGGGAGATGCAAAGTCCCGGCCCTGGAGAAGCTTCTGCTCCGAGCGAGGCGGGATGTGAAGGCGTCCGTGGAAGAGGTGAAGCTCAGCGGTTTTCCTTCTTCTACAGGCAACGCTGACATTAGCACTGACTCGTGGCTGTGAGGGAGGGCTGGGGGATGTGAAGCCAAACCATTGTTATAAGCAAAATAATAGCTGTATTTTAAAAGCACTGCACATATTGTCCCACCATGTTTGAGCTTCCCATGCTGAAGAGGGTTTTTTCGGTTTTCTCCAAGAATCTCCTATCTTTGTTTATCAACTGATTTTCTAGCCTTGACAACAGGCTTGAACTTCAGGCAGGTTATTTTAAAGATCTGCTTTTTTGTGTTCAAAAGAATATTGTTATGTTTTATATAGTAATCCAAGCACAGTGAGATGGGTGACTCTCAGTTTTCTAGGAGATGGTTAAGGGTGTTGGGCAATTTGATTGTGGTTTTCTCCTGACTGAGTAACATGTTGCACAGCGGTGGACAGAGCCTGCGGCAGGCGTTCGGGAGGTCGCGGCAGCCCCTCCGCGGGAAGAGCCGTAGCGTGCAGGCGCCGGGGCTCCGCACAGCTGGGCGCGCACGGAGACGAGCTGCGGTACAGCCGCGTGTTAAAGACGGGTGTTCAGCCGTTCTTCGCTCCTATTTAACAGCAGGTAAGTGGTGAAGTGCGCTCTTGTTGAAATTCTTCCCCTGTCTGAGCAAACACCATGTAACACGCAATTTTTGTAGTGATTTGTAGAGTATTTTTACTCTTGAAACATAGTCCTTCCTTTTTAGCCCTCCTTAATCATAGTGATTTTGTGGAGAATACCAGACTTTCCATTCTTGGACTTAAAGCTTGACTTTTCCCTTCCTTATTTCCTTTTGCATTAATTCTCTCTCCTAAAAATAGACAGCTGGAGTCCCAAAATACCCCGCGGAGCCTTAACAGAGACCCTGGGCACCGGCGTCCCCTCGGCCCGGCACCGCGCGGCCGCCAGCCGTGGGCAGGGCTCCCTGCAGCGCCCGCGCAGCGGCGGCCGATCCCGAGCACGGCTCCCTTCTGCCTTCCTCCTGCCACATCGTCCCGCTGCTCCCAGCGGGCTGCAAGTTGCGGTTTGTATGGCAGCCCCACGGTGGGAACATCTCTAACTTTTTACTACTTCCAGGGTCAACAAGGCGGCCGTGTTTTAAACCAGACCCGTAAGGGCCTCGTGACTTCATGGGACCTCATTGTCTGTAGGTCTGAGACAGCTCTCAGCAGAGTAACAGAGGTTAGAAAAGAAAAATCTGAAGAAAGAAAATGAGCAAATAGGCTGAGCTGGGCGGTGGGTCGAGCTGGGTCTGCGCTTTGGGCGTTTGGGGCCGGCGGCCAGCGGCGGGGCCCGTCTGCCTGCGCCCCTCCGCGGGGAGCACAGCTGCGGTGCCGAGTTCCACGAGCGTAGGACCGACGCGAGGCTGGAGGCTGCGCGCTTCGGGACGCGGCGCTTCGGGGGAGAGTCCCAGCCTGGCAGAGGGTGGGAGTGAGGCTTGAGGGAAAAATGCAGCGTCTTTGAAGTGAAAAACTTTGAAGTTCCAAACAGCTAGCAAATTCCTCTTTCAGTTTACTGTCTGTGGAAAGTCTGGAAGGTGAGATATTTAACAGAAGAAACGGGGTAAAACACTGAAAAGTAACGCGTTGGGGAAGTGGGGATTTTGCGTTCGGAGTGCTGCTGCGCTCGCGGGGAAGGCGACCCCGACTGCAGAAGCGCCGCGGCGGGGCTGCCGGCCTCTTCCTCCTTTCCCTTCCCCTCCGTCGCTGACGCACAGCGCGGGCGGCGGAGGGAGGGACTCTCTCTTCCCGTTGCTATTGTGTTTTGTTATGTTTTGTGTCCGTCCAGTTTGTCTCCAGGATCAGAGGAGTGACTCACTGAGTTCTCTGCACAATAGGAGAGCCTGGGAAAACACAAACATCGGCCTCTTAGAGACGCACGCTCCTGCTAACGAAACGCTGGCGTGACGTGCCTTTCCCCGGGCTGCTGCAGCCAGCGCGGGACCGTCCCTCCTCCTCCACACCTCCTCCGGGATTCGCACCTGGGGCGGTTGCTGCCTCTCTTTGTCTCTCTAGAGCAGGATTTAAAGCTGCCCTCCCCTAAACAACTCTCTCATTTTTCCAGACTCATCTCCACCATTGCTTTTCATCGCTTTCTCCCACGGTTTTCCATCTCGTTGCTCTCATGCTGCCACGCGCCTGAGACCCTCTCTCTAGCCGTCGCTGTCCCTCTCGTCCCTCGGCTGCGCCGCTTTCCTCGGGGCAGCGCCGGTGCCCAGGAGCTGGCGTGCGGCACCTTCCCGCGGGACGCGTCGCGGTGGCCGGCAGCCCGGGGAGCCGCGGGCCGGCTGGGGCAGGGGAAGCGCAGCCGTGCTGGCACGCCGCTCGGCCCCGACGAGGCCGCGCAGGGCAGTCCCTCAGTCTGCGCAGAGGCACATCAGTACGGCCAAGCCAGCTCCGGGGCTGCCTTGGACGTCCTGACACGTTAGAGACAACCCGGGTCCAACGCAGCAGGCGGGGAGGTGCCCCCGCGTGTGCATCTGCGAAGCTTCTGCTTGCGTTGGCCATGGCAAGTTTTGAGGAGAAAGTTTGGAAGCGCGGCCCTGCAGCACACGTGCGTAACTCTTGGGGGGCCTCTTCCTCCTGCTGTCTGGGGAACATGGGGAACACGGGGCGCGTTCAGCTTTCATCTCCTCCTCATCTCCACGGGCTTCGTGCCTCCGCAGGGCAGCCGGAGCCAAGCCTTTACGCCTCGCCGCGAGCGGGACGGGACGCTTGTGCTCTGACGCCAGGACTTCCGCACCCGTTACCACTGACTCGCTGCGGGATTCGCGATGCGGGCGAGAGGGGGGCGACGCCTGCGCTCGAGGATGGCCTGAACTGAATTTCCCTCCTGTCTGTAGATGGCAGTCATGCTTTCATAAAAAGGGGCTATCCGGGTGTAGCCCACGAGCGAAGCCGTAGGGGGGTGGTCGCAGGCTGGGCCGCGCTCAGGCTGGGCCGCCTTTGGGCCCCGTGGTGCCCCGGCCGCGCGTGCCTCGCGCCGAGCCCAGCACTCCCGCGCCCAGCCGCGGCGGCAGCGACCGCGAGCTCAGCCGGGAGGCACCACCGGCGCCCTCGGCCCCTGGTGCCGCCCCGCGTGGCCTGCCGGACGCCTCCCCCGCGGGAGCCAAGGACTAAGCCTGCCTGCTGCCAGCGCCGGTCGGGTTGGGCAGGCTGGTCCTTCCGCCACAGCCGTGGTGGAGCAGCAGTTTCGCTGTAGAGCTGCTTTCTCCCGGTGACGTAGCGCTGTTCCTAGGCTGTTCCGGTTTTGTCAGCAGCGTCCATAGGCCCCTGGGGCCTGTTCCTGTCCAAACCCCGCTCGCTTCTTCCCGGACCTGTTTTCTTCACCCTTTTTTTCCTCCATCCTTGTTTGATCTAACCCTGCTCTCTGACTTGCCAGAGCACGAACCTGGCTCCGAACAACGTTCGTTCACGCTTTCCCCCTCGGCTGTTGCCCCTCGGGTGCCTGGGCCCAGGCTCCCCCCTCGTCTGGCCCAGGGCTTGGGCAGCGTACGAAAACGTCCCTCCCGCTCCCTCCCTGCGTGGGGCCGCGCAAGGTGCCCTGCGGCTGGCTGGACGCAGGGGCTCGCCTGCTCGGGCCGCGGGCTGACGCGGCCCCCGTGACCGCTCGTGGTGGGAGCGGCGCGGTGCCGGGGCCGCTGCCCGGGGCCGCTGCCCGGCCGGAGCGCTGCCGTCCCACCCGGAGCCCCGGGTGCGTGCTGGGGCCGCGCGGGTCCTTCTGGTCAGCTGCTAGAAGCACTCGGCCCGTCTGAAACGCTTGTTTTTCATGTTTTCTTCGTCTGTTTTCTGTTTCAGCCTCTGTCTCCTCTCTGTTTCTGTTGACTCTATATTTATCCCACTTTAATTAATCTCTTGTGATCAACTGGCAGAGCATGTCATGGGTGTGTTTCCTTGAAAACCGGTGGCAATGAACCTTAAGGTGGACCATTTTGAAGCCAGAAGTGAAGCACAGGTAAATGTAAATAGGAAAATCCCATCATAACCCTAGCAGCACGATCTCTCACCGTCCCAACCGATGGGCACGTGCCAAGTCCACGAGCACTCGATGGCGAGCGCCGAGCCCCAGGCAGGGCAGAAGCCCGTGCGCGCGGCAAAGCAGCAGCGTCTTTGCGGGTGGGGACGCGTTAACGTGCGCGTCTCTCTGCGTGGGCGTCCGGGCGGGGAGGCCCACAGCAGCGCTGTACCGCCGCAACAGCTCCAGGCTTACACCGAGAAGGCATATTTCATAGCTGCATTTCGGGCGGCCAGGACTGTCCCAAGTAGTTCCTTTTAAAATGATTTATTTCTCTTCTCATTCATCTGTGAAGTTTAAAAAACCAAACTTTGTCTGCCCCTCTGTTGTCAAGCGTGAGGTGGATCCTTCACTTCGGAAGGCTTCAGAAATGCTTCAGGGACGATCTTCACGAATAAGCAGTACCTGGAAGTGCTATATAACCTGTATTTTCAGGAAACTTCCAACTCCTCCCTCCATAGAGACGAGGAGCAGGAATCCATCCGTCTGCTTTTTCCAGCATTCGTGAAAAAAGGCCACTTGACCCCCTTTCCCTCTAGTGCAAACAGTGAATTCAGGCAGAGGGAGCAGCCAGAAGACTGGGTAGAGGCAGAAGTTAGACACGGGCCAATACACGAGGTCTGCCGGGGAGCTTCAGCTCCCCTTGGCATTAGGTGGATTACCTGGATTTTTGCTTAAGGATTCTCACAGCCCGACTGCGTCAGCGTTTGCTGCGGGGAATTTCCCGGTTATAACACAGAGACTGGAAATAAGCAGAGAGAAGCCGCATCATGCTAATGCGTGTAGAGAAGGATGAAACAAGCTCACGTGGTTTTTGGGTCTGCCAGACGTTGGCGTTTTATCTTCAGCTCCAGGGAGGTTTGCTGGTGAGGAGTCAAGGCTATCCACTGCATGCCCAAAGAGTATGTTACTCCCAGATAAAGAGCCTTTAAATAGGGCATTAACGTTTTTAAGCATTTATGTGATTTAGCTAGTTCCTTTGTGTAAGCTATAAACCAGCAGTTGATCATAGACACGTACAGATGTCCAAGCTCACTGGTGTGTGGTCAGAGATAATGAATAGCACTGGCAGCTCGACACTGTAACAAACACGCAGGGAAACCTGCCATTAAAGATAATGGCGCTCCAAGTTACTTGCTCTGAACAATTTTCATGACCTCTGCACAAGAAAATGTCCTCATTTTAAAGTTATTCCCACAACTGCCCCTACTTTAGTAAGGATATTTTAGTATTTGTCTTTCAATAGTAGTCCACTCTTTCAAATTATTTTTGCAATTAGATATAATGTTCCCTAGATAGTTATTCACTGTAGAGCATAAAATGGTTTTCCTGGAGGTGGTGGTGATATTTTCAAAGCACAACGGCAACCGTCTGCCATAGCCTCATGCCTTTGAGCAAGTCACTTGTGCTGCTATTTCCTCACCTTTAACAATGCGGAAAGGATATTTTGAGGGGCTGAGATTAAATTTACTCTTTCTACAGCACATTGACACTTGCAGAGATGATATTAGAAATGTGCAAAGAATTGGGCTTTTGAAGGTGGTTGACCCTCTGACCTTTAACTCATACATATTAATCTCATAAGCATCTTGTAAAGGAAACAAAAGCATAGTATACACCAGCCTTAACAAAGGAATTTCACTCTGCAGCTGCAAGATATCAGCCAAAGAAAAGGAGAGTATGAAACAAGCATCATGTAAACTTTGTCTCAATGGTTAATTTTTTTTTTTTTTTTACAATAATACTGGGTGAAATTTAAACAGATAAAAGATATTAGACAAGATATCAAACCTCAAACTAACAGAGGAAATATTTACTAGCTTCAGCTTTTTAACTGATGACAAGGAAATTAAGAGGAAAACCGATACTTCATAATTATAAGTTTTATTCTGGAAAATGTAAATGTCACTAACCATGCATACAAGTTAAGATGATATTTTACAGTTGTTATTCTTTCTTTTTCCTTTTTTACTGTTGTTGCATAGGACATTGTCATGATATATGATCTATGCAGTATAAAATACATAAAAAGTTACAGCAGAGCAAGAATAGATTAGCATATAACTGTACAACTGTAATACTTCAATGTAGTGATTTATAGAGTTGCAAAGTGACCCATGGGAGCACTGATGTGCTGCTGACAAAATCGTCTGGGTGAAGACGACACCAGTAACATCACGGTTCAGCACGGCTGAAAGCATGTAAACCCGTGCAGGCGGAGGCGCGGGCACGCGAGCGGCACCGTCCCCGGAAGGCCCCACGTAACTGCGGCTCCAACGAGGGATGAAGCTCAACCGCAAGTCTTGAAGAGGGGACTCAAACTTCCCACAGGCAATGGCGTTTGAATCTAGGATTTTGGTTCAGACCCATCGCTAGGTATAAAGAAATGGATACCTATTTTTGCTCTGTAGACATCCCTTCATTATTCTGTGTGTATATATACACTGATGTGTGTTTATGCATATACACACACATACTAAAAAAATATACACATATATATGTATTTATATACATGTGCACGTTTCTATAAACCCATATATATACACATATATATTTATATATATAAAAAACCTATACCAGTGGATGGGCTCTTGTCTTCTATATTCTTGTCTAGGGGGTAAACAAGTATAATTCAGTTATTTTCTAGGCTGCCTAGGGCTATAGCTTTATCCCCAAAAGGTAAAAAATACAGAATTTCATCATACCATTCACTGACCAACTATATGTTAGCACCAAATGTACAAACAGATGGTGTAAGGGAGTAAAAGAGCACCTGAAAGTCAGTTTGTAGGCATCACGTGGTGAAATTAATAAATCAAGTGGCTACGGAAAGGCAAGCTTTAAATACGTAGAGTTCATTTTCCTTACTCTTTGTTCATGAATCACGTTCCCCCAAACAACAACGCAGCTCAAATCCCAGATTCATGACCGAGACCCGGACAGAGCCAGTCGTGAACGTGAGCGACTAGGAAGGGGTAAGGTCCTCCACAGCCTTCCCCGGCCAGCCTGCCCGAAACATGAGACGCGCTCCGCTTCTGCAGAGCAGCTAGGGAGGCTTTAAAGCTTTACAGGGGCTCTTGGAGATAAAAGTTAATGCAGCAAGGAGGGTAGGGCACATACAGGAATCGGGTGCTACCATCAGACAGAGGCTTCTGATGTCTTGTTATAAATATATACATTTACACTTATGTAAACAGACACTACGCATATGTTACAGAAGCAAAGAACAGCTAATTTGCAGATGTACAAAGGATGAGGGGGTGCTCACACAATAAAATGTAGCTGCCTAGAGTTTACCAGGACTGCTTTCTAAGAAGCAGGAGGAAAACTGAATTCATGTGGCCATTAATGCACTTTAGGCGTTTGCACAGGATGAGGTTAATGGAAGGGGTGAACGAGTTTCTGAGAGCTAGCCTAAATTATATCAATTAAATTTGATTAGAAATCTGGAGGACACTGATCTCTCTCTCATTTCTCTCTGTTTCCACAGAGCACAATGAGCATCTTGACCCTAAAATATGAGCTGATAGTTTGGAGAGATGGTGAGTAGCTTTAGTTTCAGTTGAATGCTGGTAGTGAAGTGATGATCTTAGTTTGTACCTTTTCCTATGTCAAGGCAGTGCAGCTCAGCTCTTAAGAGAGGAAGCTGGAATCATGGCTGGAGAAAAGTAAACAAACTTTGGGGGTTTCCTTAATGTTAATAACCTATTATTATGTTCTGAAATTAAAAAAAAAAAATCCAAGGCAGTTCTGGGGTTTGTGACGATCTACCTCAACAGGTTACGGGGAAAGCAGGAGGCAGAAGCGGGGAGAGATGCCCTCCCGCCGGAGGACCGAGAAGAGGCTTGCGCCTTGTCCGAGCAGTGCTTCCTGAGCGCGCAGTGCTTGCTGCTGTGCCAGGGGGCTGGCTGAGGTCAGGCCACCGGCTGAGACAACAAAAGGGTAAAAGTTTGAGGTCAGTTTGGATAAGCACCTAGATTGCAAAACATAATTCGAGCTATTCGGACTTCTCACGTCTGTAAATCTCAGGCGAAGCAGTCATGAGAACCGAGTCTTATGACCTTGCTGGCACTTCTGCTTCTAAGTAGATGCCGGAAAACCCAAACTCTCTCTTTACAGATGAGAATATTGAGAGAAGTTTTGTTTACATTCAATTTTGAAAACTACTAGTGGTTTGGAATTCATCATTGTGTCCTAAAACTAGCATTTATTAAACATTTAATGGGAATTTTGAAGCTCTAGTTAGGATACTAAAACATGCTAATTTGACTGTCCACATAACTCTCTCTAAGGTGTTTATAGCTAAAACATAAAAATTTTAAAGTTGTAAAGGCAAATTTCAGAGAAATTTCCTGAAGTATAGCTATGTTGACTATATTTAGTCTCACAGCCTTCTCATTAAACCAACTGGCTGAACTGGAAATTCAGCTTTGAACCAATATTTTTTTCCATTTAATCTTGGAGAATTATTAATAATCTATATGAGGAAAATATGTAAAAAATATTTAGCTTGCTATTTGAGTTAAAGATCACTTGGTTCTTGTATCATTCAGAATAGGTTGTCCCATAATCTTTATCTCCCATAATCTCAGTACTGACATAACATGGTGGGAATGCCCTTTCTCCAAAACATTTGTTTATGAAGTACCTACATCCCATTGATTCATGCTGAATATTATGCCCTAAATAAATAGACTGGATTGGATCTTTCTTTGCTAAAGAAATTAAATTATGCTTTTATTGGAGGGGGTGATTTTATAACAAACTGAAATTAGAACGCAAAGCCTGTAATTTTTGGTGATATTTAGTTCTCCTTTGTTTTCATTTTTTCCTCATTTCCTTCTATTATGATATAACCGTAATGAGAAATGCGTATTTTATTAATTGTTTTAAAGTATGTGCACAAGGCACAGCTGACCTGTAGAATTCCTTTAGCTGGATATCTTAATTGCCCCTTTACTAACTACAGCACAAAAGCACTTTTATCAGTCACAGAAATGATTGGAATGTGCATTCCTGTTACCTGAATTGTATCAAACTGTTAATATTGTGTATCTCAGCAGATGAGCTTAAAAAAATAAAGAAAAAAGGAAATCTATGGAGGTAAACATATCTGGCTTTCCCCTAATCCACAGTGGTTAGGCAACTCATTACACAAATTCAACAACTGTCTTCTTGCAAAAAATCTTGCTATGTTTCATTTTCTTTATAGCAAACAGTAAAATTTTGCCTAGTTTGACTTAGAATTCAAAAGGAGAAAATCATGATTTTATAAAGGTGAAATCTGAAGCAAATAAACATGAAAAAAACCTGAAATATCTGCAGTTTGAACTGGTTTTAAGTATTTATCCATACAACTAACAGAATGCTTAGTATTAGGAATAACGTAAATGTTATGAAGTACCTATGAAACTACTTGCAAATCTATGTTAGCCTCTCACAGTTAACATACAGTACAAAAAACTTGCAAAACCGGATCAATGCAAAGCAGCAAGGAAGGAAGATACAGATTCATCTGGAATGTGGAGGCATTCACTTGATATCAAACAGCAGGTTTGGTGTACAGAGTTTCTTTTCACCGTGCTACACTTGACTGCATTTATACCCTACAGTAATGCTAACAAAAAAAAAAAAAAAAAAAAAAAAAAAAAAAAAAAAAACCACACAAAAAACAAAGAACTCCAGAATCAAAAGGACCTACATTTCTAATATGCACCATCTGAGTGAGCCAAACCAATGAAAGCATATTTGCTGCCAGTGAGGTCTCTGACACAACACAATGCTCTGATCTTTTGCTCTATTCTCTATCATATAAAACATAGAAATCTCCCTCCTAGTGCTCTACCTAGAGCCCAATATTATAAAATTACTGAAAAATAGCCAAGATTCCCTTTATGTTTTTAAGCAGTTACTCAGAAATGCAAGAGCCCTTCTTTATGCTGGTATATGTATATATGAGAAACCTGAAGTACTGCTGAGCTAAAATGCCATTTTTTTAACACTTAGAAATCTATATTTTATTTTTCCAGTCAGAAGATACCTTATGATGACTTTTGTTTCCTTTCATCAGTGATGACCGCGATTCTGAGGCAGCAAGATACAGAAACTTTGTCTTGGGCATTTTGTCTTTCTAAGATATGGCTGTACAGTAGGTAAGTACCTTGATAAAAGTTTTGATGGGCATTGGTTCAGCTATGCTATTTCCATAGTTCATAAAACAAAAAGAACAAAAGAAGAATAAAGTTGTTCAAGTCAATGTGATTTGATTTGAATATTCTGTTGGTCCCATACTGAACAGGCAGTGCAGAGAGCTTAACAACTTGGAGAAAGTGAAGACTGAATGCCTCCAAAATGCCACGCCACCTTGCAGGAAAACGTTACCCAGTGTAAATGTGTTTCCTTATGTTTGTGTTACTTACTTAAGGCATCTTGTTTAGAACTTTTTCTCAGAATTTTATCTAGCATTAAACAACCAAAAAAAAGAAGTTCATCAACCTCACAGAGATTTTTGCGATAGGAAGCTGGTTCTGGAGCATCTTCAGCATGAAGTGAAAAGATGGCGTGCTACCAAAAGCAGAGGGCAGCTTGAAGAAAGGAAAGAAGACTCCTGTTTGGGTGCTTCCCGGTGCAGATGTGTAACCAGGAAATCAGGCAATGGAAGAGTCTGGTACTACATTCCAGTACTGGTTTGGTTTTTGTTTTGTTTGTTTGTTTTTTTTATTTTTTCCCCAGTGTGTGAAAGAACCTAGCAAAAAGCTTTCTGAGTGCAAATATATTTACAGAGTAAGGCTGCGGTTAGGGTGTGTCTTCACTGTAATTATTGTGTAACATAAATATCCATCCCTGAGAAAGGAGAAGGGGGACACAGTCCGACAGTTGATTTGTAAGTGTATGTATGCTCGTGTTGTGCAATCTGGTCTTACAAAACTACTTTGACACCTGAGGTGAATTGAAGTGTTTTTTTTTTCTTTTTTAGATTTTCTCATTTTCTTATAAAGAATAATCAAGAGGATTTGTTTATGGTTATAAAATGTATGAAATATTGAGACAGCAGGAGTCACAAAGTGGAACATGTAAGTCCGTCTGTCCATGAGGTTAGAATGGCTGCTGGCGTGGCCAGGTAAAGAAAATCTGTCTGGAAATTGCAGTGGGAGGCAGCTATTTACTGATTTAAAAAAAAGGGGGGGGGGGACAAATTAGGGGGGAAGCAACAGAGTTTTTAAAACGTGTGCAACACAACTGAAACTCCACGATAGATAACAGGGGCAAAGTGCTGACATCCAGTGCAGGTAGGTCTACGGGGAACTGGCGGGGCTAATCGTGGGGCTCGAGGCATCCGAGCGGCTATAGTCGCTGACAGACCCTGTCCTGGAGCTGCTCCCGCTTCGCCTCTTGAGCATGCTGGGGTGGAAGTTGGCGTGCCGGCGGGCGTGCTTCGTCAGGTGGTCGCTGCGCATGAAGCGCTTCTCGCAGAGAGGGCAGCCGAACTTCTTTTCTCCAGTGTGAGTGCGGTAATGGCGGGCCAGCTCGTCGGAGCGAGCAAACTTCTTGTTGCAGCCTTGCCAGTTGCATTCGAAAGGCCGCTCACCTGCACAAAGAGAAGACGGCATGATTAGAAGCGTTAGCAACGTTTCCCATTTCTTCATACACAAAAGGTAGAACAAAAAAGGTTGTGAGCAAGACAGATGCCACCCGTCACTAAATGGAAGGAGATGGTGTTATTCTCCTGAAACAGGACCAAAAATGGACACCAGCTAGCCTTCAGTGTGAGCAGCTAATAATCTGTTTTAAGTTCAGAAATTTGGCCATAACGTTTATGTCCAGGATCTACTTAAGAGGCTCCTGCTCAGAAAAAGAGACCTGGGGTTTCTTTCGTCCTCTGTTTATGAAGCCTCCAAGAAATTTCTATAGCCAAATCTCAGATAATTTGTCAAAGAGCAGGCAAAGGCAATAATTTTTCAAACTGGATTTGGTTCAAGAACAGGGGCACAGCAAGTGTCCCTGATGTAGACTTCCTTGACTGTTTAGGACAAAGAACAAGGAACATTAGAGCAATTGCTCTATAGGCTGTTTGGTGGATTTTTGGGGCTACACCAACAACCACAACGCGTAGCACAGTGGTTGTATCTGTACAGTACCCAAAGGGAGAGAGATTTTCATATGGACATCCATGAACTCCTCCTCCTAAGAGATCTGCAACAGGTAAGACAAGACTGTTGTCAGTTGCCTTCCACTGAACTGCAGCTTAAAAACTTAGGGGCCCACAAACTTAAAAAAAAATCAAAAAACAATTAACACAACTGGTTTAATGGATAAACTTTTGTTGTGTAAAAAACCATGCAAATCCATTCAGTGTCAGGTATTTTCCAAAGAATAAAGCTCCTATTTCATAGATGCATAGATTTTTAACGGGCTTGCTATAATCTTGACCATATGCAGCAGCCTGGGGCAGAATATGAGCAGTTTCTGCATCCCAGCTATATCCCCCTTGCTGAGCTTCGGGCTGGTGAGGAACCCTTTGGCTAGAGCAGGCCCTGCGTGTGGAGCGCTGGGAGAGCGTCCTCCTGGGCCTGCTCCTGCAAACTCTCAGGGACTTGTCTCATTCTCCTGATAGAAATATCCAGTGAAGGAACAACATTTTGGCTGCGTATGGCTGTTTGCCACACACCCAGTCACCTGTTGGGTACACTCCTGCCTATGGCAGGACATGCCCATCATCCCGGTTGGGTCTCTCCCTAAGTTTTGGTCATGCAACAGATGTACTTCTGTGACAACTGGGACCCTTCAGAAGAAGGGCAACAAGAAGTTGGCTGACAACTGGATCTGGCCTGCAGGTTTGACGCTTCTCATTCCTTAGCTATGGTATCTTTTCCGGTAAGGCAATGGTCTTTGGATCATATTTTTTGCCTAAGTTAATTTTCTCCGTGTTGGTTTTCATTACAAATGGGATCAACAACTATTCCTCACTAGAAGGACTGCCCCATGTGAAGGCTGCTTTTTGGAAAGGAAGACAAGTGTTAACTTGCAATGTTTTGCTTCTGCTGTTGATAATGCCATGAAGCACAAACCTTTTCTGCTGATCAGTTAGCACAGCATCAGCTGCTCTGTTCTGTGTCTCGCATTTGGTAACCAGCAGCGGGCACAACCATCCGGTTCCTAACGAGGGAAGAGCTGCTGGAGCCGGACTGTGCAAGATATGTGTTACCCAGCACCAGCATGAGGTGATCAAGGTATTGCACCACCTACCTCCTCCTCTCCCCACTGCACGTCATCCACAGCTGGGAACACTCAGGTTCACACTCACCTGCCTGACTTGATGTTAAGGGTGATGCCACAGGAAAATGTGGCAGTACACCTTTCTGCCACTCTTTCTCTACTCTTACTTGTTCTCCTTCTTCCTAGGAAATTTTTTCCCTCAGTCCTCTCTAGTCTTGATTCATGTCTTCTTGGTAGTTGCCTTTAAGTTTTTTGGACAAGTGATTTTCCCTTCCCAGGACTAACCGACAGCTGGCATCACTCTAGTAGTGGTATCAAGTTTTCTACAGTGCTTCCCTGTGTTGTTGAGGTTTAGCAATACCTCCTCAAAGAAAAGCTGTATTGTGAGGAAATGCGGGTGCCTCGCGCAAAGATACTAAAGTTATTACTGTTTATAAAAAAATTAGCATGCAGTCAGGAACAAAGTTGCCTTGGGGTATTAATTAAGAAAAGACCTAGCTGCTGCTCCAAAACCACACATGGAAATTCACAGGCTGTCGTCAGTCTCATCTCCCAGACAGAAGGGATGTGGTTTTCTGTGCAGGTAAGTTATATAAAGGTCCTTTTACTGGCAGTAAAGTAATCAGCAGAATGAGAGATTATATGAATTGATTGCCTAATCTCAACAGGGAACATGTAGCCACAGTACAGCTCTCTTGCATAAGCACTAACCCATGGACACGGTGTGCTCAGCACAGCTTTCAGCACGGAAGCGGCTGCATCTGCACACCACAGCTCAGGTCCCAAAGCTGCAGCTTAAGCAGTGCTGAAGTTAGATTTTACCTTATGTAATGAATGCAGAATCTGATCCTACACATTAGTGTGGAAATGTCACACAGCATCTTAAATACTGCTGGAAACATGCCAAGCGTGTGAATGTGTATATAGGTAGTCTTAGTGCTACACCTTGGCAGTAGGAATACTTTTGTGCTTTATGAGCATTAGTAGCAGAAGAGAGATAAGTCTCCAAAAAAACAAACTGCTATGCTTGAAATAAAGCAAAGAAATTCAGGCTTCTCTGTTCTTCAGAGAGGCAGGCAAGAGGTGCCTTGCAAAGGTGATAAATATCATATTTCATCACAATTTCAAATAGGTTAAGCTTCCATGCTCCAAATCCAACTAAAGTGTAACCTTTCTTGCTCCTCTGCCAGAGCACATGACACCACATAACTTCTGTTTAGAGTTACACAAGCTGGTGGAAAAACATCACTTTTGAGAGCTAAATTCAACTGACATTAATTCAAAATCACGCAAGCAGGAACATCTTTGGCTTCTTCCTGAACTCCACCCAGTCCAAAGGAAAAAATACGTGTAGGGCTGCCTTCAAGGAACCCAGAGTGCTCCCCGAGTTGGAGCGAGTGAGGTCTGCAGGTACACCGGCTTCCCAGCTCAGTTCAGCAGCACAGACCTCGCTGCTCACGCTCCCTGCACTGGCTGCCAGTGCACACTGCCAAAGGAGCAGCAGAGTTGCCTGGGCTATAAAAACAGCATAAAAACGTATCTCACTTGCTGGAGGGGATTTAGAAGCAAGTGGGGCCCATCTGTTCTTGGAACTTTATATAAAATTCGTTCGTATTTGTGTACGTTTGTCAACCATTATTTATATTGATGCAACAATATGTGGTCATGGGAAACAAGAACTGCAGAGATGGTAGAAGCAGATCTGATGTCCACTTGACCAACTAGGCTTGATCTGCTCCGTACTTTCAGCACATCGTTCACTTTACCCCTGAGCCACATACAGCTTCAAGTGACGCTGCTCTGCAGTCCCTGGAGCAATCTGCTTTCTGTTTCACTAGCTCATCTGGATGATATCCAGGATTTGAATGGCAGTTAAAAGAGACTATGAGACTGTGTACTGCGTAGGTCTCATTGTGCTAAAAAATAACCTACAGATGACTGAGAAGACAGCACAGGTTGTGAGACACCATCCATTCTCAGAACTACCAGGTAGGATTAGGCAGTCATATCTGAACGATTAGAAATGGGATATCCACTGTCCTACAGATCAGAGCAATAGTATATCGAACCAGCTAGTGGAGCCTATCCTTTCAGTGTAACTCACGTATTGGTTCTGCATGTTACGTTTCCATCTTCCAGCACATGTCAAGGCCATGCAGTAACAAAGAAATGCTATGTATCCTGGGACTTCCAGGAGTGACTGCAAAGCCAGAAACAGTTTTCTGTGTGATCTTTCATCTGTTCTGCTGCTTCACAGAACAGAATTGCATGTTGTCATGAAAAGAGAGATGAAACCTGAGCATGCCACTGTGTGCTGTTCTTGAATCTCTGCGTTTTTATATACATAATTAAGGGTATATTTGGAAAGACAGATCAGCAGGCTGGGCGGGGAGGATGATGGACAGACAGTTTAATGGAGATGTGACTGAAGCACCCTTCCTCCAAGAGAGGAAATGCTATCCTGGGAAAAAACATTCGGCCAAGCAGTCTGTTTCTTGAGACTGGCTGATACTAAAAAAGAAAGAAAATCATTCTTCAATAGCACTCTCATGTGTTCAGGAATATTTTCATTTCTGTTATCCTCTTGTTTACAAACAGGCACTTTTGAATAGCTGAAAAACAAGCCCTTAACCTTCTGAGTGCAAGAGAGAGAATAACTCATAACTTTGATGTTACGTAAATGGCCATTTCCTTATCGAGTACTTAAAAGAGGGGGAAAGAAACCCAAAGCCTCAGATTTCCAAATGCCTATAAAGTGAAACCAGAAAGTTCTAAATTCACGATTCGGGGGGGGCTTATTTCTTAACCAGACAAGCCAACGCCATCATGTAAGCTGCTTTTGTGCCTCTGTCTGTCCAACAGAATGTCTTGGCTAACTGAACCAAATCTGACCAAGAGGCAGAGACCTCAGAAGTATTAAGTAAGTTCTAGTTCCATGCAATGGGATAGAGGAGATCCTCGTAATGTTCTCACTGAAAAGAAAACTCACAGGTGGGTTTGACTGTCGTTAGACACCAGAAACCCAACATGGCAGCAAGTTAAAAAATGCCCCAAATCCAGGAACGGCTCCGGAGTTCAGGCGTCCTGTGGCCCTGGGACGTGACCTCCCCCGGGCCCCGGGACACGGCGGCGCTGGGCTGCGTTAGGGTCTGCTGACAGACGTGTGCCTGGGCCTGCTATTTGCACTGCCAGTGATGGGGGTTTTTTAGGAACTTGAGTTCTCTTCTCAGATGACCAGCAGGCATTAAGTACAGCCTCACTTTAAAGTGTGGGCATCTTCATTTTAATCTGAACAAATCCGGTCGTGAAACTGGCAGGTTATTGGCTCTTCTGAGTGCACAGGGAATCACTGCAAATGAAACTGGGCAGGAGCTGCAACAGCTCCCGCAACACCATTTAAATCCATGTCATATTCTCTGTACCTTTGTGGGGACACCCGAGACATACGTGAATCTTTCTTCAAAGGGGAATTTCAAAGCTGCAAGTTTACATTTTAAATGAATGCGTGTTACTGTTTGCTCGGGAGGAGTTTGCGTTATTCCACCTGGGAGCAGAAACGGCACCACGTGACTCATCTGTGTAACCACCCCTAACCAGAGCAACTCAAATAGCAAATGATAAACACACAGTTCAGGTATTAGGAAGATAATGGGTATAATGCCAGAGAAACATAAGTAGTGCAAATTTCCTCCCCTAGCCTTAACCACAGTCAGCTCCTCCCAAGAACAAATATATAAAAATAACTGATTTGGCATGTTCCACACAGTTATCTGATCCTGCTTTAAAATGTTACCACTCACTTTCACCATAATGGAAACTATTGTATTTTTTTCTGAGATTAGATTTTTATCGGTTACATTCCAGGCCTTTATTTAAAGCCTGTTCAATAATGTCAGCCAGATCTTAAATCTTATTTTTCAGTAACTTTAGCTACTTTCTGTACTGTATTTTCATTAGCCACATTTTCATTATCTTTTCTCAAGGCAGGATAATTCTAGCTTTTTTAGGCTTTCCCCTTCCAGGATACTCAATCCATCACAAAATCTTTTTTGTTGTCTGAAACGTGCATGCCCCAATTTTACTGAACCCCTCTTCAAGCAGGGATGCCCACGCCGGACTGCTCTGCATGCCTGAGTTTCCAGAACTGAGCACTTTTTAAATACCCATACGTTTTATCCTGCATTTTTGCACAGTGAATTAAGACTTTGAAATGGGTGCCTGTTGCCTTTACCAAGTCATCTTCTGCCTACCGGGCCAACTCCCGTCTGAGTCCTCCCGTTTAGTCCCCACGTTATTTCTGCCAGCGCGACGTGCGTCGCTCCCCGTGCAGCACCTCCAGCGCTGGCCCCGGCCCCAGCCGGCACCCAGGCCCCGGCCCCGGCCCCGCCACGCGCAGCCAGTGTAGCCCACCTTACGGTCCAGCAGCTGGAAAAGGAATCTTAAAGCAAACTGGCTTTAAAATGAAAGGGCCATAAATTTAATAAAAAGAAAGATTGCTGCTGCTTTTGCTAAGGTTTTGAATAAAAGCGTGAAATAAAGGCTAGGGCTATGTGGATAATTTATTCCTTGATTCATTTTCTCACTTGAAAAACTAAAAAGCCCTTTGAAATGCAGATGAGTGTGTGTTTCTCAGCAAATCACGAATCCCATAGTCATTTTATTTTTGTTTGATCTAAATGCTTTATTTCTTTTTGGCATGTTTTTTTAACACCTTTTAAATTCTTTTAAGCTGGAGGGACAATTTTCAACATAATGGTAATGTTAGTCGGAAATGAATCAATGAAACAAGTTATCACAACTTTTCTGAAATAAAAAAAAAATGACCTAAACTATTTGCAGAGTTAAACTTACATAATTCTGTTCTTCAGAAAAGAGAATAAACTGTTTGCCAAAAATATAGTTTGTCTAGCATTATTAAAAATCATTTCTTTTGTTCTTGGAGCTGTCACATTTAACAGGTAAAATGGAAAGCTCCCTTTTCACAAGTACTTCTGTATGTTAGATAATTGCTTTCTAACTTAAAAGAAATACAAAGTTATTAATATTTTTTATTAAATTGCTTGGCAGCTTTCCCTCCATGAAGATTGAATGCCTGACAGTTTTTATTAGGGGACTAACTGGACGTCTGGATATCCGTCTTGTAAGAGAACAGTCTTATTTGTGATTTCAACAATTGCTTAGCTCAAATCTTTCCTCTGCTTATTCTCATTTCAATATAAGTTTTGAAAAATGATCATCATCACATTTTTCCCCTGGCCTTCCTGGTGTTTATAACCACGAGGGATTCTCAAAGACAGCCAGCAAGGGTAGGCCAACAAGCAGAGCACAGTGTCCATGCAAGTCTACCCTCCCCTTCTCAGAGAAATCTTGGAATAGTTTTTAGGTCTGTGTTGAGACTGTGAATGAGAGATGCCCTCTAGCACTGTAGCGGGGCCCAGGCAGTCTTAGGTGATTCCCTACAGAGTAGAAGAAACTTGTTTTCCGCTGCCATGATGAGCTACTTTGGTTTCCCTGTACGTTTGTCTTCCTGAGCCATTTTGCAAACTGTTGGTAAGACTGATGCAGCACTTCAAAATGCTGCATCTGTTCTGAGTTTGCCTGTCAAAAGTAAGCAGATGCGTAACTTTCAACTGTACTGCCTCCTAGTCACCTTGCTGCATCGAGTCCTAGAGGCAGACAAGAAATGTAATTTAGATTTAGACATTACCTCTTACAGACTCTGTCCAAGCAAGATTGCAGACGTGCACTGGAAGTGCAAACTGAGTACTTGTACATCGAGTTGTCTGATTGCAGGTGATGAGTAAGGATGGCACTTACTAAGCCTCCAGGTTAGTTTTGAAGGTGCAAAAATCAAATACATATTTGCAGGTACAAGGTTCATTTGCAAAATGCTAATATAGAATTTGAGCTGCGCAAGTCCATCCACATTTGTGGACTGAAGTTTAGAGACAAATAGTATATGCGTTGCCTCACTCTAAAACAATGTCTTTTCACATCTACAGCAGGGTTTTCCTCCAGGCTTTGTGTATCTTGAAAAAAAGCAATGAGCACTTGCAAAACTGTGTGCGCAAGGCCCTGGAACCTCTGATCCCCCTTACCTTGTGGCGTGAGCCCTACGGAGCATCACTGCGCAGCTGTGAATAAACATTTCTTTCCTGCAGAGTAAGTTAAGTGGTGAGGACACTGTAAGTGCCTCTAAAAACAGTTAAGTGACTTTCCAAAAGATTCAGAATAAGCCATGGCAGAGCAGGAACTGGACTCCAGGTACTGATGTATAGCTAGACCTGTTATACTCTCTTCCCACCTCTAACATACTTTCCTTTTTTTCTGAAACATATGCAAACACTGATTTCATGAAGTCTGCATAGAGATCACGCAGGTGTGATAGGTGTGCTTCTTTTTGTCTTATCTTTAGTGTTTGTTACGGCCTGAGCTCATGATGCTTGTCTATTTATACTCTTATCGGGAGAGCAGATGATGGATTAAACAGTGGCTCACAGAAAGTTTGCATTAACTACCTGTCATCTTGGACTGTTCCAGGAAAAATCACATACAGCTCTGAAGCACTAAACGCTTCATGAGATTTTACATTTTTGAGAGCTCTGCACCTCTCAAAAAAGAAAACCCACAGAGAGAAAGTTATGAAATTAAATGGGATCTGATTTTCTGAAGGCAGTTAGTAAAGCATCAGTTTGACTTTCATTTATTGCCTATGTGCAAATATTTCCAGCTGCATTTTCACAGTTACTTAAGTCATAACTTTATATAATAAAAAGAAATTCTGCAAAAATTTAGTCCAGACTACTGCTGTTACCAACATAAAGTATTTTGCCCAATGTAAACTTGGCCCATATGTAGAAACTATTTTTAACCAAAAACATTAGAAAGATGAAGCTCAGTTGTAGCTTAAAAGCTTTACCAGAATCCAAATATTGGTATATTCCTAGGCCAAGAGGCTGCAAAACAGCCAAAAAATCTTAAGCTTCAGGGCACCAGTTAATTTCCATAAATAGCACTAAGGAAAGCTGTCACCACTTCCTCCAATTTACAATTAGTCCCTTGCTGTATTGAGGGTTCAACTTTGTTTCAGATCAAGCATCTGTCCTCTGACATGCTGCTAAACACAGGACCAAAAACAGCATCTCACTCACCCCTACCAGTATAGCAAAGAAGCCACAACCCAAGGCCCATGCCAAAAAGACCAAGTGTATTTCCCAAACTTACATTTTAATGATCTTTTCTGGATTGAAATAGATTGCTACAGTTCCATGGATACTTATAGAGTAAATTATATTTGGTTTTCTTCTCTCTAGCTACATTTACCTTGTAGTATCTCTGTCTGTCTGTCTCTCTGTCTGCTAGGCTCTGCTAGAAATTGCGGAATCCTGCTGGGCAATTGAGAAATTCAGTTCTTTTATATAGATTGAAGACCATAGAAAAAGGTCATTAAAAGTCCTTTGGGAATTCCATGGTTTGCAATTCCCATCAGTATCTGCAGACCTGAGCGTTGGGAGTCTGGCGGTACGGGCTCTACTGTACCTCGGCACCAAGATGCATCACACCTGTCATCTCTGAAACTAGGCTTTCTCCTCCGCAGTTTCTCAGTTCCTGGACTCTGACGAGTTCACACGTTGTCTCCTCTTCCTTCCTCGCACAGCCCCTCCCTGGCTTGTATCTTCCTTCCCCTTTTGAACTACAAATGTCAGCTGTGCTGGGCCAGAGGCTTGTGAAGCTCTTAAGTCAGCTATATAGACTATGTCAAAACTGGATCTGTGTAAGCATAATTATGCTTGTTGTTTATGTTAAATATGTTAAAGAGTTTTTTCCTTGGAACATACTCAGATACAAAATCACTGGAGTGAGTACAGCCAACACTTCAGCCTTCAGGAAAAGTCATTTTGTGGCGTCCAGCAGAGGATAGATATGACAGGCGTTTCTGCAGACAGCTGAAGTCTGTAGCAGCGCCATAAATATATAGACACAAATTGTTGAAACATCCTCTCTATTAGAAGTAGCAGAAGCATCTGAGGCTGCTTTAGCTAACAAACTGAATTCAGCTGAATAAAGCATGAAACCAAAGGTGCTTTTATAACTTTCTGAATAATTAATGTAGCCTGCCATATGCTCCCCACTTCGGTAAGAAATGTGTGCACCTGACAACTCCATTTGATGCATCAGTAGAGCCTAGTGGGGCAGAAAAGCCAGCAAAAAGACAACTCTGAAACTAAGGGCTGGGAAAGTGAAAGTGAGGGAACAGAGATGTGCAGAATTTCCAAAACACTCCTACGGCTTAGAGGTTCCTCCGCATTAGTCTAGGCAAGTGTCACGGGCTATCGTCGCTTACTAGCAAAATTCACTCTAATCCCATGGAAAGCTGCGAAGGGAGACGAGCACACTGCTTGTCTTTGCTGTCTTCCCCAGCTTCCCATCACAGAACTGCTGGTGGCCACATTAAGAAGGTAAAGAAACAATATTCTTGTGGTATCTAAAGCAGTGAGATTTAGCAAAACAGCTCTGAATAATCTCTTCCTATGCATACCACTGTGAAAATGCCTAATTCATCATATATGATCCTCTGCTCTCCTTTTTTGTCTTTGTAAATTATTACGAAGAGTAAGATGCAAGCGCGATGCCTTTGAATATGCTCACCAGCTGGCAAACAGCAAGGTTATACATCAGTAGCCGCTACCTACTGAAATGACATATATCGTGTGAACTGTTCAGCACTCCCAGGGCAGTGCTCCGCGTCACGGGGTCTCACAGCAAGGCTGCCTCTGCTCTACCCATGTCAGTCTGCCTTGCCCATGATGCCAAACAGCTTCTCTCACATACAGTGAGGTTATATTCTTGCCTCTCCAAGGAGCTAATGATTGTATAAGTCACATCATCTGCTTTGTGCCTGAGCTTGCTAGGGAAAGCTGTCATTTAGAAGGTAGGTATTTCTTTAGCTAGCTTTTCTCTAGCCAGCTGTTTTGTGTCTGAGGTTGTAAATAAGATCAGTTACAGACTGGAAGAGAGGGAACAGATGGTGGTAAAGGACAGTGTCAGACAAGTGTCCCTATTGCAGCCATCCTTGTGCTCACTAGGATGAAGTGGGGCATGGTTAAATGGAACGGGAGAGTAACAGAGCAGAGCGAGAGAGCACAGAGAAGCGGCTGCTGCAGGTGAGCCTGTGGCCTCGCAGGGAGGCCAGCCTCGGTGCTTGCCCTCTGTGCTCCTGGCTGCTCTGGGACGAGCATAAACCATATCAGCCTCACTGGAAGCTCTTCTAGAGCAACTATGGTAAGTTTAAACTAGGATCTTAGTATTACTTCTACTATTTATACTACATCTTTAGTATACTCTGATCAGCTGCTGTAAATGCTACTCGGCTTCACAACCCTCGCTGGGCGGCAGGAGGAAGGATGCCTTTCCAGCCTAGGTCACTGAACAAAGTGCCGGCTCTCTGCTAGTTTCCCTCTGCTCTGTTCCCTGGTCTAAAGCAGCGCTGTGCTTTGCACACTTGAAGGCCAGGATGCCTCACAAGCTGGGCATTAGGTGTGGCATTTTCCTCGCCACCTTTACTTTCCCTTTCTCATATTCTTAGCAAAGCACTTCTGGAGGAGCTGCTGATCATTTCCAAACTCAGTAGGAGGAATTCTTTCTGCTGTCTTGATGGCTAGCAAAAACAATGGACAACTTAACGGTAACAACTGCATTATTGCTGTATCTTCTAGTTGGCCTTCTCCAAATCTACATACATAATATTTTTCCCCAACTCTTTTCCGTCATACTTGCTGTAGTCTGCTACATGATTGCATTGAGAGTATGCACATTTTAAGTGCGCTATCTGTATTGCAATACCTCTTAGTCTGTACAACTGTGAAGAATCAGAACTTCAGCTACCTCTTATAAACCTGGGAATCCAATAGATAGGAGAAAACCCTTGCTAGTAATAGTGTTATATGATTATAAGAGGTGGTGTTTACAATGCATGCAATTTCAAACATAAGATATACATCTTACAGTTCCATATAGATTCATTGTTCCCATTTAATGCTTCTCTTTTGTTGATTTTATCTTAACTGTAATGCATAACACTGACCACTGCCCTCTCCTTCCCTAGCGTTCTGAGGCGTAAGCAAAGTGGGGACCTCCCGTCTAAGGCAAGAGGGACACCTGAGGTACGACACCGATGAGGTCGGAAACTGCTTACCCCTGCAGGGGAAACCTCCATGACTAGGTAAGTGTGCAAACCAGACCGGACCCTGTCTCCCTGTAGCAATAACTGCTGTCAGTCCTGCTCCCATTAAGTGTCATGTCTCTGTTTACATAGACTTTTGCAGCATCCTAGTATAAAAGCAACATTTATTTCCCCTGCTGCTGGAATCTATGAGTAAACGATGCTATTTTATCGAGCACCAAAGACAGGCCCAATGCTTGAAAAATGAAAGACTCCCTCAGTGCCAAAGAGCTTATATTCTAAAACAATGCAACCTAAATGTGGGGTTTTCTTTCAGAGTTAAGGCCCTGCAATTGCTGTATGCAATTGCTGGTTGGTAAACATAGAACTCTTACTGGATCTCCTTATCTTTGAGGCATGAAATGCTAGACCATTTCAGGGCTTAATAAAACAGCTGAAATGCCACTATCTTAAACAACCAGCATCTTCAATATGATTTTGTCCCTCTTGTGGCTTGTTCCAAGGATGGAGATCAATAACTGACCCTTTGACTTTTGCACTTAAATGCAAGATAATTAAATTGCATTATGCTGAAATGATGAAGTGATGAATTCTGGAGAGAGGAGGATGTGTCTTAGCTATGTATCATTTCCAAACCGCATTGAAGTATCAGACTCTTAGCAAAGAGAGAACCTCTGGGGCCTAGTATAGTACCCCTTAATTACTGTATTTCTCTGATTTGTTGTTCTACTCAGTTCTGTGAATGTAAGGAAGGGGAATGACTATTAAAATCTCTAGTGTGAATAGAAAATAACAGAAAGAAGTGCCGCAAGTAGAGCCTCTAAACACACCTCGGTATTACTGAACAACAAAACTAAAAGAGGGGGATTTTTATCCTTTTCTATGGATCAATAATACTTTTAAGAAAAATACTTCACAAGAAAATTGGGGCTGCAAAGCCAAAAACCGTAAGTGCTAATCAGCAAATCTGACCTATTGCATCATCCCAGCAAAGGAATTTCAGCCTAGAATTCTTGCCTCGAGCCGAAACCCTGTTGAGCAAGAGGCTTTCCTCATTCCTCATGTGCAAAGCTTAGGTCTCCAGCATAGGTCAGGGAAGTCTGGCGTGTCATGGTGTTAGCCCCTGTTACATTAATGAAGGTATGTGGGGTTTTGTTCTTCTTTTTTGGAAATTTAATAAACTGATTCAGGCCTCTTAAAGTGATAAGTGACTGGGGGAGGGCTTTCCAAACATGTATGATAAACAGCATAGTGCTTCTACCAAATGAATCCATGTAAAATTTAAAAAGGAAAGTAATAATATGGACCCTAATGAATATGTGCTGGATTGGGGTCTTGTTTAGTCATTTCTAGTCTCATGTTTCTTTTGTCCCAAGTATCTAACACATGCCAGCATACTGATTTGTTCTGTGTTATAAGCTGATGATTTGGGCTGCACCACTCACCCCCTGTTAGAGTAAATAAGGTGATTAATGAAAATGTTATGTAGACAGCAGCTGAAGCCAAGGAAGGAAACTCCCCAGCCTTGATTCTTCATGCTCCAGGAGGGGAAAAAAGTCCTCCCCACAGCTGACACAACTACACCAAATGTGTCTACAGGGAACATGTAGTTAAGATACCAACAGAAACACAAGGTTTCCATTACAAGCTGCGCTGCTGCCTGGATCTTTGCCCTGCTGCCGCAGAACCTCTCCGCCTGTCACCCGGCTCACGCTGCAAGCGCCCAACAGCCCCGGCTCAGGCATCTGCCTGTTGGCAGCTCCACGGGAGCGCCACAGGGTGCTGTGCTCTTTGGCACCCTCTCTTCCTCCGGCCCACTGTTACAGTGGAAAAAAAGATTGTATGCTCACTGTAGAAGGATAATTCCCCCTCTTCTTCCAATATGTGCTATCACCTCTTGAAGCCTAGGAGTACGTACCAACAGAGCCGACAGGGTAACCATCAAGTTGTTCATTCGTAGTTGTATAGCCTTTACACAGGAAAAATTATATGGGTAGCAGAGCTAACCAGTAGGTACTCCTGGAGGGTACCAAAAATGCAATGTAGTCACTTCTCAGTGTCTCAGCTGCTTCTTGGGAGGCTCTCTTGCCAAGGTATGTCCAGGGAGAACTGTGCTCCCTTACTGATCAGTGTGATGACCTGTCTTCCCTCAATGATCAGAGTGGGACACAGGTTGTTCCTTGCTCTTGTAACAGCCCAGCGTTCTTCTCTCTCTGCCCGAAAATGCTGTTATCTACTGCTGGATTGAAGCTGGAAAATTCCAGTTAGCTTAAGTGGTCTTAAGTTGTAAGGTATCTAAGTTCTGATCACTGTGGGAGGTGGAAGCTCAAAAGTTAGACCAAACCTAAAGCCTCCAACCTGAAGATACCTATATTGCAAGAATGCTTGAAAGCAAATTGAAACCCCAGGGGCCATCCCTGTCTATACAATGAATACAGAAACTACCTTTGTAGTGGTTTAAACAATGCTGTCAATGAAAATTTACCACACAAATGATTTTGGTGGTGGATTTCATCAAAAGTTTGCATAGTAATGTTTCTACTGTCTGATACAGCAATCGAAATGTTTTAAGTTGGAGAGCAGGTGAATAGCTAATGACAAGTTATATGCATCTGGTGTGAACTGTGAGTGAATCCATGCTGCAATTGTGAAAATTTGGCTCCAGGAGCTGCTACTCAGCAACTGTCTGAATAATTGCCAAGGAAGAATCATATGACCCCATGAATCAGTCTTTTCTCTGATCATTGTGGTGACATATCAGTGATTTTTTTTTTTTATTATTCTGTTCTATTAAAAATAGAAAAGTGCTTGTAAGAACAAGGCTTATGAAATTAAGGGAAGGCTGTCCTGCTATGCAAAACAACAGACCAGAGGATTCTTCACTTACAATTGAGACCTGTGCTTCATTTATCTGAATTCTGGAAGATGTTCAATATGATCTGCCTCCTACTGAAGTCCACATACTTTGGCATGATTAGACATTAAGGGTAAGTTATGACATTTCATGTGCGTAGCACCTCCCAGAATTTGGGGACAGGATAAGATGTCACTTTGCTAGAAGCAAAGCAAACAGAAGTTTGTTAAGTTGCCCTTAGCTGCAACTGTAAAATGTCTCTTTGTGAACTTTACAGTTGTTTAATCAATAACCTCACAGCAACACAGCATGCACGAAATGTGGGACATCAGGGTTTATAAGCACAGCAGATGCTTTACAGCAGTGACACAGCCTGGTACTGTGAGTTTATTACTACTCTATGGAGGAGAGAGGGAGTAGGAATTTCCTTTTATTTTTATTCTGATTCTGGATGGATTATCGTGCTGGAGAGCAAGGTGATACTGAAGCAGTTTACGAGCAGCATCAGCCAATGACCATATGGAGCATCCAGCTACAGGGAAGGGGCAGCCCAGGGAAGTAGTTTTATGGGCTGATAATCAAGCAGTAGGTCTGTCTTCTGACTGCCTGACACCAAGCAGCTGCCAGTCAAGGCATACATAAATCCATCACATTCACTTTAGAAAATGTTCCGTCCAGATTGTAAAGCCACACTTGCCATTTAAACCAGGATTCAGGCTTTTGTTTTTAATACAGGAATCAGATTCTATGAAAACAGTTTTAGTCATATTCTGATGTGCTCATTTTTAGAGTAGGTCAGCTTTTTAGAAAAGATAATATTTCTAGTTCAACATTCAACTCTTGCAAGCTGCATTTATAAACCAGATCTGACTATCTTCCCTATTTTCTATCTCCTCATCTAGCAGTCTCCTTTAACCAATTTCTTCTCAAGACCACCCACCTTTCTCTCACAGCTGTATGAAAAGAAAAAGAGCAAGTTACCTGCTCCTTTCTAGTGTCAATTTGCTTTTCATTCTTTTATATGCCTTAGCTCTTTAAAACTACAAATGTGTATAAGCAGACACACATCTAGATGTCTTTCTCACATATAAGTAGAAAATTAAAAAAAGAAGGTTTTCAGTGATTATCACTGATCTGGTTGTCTTTTAATTTTGGCTGTCTTAAATTTTTAATCACTGGAGAGAACTTAAAGGGATGTACACCCAGTTCTCTGAAAACCAGGCTCCCATCCAATGTCTCAAGCTGTTTCTAAAAGCATGTGTGACCACCTTGGTCATATTCTATACAAAATAGAAATAAATGGTTATTCATGAGATGTTGCTGTGAGATTCCCCTTAGACGGCCTCCTTAGATAGACTTGCCAAGCAACTTCGCCCTAAGCCTGCAAGACCTCGGGCATCAACGAGCCATGTGGAGGGGGTCACATCTTGCAACAGAAGACCGGCTGCTTTGTTGGACTGCAGCAGAGGAGCGGCTCTGCTCAAGCACCGTCACTCTGAGCGTAACGCCCAGGTGCAGCACAGCCCCTGCAACCTCTCCATGTGTCATGATCATTTTGCAGGAGAGCTTGTTGCAGGACCACAGACTGGCCTCACTGGCTGTGTCTGACGTGGGGTCACGGCGTAGGAGAGAGGCCATAGTGAGTCCTGGGAATTAATGAATGAAGTGTGTAGTTGTGGAGGAGGACAAACCAGTAGCCAATTATCTGAGTATGACTCTGAATGTGAGACATAACTGACGTGCTTAGACATTCAGTAGAAGACGGACATGTTTCAAAGACAGCTTTGTCAATGATATGTTGGTATACATAACTTTGAAAACACCCCTCTTTACTTTTGAAGTAACTATCTAATTGTATACTCACATTCAGAATCCAATCAGTTGTATTCTATTTCTCAAAGTAGTATCGGAAGGAACATTCTTCCTATTTCAAAATTTGCCAAATTAATGTACAAGCACAGCTTCTTTATCAAACATAACTGCTTTTGTAAGCCTTGTTTGTCTTCACTGCTTGCCTTAATTGGTTTAATGCTCGACTGTTCTGTAATGTCTCAATATAAAATGTGGCTTACACATAAGGAATCATGCTAGAAGAGCTGCTGGGGCACCATCATTTTCTCTAAAAGCAGTGTAAAAGCCTCTCAATGTGTAAACCATTTTAGTGTGAGAGTGATTTCTTAGCAGAGGTTTGGTGTTCTGCAGACCACACATATCATGTAAAGATGCAGCTGCTGTAACAGGCAGACAAATTAGAGTAGAAAGATCCCTATTACTTGCTAAAACACAAATTATTAGTGCCTCAGGCACACTTATTCATGCTCAGGTACACTTTCTCATTTAAGAAGCAAACCGGTCTACCCTCTACTAAGTCTGCTGATTTGGGTGAGGAGAGGAAACTTGCTGACCTTTCTTCCTTTTTGAGATGCTCTGCCTGTTCCCTGTGTATGCAACAAGCTGATCACACTTTGCATGCCTAAAGCCACAGGGGCTAATGAAATACTCCGCAAAATACAGGATTTTATTGTTGCTAAAGATTTTCAGGAGAAAATTCCTGCGATGGAAAAGTCCTGTGAAGTATAACAGAAAATGCAGATTATTTTAAACTATTACTATGAAATGCTAACACACTATTTATCTCTGCCACATAAGTCTGTAGGCTACCTCAAAAAGCCTATGCAAAGGACACAGTAACTCTTCCTTTGGAAAAGGTCACACAAGTCCCCAGCTGTTCTCACTTCCACTTGGACTCTTGGCCAGTCCAGTTCTGACGTCTGGGAACTACGACATGATTTGAAGCCGCCTTCCTGTCCATACGCCCACCTCCGGCTGAGCCCAACTCGGCCAGCCATGCGTGGGCTCGGGCGGGGATCCAGGAGCTGCAGTACGCAGAGCTGCAAGGTTCATCAGCTTCACTTCTCAGGAGGTTCTATTGCAACAAACTGACTGTAAATAAAACCAAAGAAAACAGGAATTGCAGCTTCGTGAGCTGTGTTGTATCCTGAGTTGGCTTTGGGGAATTACGCTATTCTGACTACTGCTATTGCAGCTTGACAGCGCCAAATAGGAGTTTACTTTTCCTACAAAAGATGTGATGCAGAGAGTACGTTTGACCTTGAACTTCAGCCAGTTCTTTGAAATTTGTTTCTACTTTCTTTTGAAAGAAAACTTTCTACAGCTCAAATTTAGTACTATTACTCTTTGTAAAGAATGGACAAGTAAAAGAAAATCTCAGTCTTAGGAAAAATGATATACAATTACACTACACACAAATAGGTATGTGTTTCTCATTTCGTGCAGAAGACACACAACCTCAGTACTGTGAAGTTATATACAAAATGCTGTCTGCATACACATGGATGCACATTTTTAAATCACCTTTTTAACTTCTCTGTGCAGTCACTAAAGGCTGTAAATGCTGTAGAAGAATAAATTCACCAAGCTGGCTAAGGCAGCTAAGGCCTGTTTCCACGCCTTGGTATACGGGAAAAGGGACTGGATGCTAGGAAAGCGTATGCAACACAGAAGCAGGAGGGATTAGAGCTGATCGTTCACCGACTACTGCTGTGTCTGCAGAGCTCTGTGCAAGCAGTAAGGAGCTGCAACTGCATTTTATAATAAGAAGAGTCAAGCACAAGCTTAACTTAGGAACATTTATGTAACAGAGAAAATCAAAGGTGGTCTGATTTCTAAGTGAAAAACCAATTGTGCATTGGAAGTTATGGTTATTCTTACTGATTTGTCCCTGAAACTGAAACAAATTAGGACTAAAATGAAAGCCAAGCTAGCACAACCACTGCTTCACAAAAGGCACACCACAGACCCTCCAGCTTGCGCAGCACCTATATGACTGCTATAGCCTCTCTATGGCTACTTCACTGAGAAGACAGTAAGTGATAACTTGCTTGGATTTCTTTACAAATGAGAGAGGAGCCCAGTCCCTCCAAAGCATTCAAAGAAAAATCAAAACTGTCAAGCACATCACATCAGTTCCCCACCTTTCTGACAGCAATCCATCTAAACATCTAAGCCAACAACTTTCTCACTAATACCAGACAAACATAGCTTGTACCAAATGAGTTAAGAGTCTTTTGTTGACCTACAGGACCTACTACAAACAGCAGTGATCATATCCAGTTTATAATGCAGATGTGTAACATAGAAATGCATAGTGTTCCCTGGACTTGAAGCCCAAGAAACATTCTTAAGAAACAGTAAAATCAATTACCACAAGTGATCACATTCAACTGAAAATCTTGCATGGGAGAAAGTGTGCATGAAAGACACCCAAAACAACTGCTGGGATCCTGGAATGGTGAATCCCCAAGGATTGCCTCGTAAAACAGAGCTCACTGAAGGTGAAAAGCTTTAGAAAACATATACATAGATGTTCAGTACAGGTATTATATGCTAACAACGTTGTCAAAAATACCAAGTCTGTAATTCACCAAGGGTTGAACTTAGCAGCACAAAGTAGGGTATTGATGATATGTCATCAGAAAGCGCAGTTGTAGAAAGTGCAATTACTCCTTATAAACATCAAACATTATCCAGACATTATTCTCTCAGACCTTTTTTCTGTAACCTATTAGATAACGAAAAAAATTAAGTGGTTTGTGCATTCAAAAGAGAGGAGTATATTCCACACAGAAATTAAATTATGTTCCTTCAAACAGTCTGTAAGAATACCAGGGTCAAGGATGAGAGTAGAGGGAGAAGAATTATTTTACCTAAAAGCTGGTGTTAGGCTGGGCAGGGGGACTGCTAAAATCCTTATTATTTTACCCCACTGTGTATTTATTTGAAGAGCTGAGCTATGACTTTTATTGTTTATTTTGCATAGCCCTAAAACTTCAAAGAATTAATATCAACCTGCTAAACAATCTCCTTTTAAATGACAGATGAAAAAAAGGAAATATCAAGTCCAAGATCCAGGTTTAAAATAGTATATCACTACAGAGATGATTTTCTGTTGATAAGGTCAGTGACATTGTTTTCTCTAGAGGCAGCACTGCTCAAAAAATTTCACATGCAGAAATGCAGAGAAAGCAGGTGAGTTCTACATGGCTTTTCATCAACAAACAATGCTAGTGCCAAAGTCTCTAAAAATGAATAGTCCTTCCCTGTCTAGGACCCTGTGGTACGAGTCAGGTGAGAGCTTACACTCAGAGAGAAACAGCAGGTTTGTGGAGTCCCTGCTGCTTACCAGAAATGTTGGTCATTTCCATATACAGAAGCTGCTGTTAGAAACAGAAGGACAAGATGCTAATCTCTCCCTCAAACAGAGCACTGAGCACCCTGTGGGGCCTCCTGAAACTTTGCTGAGAAGATGCTGCTGCTGAACATCTGTGTTTTGATAAGCAGCATCTAGAAGCTGTTTCTCATTACCGTTTTGTCTCTGGCTTATGTAAAGAGAGCTCCACAGATTATCACATTAGACAGTAAGGTGTCTGACAATCATGTTGCTAAGCGCATTTCATCTGTATGCTTCCCAGTTGGATAAGTCTGGGAAGAGGTTCACGATAAAGCATTCGTGCTTGTTGCACAAGCTTTGCTTACTTCAGGAAACACAGCAAAGATGACACCGCAGCCTGCCCAACCAGCTCATCCTCTGAAAGTCACCAATGAAACTTGTTAAGTAAAATAGCTTCCTAAAAGTTAGATTTCTACTTCTCCTAAACTCCAAGCTCCAAAAGATACTGGGTTAAATCGTGTCTAATTTGGTCACTGATATGATGCCATTAATGATATTGCTCAACTGACTGAAAAGAACTACCAACACAACAAAATTCATTCCAGCTAGAAGCAAAAGTGGAGAAAAATGGTCGAAGACTCTCTCAGAATGGATAAAGTGTCTTGTGTGATATATGGACCCACTTGCACATGAGATACTAACAAATGTGTGAAATGTAACTGAGGGGAACGCATGCTGAGTAGCATTGTGTTCCCATACTACTCAGTTATGTTCCTATTAAAATATCTGTGCTTCCATAGGCCTTTCATAAGTCACTGTATTAGAAGTACAGAGCGGCTGTGATACTTATTTAAAGTTTTCTGTTACTTGAACATTGTCTTAAACATTTTTTATGACGTAAATATCAAAGTTCTATTGAGTTATTCTCTGGACTTGCGAGTTTTACAGATTACTTGGGGTCTATACGATAGACGAAGCTGACTGAAAAATCATGGGTCCAAATGCCATATATAAAAGCTGAACAAACAGAAGTTAGAGACTACTTCTAGCTCAATATGAATTACCCAGAAAAGATGGTACAGAAGGTGAAATAGAAAGACCTGTGCTTTTTGCATGCTTGTACAGTATTCAGTCTTATCAGGGTTTCCCAGATGGTCACAGAACTGAGCAATAATCCCAACTTGTGGTTTCATGTGCTGTTCTTTTAAAGGTGCCCTCCACTCCCTTCCTCATCTTGATTTAGAGGCATCTTCTCCTGCAAGAGGCTAACACAGATTTTTCATGGTACATGATTTCTTCCTGTGAACTTTGATGAACAGTGAAACAGAAAACAGTATTAGCCTCTAAAATACCTTCATAGCATCTGTTACAACTCACTGTTATGAGCTGAGACATTTCACCTCTTGAAGTTACTGTTTCAGGTTCTCAGCAAACGCTGGCAGATGTCCATAGTTATACCTGCTTCCATTCCAGAGCTTATCTTTGTAGCCAGATCAGCTGTTCTGCAGAGCAGGGAAGAGCCGGAGGTCCTAGGGAGGGGGGAATCCCCCCCCCCCCCCCCCCCCGGCGCAGGTCCCACAGTTCGAGCAATGCTGAATTAATCTGCCTGGCAGCAACAGTCCTATTCCTCCTCGTAAGCCTCACCAGCGTACAGAGGAGGAAGAGAATCAGAGATTCAGAGACAGGTATCACCACAAATGATCTTTAACTGTCACAAAAAAATATTTATATATATTATCAATGCCACGCTTATTAAATGCGCAGGTGGTGAGGAGGGGAAGTGGCTTCTTTCCAAATTAAACACAAAATTCTGTGCTTTAAAAATAAAGTCTTCTGCTTCCTTAATAGGAGCAGTAACAGATGTTTTTAAGAGAAGGGGTGAGTGATTAGCTAGAGATAATCTCACCTCTCTCACATCATGTGGCTCCAGGTAAATGACTGAATCTATTAAAACCATAGTGTACAATCTGTTAAACTCATGATATAGAATTACTTTGTCCAATGACCAAATTCTACATCTTCTCAGCAGTTTGTTGCAAAAATGAGCTTTGTTATCTATTTCTTACAGGTGTATTCATGCTAATAATACTATGCAGCGGCACCAATAAATTCTCAAGTCTTTGTCTTTTTGATTGCTCACAGTTCTGCTCATACATTTCCTTTCGGGCGAGAATTTGGTACACATGTTGTCAATCCGAGAAAAAATATTTCTAAAGAGTTAGTGAGAAGAATTCAGTTGCTTCCAAGAATGATGAAAGCTGGGGGAAATGGAAGGTGCAAATGCTGAACAACTCTGCACAAAGGGGAAAAAAAATGTATCAGTGTGAATCCTGGCAGAGATGTAATCCTTTGGGGTATCTAAGAAAATCAGTTTTGTTCTGGCCATGTTCTGTGAATTTAAAAACCATACTTCACAAATACACCCTAGGTTTGTTATACAATAAGACTAGCCATCTGCCAGCATTCTCTTGGCACTGCTTGTTTCTACATATATAAGCCGAGTGGAAATTTCCACTGACTTAGAGGGGCTCAGGCCTCTGTTAGAGTCTCACATGCGTGCACAAGAAAGCTGCATACAATTCACATTGGTCTTGCAGAATATATCAATGGCCAAAACAAACAAAAATTACCAAGACAATCATGTATTAATTCTATTATGCAGGCTGTCTGCTGGCATTAAAATAAATTGCAAATTTAAATTCAGTAGGCCTCCACAATACATACAAGAATTAATCTGTGGTTCAGCAAGATTTTTAGCCGCATCCCTGTTCATATTTGTTATTGCCAGATGCTAAATCATGAAATTAGTAATAGAGAAGAGGCCTATAGGCACTGTGAGGTTTTTCAAGAATCTCTAAAGCCTCAGTCTAGTATGTAAACTTGCACCCATATAATTTCATTTACTTATCCCAAATCACTAAACACATAGTTCTTTGATCTATTAATGAACAGCTCAGCAGTTCATCAAATTTTTGCAAGAAACTTCTGAATAGGGACTAGGCTGCCATGGTCCCTTCTCAGAGGGCTCCACTGTAAGTTCCTCTAGTGGAAATACTGACAGCCATTTAGCTTAAGAGGCTCAGATCACCTTTTTTGGTTGCTGCATCTCAGCTGGTCTTACTCTGGAGCTAAGTGGTTAGCATCTGTACCTCTGTCTTTGACCAGTTTTAAAAACTGCTGTTGAGGGTGGTAGCGGCTACACCCACAACATGCCCAGTCTGCTCATTTGCTGTCTGCAGTTACTCTGGCTGGCTGCAGGCCCAAAGCACACAGAGGCTGCAAAATGTGCAGCAGCAACGCAGCACTCTCCCATGTGAATTTTCCAGGTGCCCCTATTCCAGAAACTCACATAGTTCACAGTGAATAAGCAGAAAGCAGTCTGGTAGAAACAGAGTGTGCAAAATATCTAAGACAGCTTATTGATCCATTGACTGCAAAGTCAAAAGCTAGCCAGTCACAAACATTTTGCCTGCAGTTCCTGACAGCATTACAAAAATGCTGTAACTGATTACAGAAAATCTCTCCCTTGCACCAGAGGTCATTTCAGGACATGCTCACTTTAATACCATTTGACTTGTGCCAAGTTCCTGGTTAGTAAATGCTTTCTATGTTAGGGCTGCAAAAAAAGCTTCTGAGGTCATTTTTCCACCAGTAGCTACAAAGGTGGCACTCTGAACTTTTAAAAACTTTTCTTTTAACCCAAGTGGAGGGGCTGTAAAAATCTGCTGAGTCTGCAAGACCTGAAGTGTACAGGATATGTGTGTCTGAGATCAGTGCCTGCACTTATAACCTACATTGTCTAACTATTGTTAAACTATACACAGCAAGATAACGATCTCACTGCCCATGTGAATCTACCTAATAAAAGCCAAGTGGGTAACAAAGGCAAACAGTTTACCTATCGATATACTACACAAAGGACCCTTCAAAGGTTGTCCTGCATTTGAACGACAGAGTATTTTTGGCTCCGTCAGCACTGACTTCCAAACAGCTGATCCAAGACTGGAAGCTGGGAGGGGGAGTTGTAACATGCTTAAGTTATAAAACAGAACTAGAAACCACATGTTGAATATAAACCAGTTCCAGGTTTCTGCTCTTGGACGTGCCTTAACCATGTTCAGCCAGACAATAACACAGTGCAGTACTTGAGTTTTAAATGGTTAAAGGTGCCTTCTTTTCAGATGAAATCTGAGTATGAGTCTATTTTGTAATGAACTTGCTTGGCAAAAGGTTTATTTATCCACAAACGCTTTGCAGTGTCCTGCACAGAAGGAACGATGCATGTACTACTGCAAACCTCTACAAGTCATTCAGGATGCTTTTTCCTTACAGCTATGCTTAATTTCTAATGCAAAAGTCCTATTCATTAAAAGAGTTTTTTCTGGTTTACTCTGCACTATACGTAAGACATAGGTCTTACTACTGAGAAGGAAAAGGCCAACTACAGGTGTCTGAGGTGAGGAAAGCAACAGAAAGGTGATCTGCCCTCACCACTTCCAGCTGCCTAGTTGACAAAGCCCCCGGTCACGCTGCAGTACTTGGTGATTTTCATTAGCTAATGGTGCCAGGAAAGTGATATGAAGCAGAGAGCAGAGACGAGGAGACAGCAATCCCCTATCATTGAAAGGGATTTGGCAGAGTGATGGATACCATTATCTAAGGATTAATAACTTCTTTGAAAAGCTACTTTTGTAAAGTTGTAGTATTGTATTAATGTCTTACTACGTTGGACCCGAGTGCCACCTCCGTGTTAAAAGGAAGATGGTCTGTGGAAAGAGAAATCTGTGGCGTTTCTGCATGTTAATCCATTACACAGAGGGTTTGTCCCCTGCCTTTTAGCAGTCCCTGATCTCTGTAGTCTGTGGGTGGTGTTGGCTGGGATGGCCACACCGTAGCTGGGATATTTGTGTTAATTATCCTCCACTGCGCAGTCTGCTGCTCTCCCAAAGTAAGATCACAGATTACACAGGTTGGCAACTCACTGCTAGACCAAGACTCAATAACTGTCTCGGTCACAGCGAAATATAATTTACAAAGAACTGTGGAAGTCATAAGTTGATTCATTTTGTGTCTGTAGATTTTCTTTCCTGTTATACTGAGTATATTTCGATGCAACATAACCCAACCGTGTGTGTCCCCTCAGATACAAAGCAACGCTTGTTTCTCTTTTAAACAGATTGTCATCTTCCTTCTCCCTCCTTATTCAGCAAAGCCAAGGGAAGAAGAGTGGGGAAAAATCACGGAGAGAGAATCTTTAGCTATGCTGGTTACAACTCCTTCCAAGAGGGGGGTGAAGAGGAAGAAAGACAATATAGTTTCTTCATAGCAGGTCCTCTCTCCATCATGCTTATGACAATGAGAAGTGCAGCTTTCCTTTAAAGGCTTATTAGCTACAATACTTAAACTCTGTTAACTGCTAATCAATCAGAAGCTTTATTTCTACAAAAAGGCTGGTACAGAAACCTTCTCTTATGGGCCAGATTCCTGAAATTCTTGCTCAATTTTTGTTTTGTTCTTAAGTGAGGTAAAACAGTCACTGACTTCCACCATCTTTTTAGAGAGAATTTTTAAAAATTTACAAATGAGTTTTGCTCTTAAATAGCAAACTTAACCATAACTCCAGTATTCCTAACAAATTTCTATTATGTTTTCTATATGCTAGAATTATTTGCTTTTGATATGTTCCTTCATATGTCTTCTCCTGTATTTCAAACCATGTGGTTATACGGCAGTAACATCCAGAAGATGGACTGGGCTAAGAAGAACAAATTCTTAGTAAAATCAGATCTCAAAGAGATGCAGAGTAGTAATGGCAGGACAAAGTGTTTTTCAGTTCCATGAACTTTGGCGTATCTTAGCTCTCATTGCAAAATAGAGAAATGCATTGTTAAATGTGTTGGATTTTATTAAGCATGTGCTTTATATACATTGGGTTTTGGTAACCAGACAAGTGCAAATTCATGCTTATGCTTCTTCTATGCTATCCAAAACACACATGTCTCAGACAACAGGCCAGGTTTCAGGCCACAGAGACTTTTACACAATTAATATCTCAGTAAATACTGGGGGAAGAGGGAAGGAAAGCCTCTCAAAGAAAACCTGTGTAAGGATCAGGAGATGTAGTTCCCTTTAGTAGCTAATACTGCTGAAGTGTGTGGTTAATACCACTGTCAGCCAATTAGATACTCCATGCAATCAATTTAATCCTAACTCTTCTGCAGCTGAGTTGACTGAAACCTATTATTCAATCCTAAACCAGCTAGGTAGAGGGAGTGAGTAGTAGTTTTGCCTTTCCTGGTTCCTGACTTCAGCTTCGTTTGAAAATGTAAGTTTTAAAGCCCTGTTACTTTTCTAAGAAATTTATACCCTGTGCTTATTTCAGAGGCTTTATGTTAAAAGACTTAGAGCATATATAACAAATATAAACAGTGCTTTACAACTTTGTACTGCTTTTCAAAACATAAGCTTACTAAATGATATTTAAGGATATCAGTTTTCAGAAGGCTACAGGAAGAGGCTGCTAACTAACCCTGAGAAAGACTGACAATGACTGAAGCTAGCTTAAACTGTTTCTTCAGGCAGGTACTGGAAGCTGTCCTGGAGCTACCATTTGAGCTTGTCTCAGAGAAGGACATTAGAGGAAAGGCTTTGGCATGCTTGGCAAGGCGGGGAGGTAGAAAGCAGTAAAAGAGCACTACAGGGCACAGCGACCTAGAAGCGCCTTGGAGCTTTTTGATAATCTGGGTGTACGCTATTGGCAGTGGATTAAGTGCGTGGAGCCAGCCAGCGGTTTCTGCCTTCCGACACAAGAAGCCAACAGCAGTAGGGCCAGCCTAGAACCGAACTGAGATCGGGGGGAAGCCAGCAATATGCAGAGGGCTAGAGTCACTCTGACTACTATGTGCTCCTTCTTCTGGGAAGCTGCCACTGGCCACAGGTCGTGGACTTTCCGGTTTCCTCTGGCCTCCTGTTCTGCAGATGGGCAGCTTTGTCTTTGGTCCTGGTGTCCAGAGCAGCCCAGCTGGCAGCTCAGAGCATGGACTGGATCAGTGGCTCCCACCTGTTTCGCCCTGCTCTGCGTGTGGGCAGTCTGCAGCCTGCGTTCCCCTGCTCTCCTGGGTGGCACAGGAGGCATTAGATCAAACTTCTACTATTGCAGCATTTGCTTGCAAAGGTTTGGCTCTTCCCTGCCCCTGCCACGCATGTGTGTGCTTTTGCAGTCGCTGTGTGTCTACAGGCAAGCTAAAGGAAACCTCAGCTAAGCCTCTAGTCCGTGGCTTTTAGCTAAACTTTAGCTGAGTTTCTGATAATTTTGAGATGCTAAAATCTAAAATATTTTTTCACTGACATGTGAGCTTGCTTCTCCTTACCCCAGTTAATCAGTTTGTCCATATGCGCATAGGTGGCATCTTAATTCAGCTGACTTCAAAGAAGTCATGCTTCCCCCTGTACTCTGAATTAATGTAGTCAAAGTAAAATAGACTTGCTAGAACTGAAAGTGAAAATCACTCTGTTAAAACACCTTATCCATACTTCATCTAAAGTATTCTTTTTCTCCAGCCTAAACACAGGTCAAATATCATTCCAGTTCGTACAGCCTAACCATTAAGCTGTTGCCACACTTTTCAAAGTGAGGTCTGATTGCTTTATTTCTCAGAAATTTGCTTCAAATACCAAATGGATAATTAATTTCTCTATCTTTACATAGCCTAGTTGCAAAGTCATTAGAAGAAATCTACTTAGGGAAAACGAGATATAATACTTAAGAAGAAACAGTCCACAAATTAAAAGTTGACTTTTATATTCGTTCATTACTGTTGCCCTGAAAAGTGTTCAGAGGTTCAATGAAATCAACTGAGTGACTAGAAATGAGTCAAGTAATCTTTTCTACCTATTCCAATTCAGCTAATGTTTGATGAATAATGATTAGACTAAAACAACAGATACTAAAGCATATCCTTCTTCATTTGTTATCTGACTTAGTGGCTCCGATCAATCAGTCAGTGTAGGACTGCTGTGAGGTTAAGCTGGCTTAATTTATACATAGCTGGCCCACAGGTTTATGTTCCACTGTAAGACTCTCTTTATCACATCAATACTCCCAACTGAGCCTAGTGGCCACATCTCCTTATCTTATGCTAATTTCTGCAAACACATTCAGTTCTGAAGACTGAAAGGCTGCTATTGGGTCATGGTGTGGTGCTTACAGAGTAGGAGGAGTAGGTTCAAAAGGAAATTTTACTGTACTTAAATGGATTTCTATTTTGTGCTTTCTCTGCATGCATGATGGTATACTAACGTGATAGCAAAAAGCTTGAGTGGTCACAGTGATTTCAGGAGCTGCAATACACAGGATTTTTGGGATCCCTGCCCAAAGTCCAGTCTGTTTTTCTCTGCATGCTTGGATGCGATGAGTTGCGGCTCTCTGCAACCTCTCAAAACATAGTGGTCTTGGACTATGCTTTCCTCATCGATACGTATGAGGCTCTGGCTGCTAGACAGCTATTAGGCTCTGCACTGACTCTCTCCTCGCACTGGTACATCAAAGGAGACAAACTGGTTTCCAGTGACTCCAGAGAGTTTCCAAGCCTTTTCAGTGAGCCTGTACTGAAAATCTGCTTGAGGGGAAGGAGAACTTAGTTATGTAAGTGCTTTGTCTGATTTTCTGCAGTCAAGAAACTGAAAGGAATCTGAAAGTTTAGGGATCTTTTTCAGGAGTGGAGGGGTTTTTTAAAACTGGGATGCAGCCGGCAAGATTTCTGCATCAATGGGATCACTGTAACTTGGGACAAACAAGAGTGCTGCATCTGTGGATCACAGCACAGCTTCTGAGGTCCACAGGAATCTCTGTGGAAAAACATTTGGACTTGAAATCTACCCACTGACACTAAATATAACCTTCTGGCAAACATTAAGACTTCAAGGGCTTTGTGGCTGATGATCACGTTAAACTCCAGGATATCCAATGAGAGGGTGGGGTGGAGAATATAAATATGAGGAGAAACCTAGGGGGAGGGGAAGAGTTTGAAGGCTGGTGGAGAGAATTGCAAAGATTTTAGTGACTAATGTTTTCTGCCAGGCTCTATGGTTTGTCAAGCTAATAAAGATGAAGCAGTCACAAGGCTGAGACAGCTTCACTGCTAGTGTATAACATACGAGAAACCATGGATCGCTCGTGGCTCCAGCGGAGAACTTCATTCTGAAACGCTGTACTCTGAGCGACGCCTAAGGACATAAGGCAGATGCTGCCTCCCTGCCCGTTCCATCTTGTTCCTTCTGCTTGAAATACGATAATTAACATCCTCTGCACTGGTGTCCTTGCCTGGACCTCTGTGCCCTGAAAACTGGCTAAAACCACTAGAAGGGATTTCACATGGGGCATCAAACAGCCAGAAGATAGTACCAGCTTTCAGTTCCTACCAATGTGGGCTGGATTTGACCCAGCAGTACTTGAAAGCCTCTGTATCTCCTAGTCACACCATAACCTCAACCATTTAGTCTGCCCTTCCTCCAAGCATGAAGAAGCATGCTGCTGAGTACTGCAGCAGCGGACAAGGACAAGCAAGCTTCTCAAGCAGGTCATAAACTGCACTACACAAATATATCTCTAGCACTATCATGGGTATCCTCTAGCCTGAAGTGCTGTTCTTAGCTTTCTACTTGCCCCTGAATAGCAGCAGGTCTAGTCATACAGCATGTGGAAGAAGTTTCACACCATAGCAGAATTTTTGGATCGTTTCTTAGTAATCAGGTTTGGGACTTACTGGGAAAACTGTTTAAAGCACTTGGGCTACTTTCAGCACCACCTGGTGAGGCGGGCAGCTGTTACCCGGTTCGACAGGTGGGTAGACTGGTGCATACGTGGTATCTGCAAATACCATGACCGCTGGAAAGCAGGAGACCCAAGACCCTTGCTCTAAACCAGGAGAACCCATTATGCGCTTTGTAAAAACACTTGCCAATCGTGGAAGTCATTGCTTGTTCTGTTAGTTTAACTCCTAGTGTGGTTTAAAATTCTTTTTCAAGCCTATAACAATTTGCATTTCTTTTTTAAGTGGGAACACCTTACAAAGCACTCGGAGAGAAGCAAGAGGCATTAAGTCTGTTTAAAACTGAATCCAAACAGAGACAGACCTGTTGCCAACAAGGAGGGAAACTTGGCAGCCCTGTTTAAAGCTTCCCACACAGACACTGAAGACGCAAGAAAACAAAGAAGCTCTAGTCCCCGAGGGTCCTGCCACTCCCAGGGCAAAACGAGTCCCTTCTCTGCTTTTCCTCTAGCTCTCACATATGCTCTCCTACTCGCTCAGTGCCATTAGGCGCAGCAATAAGATACTGAGCCTTACAGACCTGGAAAAAATACAGGAAAGGGTTAAGAAAAAAGGAAAAAAAGCACTCTGCACAGAGAACCTGGAGGCAAGCCAGCGTCCCCGAATGACTCTGCGCAGCCGGCAGCCCCAGCGAGCAAGCGACACTCCTCACCGCCCTGTCCTCTCCTCTCCCTGCAGGGCGGGCATGGCCCAGCCCTCCTCGCTTTATCAGGGAGAGGAGTTCCCCTTCTTGGTCTCCAGTTGGTTTGTGAGCCCAGAGACGTTGCCAAGTTTATCTTGCACTTTGAAGAGAACAGCAACGACCAGAAGTGAAAGACCAGAGAAAGAAGCTGAAAATGAGAGGAGAGTACTCCCTCCGAGCCAAGTGGAAGCACCTTTCCTGCGTCAACCCCAAGGAAGCAAAAACGGTTGCACAGTGCAAAGCAGGGCAAGCTGCCCGGGGTGCCAGGAACATGCTGTTCCCTTGGCTGTGTGATGCAGGGAGTTGTTCATCCATATGCTCAAAATTGATGGGACTCTCTTTTATCCCACAGAGAGCAAAACATACCCTCAGTTCAGAGGGGGCTCTTGCTTTATCTCAGGGAGGCAGCGGGAAAAGCTGGGTGCACTAAAGCGCTATCATGGGCATGGGTGAGGCTGCCAGCTCTGAGCTAGACCTGTTCAGGAGTCATTTGTCACGTACAGTTTTGGGTGTCCTTTTCTTAATTCTCTTTCTAAGCAAACAGACTACAGATTTTAGTAAAATAACTTGTTGTCCGAAATTACTCGGTTGAACAGCCCACGCCAACCTCCCCCAGTCTCTGTGCGGCCTTGCAGTAAGCACTATGACCAGTGCTTCCAGTGGAGATCAGTCTCCAGCTTTCTTGGTGTTACTTCTGTGGCTGAAAGCTGTCCTGTTCTGCACCACCGCACAGAGGCGTGAGGGCTGGCAAGTCATGGGGCCTGTTTCAAGATGGTCCTACTAATACGAGTGTGCATAACTTTGACAGAACTTGCAAGACTTCTGTTTTTTCTATGTGTGTGTCGCACAAATTGCAATAGCAACACAAAAGTGGTCAGATAAGAGTTCACCAAGAAGTGAACATGTAACACTGATCAGAGCAACTTAGCGTTTGCAAATGTGTTTCTGAAGTCTGTTTTACCCAGCTGCCAAAAGCCTTTCTGAGTCTGCTCATGTCCCTCTCCCTCTACACTTACAATAAATGTCTCCCTGTGACTCATGTTCAGTCTCTCTCAACTGCCTTCCTGCCCACTCTAGCTTCACGCAAATGTCTGCTAAAGAAAGAAACAGAAACACGCTCATTCAGGTGCCTCTAGAACATTTAATTTTAAAATACTAAGAGTACTGCTGCTGTTAGAAGTAATAAGCTCATATAAAGGTAGTGACAGCAGTGCAGAGTAAGGAAAAGTGAATGGGGGGAGGCTAAGAGGCATTCAAAAGGGAAGTAGAAGATGCACTAAACAAGACGGCTAGCAGCTAACAATTACGGCTGGGTAGGATCCACGCAGATGACCCACACTCCATTCCCTATGACTTTAAGCAATAAAAAGAGAAACATTAGCTTTGAATCTATGCCCAGTAGGGGATTATTCCCAGAGGGTTTTTTTTTTAATTTCGTTTGGTTTTCCTGAGCTTGTGTTTTGAGAGATGAGACCATAACAGTGGCCAAATACCAGTTTGTTTTTGTATGTTTTTTTTTTAACATTCATTTTAATTACCAAGCTGTAACAAATAAATCTTTGGCTGGATTGTAACTAACCTGTGTGGGTCCTTAGATGAGCTTTAAGATGGGAAGATTTGCCATAAACTTTTTCACACCCCACATAGTGGCATTTGTGCTTTTTCTGGGGTGATCCGGGGTCAGTCCAGCTTCTCCCGCGTTTGTTCTTTTGTCTGGGGCTTGGCTCGGTTACTGCAGCCAGGGTAGTAGGTGTGGCTGCTTTTCCTTCTCCACGCTTACCAGCCGAGGACACACTTTCTTCCCCAAACTCCTTAGGAGCAATAGAAATGTGTATTTGTTCTGTGATATCAAAGGTCTCTGGCTTTTCCGTCCGAAGAGCAGGTGAGTTTCGGACATGCTGGTTCAGATCTGCCAAAATGCTAGCTACCACAAATAATGATGATCCATTGTCTTTCCCGGACTCTCGGACTTCGCGCTTATCGTCTCCGTTTGACGAAGGCGGCATTGCTGCATCAGGTTGGGAATCGGACTCCCCTTTGGGGCTATGGATAATAGCACGACTGGACATAGAAACAAGGCACTCGGCTGCAAAATGATCCACATATGCTGCTGTTGCCATTTTTCATGAGTTTAAAAAGAAATCCAAAAAAAAAAAAAAAAAAAGCACTGCTCTCTTTTAAAAAAGATAATGTAAGCAGACTTTTTCCTCTCCTGTTTCTTAGGATCTCTTTGTAGAAGTAAGGGATGACTGAGCAGCTATGAAAAATGCACTTTGTTCGTGACGATCACACCCAGCTTGTCCCCAAATCAAAAAAAGCTTTGGAAGTCCAATGAAAGAGAAAAAACGAAGAGCAGATCCTAGCGCTGGCAGCTTGTTGCTTGGAGTAGGAGTTAATGCTGGTTTTCTGGAAGGCAATAAAGTAAAAAAGCAGTGTCTCTAGCCCTTCCCTCGCATTGTGACAGTAGAATAAGCTTTCCCCGTTATTGCTCCTCGGAGTCGCCCAGAGCCCTGCGGGGGCGGGGCCTGGGAAAACATCTGGGCCTGACGTCACCGCGAAGCCACATCCTGGGCCGAGCAGGTTAGCGGCGAGCGCGGCCGGGGGCGCCGCCCGCGCGCCCCCGCGCTCTGCCCGCGCGCGCCGCCGCCAGCAAATGAAAGGGCGCGTCCCATTGGCTGGCGGCGGGGCCCGCGCGCGCCAATCCCCCGCGGCGGGAGCGCGGGACCCCGCCCGACCGCTCCCCGCGGGCTCGCGCTCGGAGGCCCGGCCCGGCCCGGCGCGGCCGCAGCGCGCAGCCGTCCGCGGGCGGCGGGGCGGCGCGGAGCCTCCCGCCCCGGCTGGCCGCAGGTGCTGCTCCCGGCGGTCGGGAGCGGCTCAGCGCTAACGCTGGTGCTAGAGGAGAGAATTTAATAGGCAGGAAACTGTTAAAGACAGAGATTAGAAAAGCGTTGTAAAGCCGGAGCTGCTGCAAGTGACACAAAAAGGGAGGTAATACACTTCTGGTATATAGCTATACAGCTGGAGTTCCTGTGTGGATTTTAATAGAGTGTGACAGGTTTAGTTAAGTACTAGGGAACACACTGTTGAAATCACCTTCCTGCCCGTCAAGCCTCGTCCAGCACTCTGCTGCCTCTGAATTATTTAGAGGTACAAATGAAAATAACTTGCTTTTTATTATTATTCTCAACTGATGAAAGATAGAGCTCAGGCAGTTTTATAGAGGTCACTGGGTTCAGTGTGTGTGACAACTTTCTGAGCTAAAATAAATGCATCTGAATTCAGATCTGAAAGCGGTTAGTCTGTGGTGGACTTACCTTTGTTGGAACATGTTCTCTAAACTATTTCCTGTGAAAGTCCTGTCTTCAGCACAGAGGAACATTTTCTCTGAGACAGAGTTGGTTAAAAACAGAAGGGCTTCCAAAGAAGCTTTTTTTCCAGGTTGGAAAGTTGTGGAGTTTGAGGGGGCGAAGGAGGAAGTCAACATCTGTGGCAGAAACTCAAATATTTTTGGTGTTGAGTAAAACTTTGGTTTCATACACGTCAGAATGCTTTGCTGGGGAGCAGCATCTGCCCGTTCTGCCATCGGGTCATGTAACAAACGTGCTGTAGGTTGTCCTGTAACATGTCTCCTTCAGGCCAGGGCTGCTGCTCTAGCTCTGTGCTCCCTATCTGCTCTTTGCTGACGTGTCCTGCTGGTCTCTGTGGGGCCTCAGTCCCTCCGGTTTCTCCAGAAGCTGGGACCCGCAGGAGCACGGCAGGGCCCGGGCACCACACCAGCATGGGAGGGCGTGGTTTCAGGCTGAACGGAGCCAAATCATTTTGGCACAGTGTCTGTTTTGCTGAGAATGTCTATAGGAAATGTTTTCACATTTCCAAATTAAAAAAAAGTTGAGTGTGGGAATTCCCTTTTTTTTTCTCCCCTCCCATATGAAAAAGAAAACATAATTCCAGGAAAATATTTGTATAACTGATTTTTTTTTTTGAGTTCTCAAGCTTTCTGCTGGGGAGGGGGGGTTGCTAACTGGACCTGCCTGGCAAGCCCCAGCGTTAGTTGTAGATTCAGAGCAGAAAACCTGCAGCTCTCCCAATCTGAGGAAAAGGCCGCGTTGTTATTGTCAGTGGAGTTAGGAAAGGGCTAAGTTTAGATGCAAGTCCTCAGTCCTTACCTCAGCGCCAGGGAAAGCTCTCGGTACAGGGCATGAAGAGGGAGGCTGGCGCCATGGTGGCTGCGCCCCGGCCCCAGCAGCCCCTCGCCAGGCCTTTCTCCTACCGTTCCTCTCTGCCCCCATGTCCCGCGCCGTCCACAGCCCGTGCTGGCCTTGCCGTGGGGGGGGCTGCCCCAAGCCGAGGACGGAGGGGACGGCAGGCGCTGGCGCGTTTCGTGGATCCCAGTGGCGTCGTCCCCATCGCCAAGGCCCAGCGGCCCGAGGAGAGACCCTGCAGGACAGCCGCCGCCTCCGATTGGCTGCTCTGGCTCCTTTCCAAGCCCGCCGGAGCAGGGCAGCCAATCAGAGCAGGCCTTACATGGCGCGTGCGGCCTTCCCCCCAAGGCTGTGGTGGCGCAGCCATGACATGGCGGCCAAGGGCTGTGGGGGCAGACGCCCGGCACTGCTCGCCCTGGGGCCTGTCGTCTGCGCATGGCCGTGAGCTGCTTCCCTCGAAGCAAGGGCTCCGGGAGGCCTGGCACCTTCACCTCGTGCCTTCGCCTCATGCCCGGGCTGTTCTCTGAAGCAGCTGATGGGAAGTCAAAAAATGCCCCATCTTGCATACCGTCCTAGGAGAGAGTCGCTGTCTCCGGCGCGCGACGAGCAGAGGGTAGCTGGTGTCTTTAATGCTGACTGCCTAAAAGAACAGTCTTTTGCTTTAGCTTAGCATTGCAAATATTAAGTGCTTCTATGTGAAATAACAGTACCAAATAGCCTCCCTGCAGGCCACAGTGGTGAAGGGTCTCTTTTGTAAGAAATAAATGTCAGTCATTAGATGAGTAGTACAGAAAGACCTACGGAAAGCTACCGGCCGAAATACCATCAACTCTTTCTTGTAATGATAATATATTTACCTGGCTATATGCTCATTATTGTTATTTATGATGTATTCATTTTCTGAACAAGTGAAAAAGTGAAATTTTTGTAAGTATACAGTCAATCTTAAATTCACCTCTGCTGAGCATCCTGCAACTGTTGGCTTGTCCTCACCAAATGAGTTGAATTTTGAAACTGAGATTACCGAAAGCATTTAATAAACATATGTCCTGCCTTCCTCTCTAATTTTATTTGACTGTGTATTTGCTGTGCTCTCAGCTGCAGGCATTTGTCTGTAGACTGAGGTGAGAATTTTTTCCCAGTGTTATGTCACTATTTTTCCATCTACTCATATAATTCAGTCTGGGTTTTGGCATGGTTTTTTAATATTTAGTGTTTTCTTAATACATAATTTAGAGTTTTGTTTAGCAAAAAATGCATAGCAGCAGAAGAATTTTAAATGGAATCCACCCCATTCTGCCCCTCCCAAAAGAGCTCCCTGCTTTAAATTACAGGATTAAGAAGTTCTAAATTGCTTTGTGAAATGAAATGAGTTTTACAATAACAGGAACTTTAAATTGAATATAACAAAGTCCTTATACAGATGCCAGACTTGCTTCAAAATCAGCTAATATTTAGCCAAAAAAAGAAAAAAAGAGCTATGGCAAGATTTTTATAGATGGTGTAAAAACTGCTCTATGAATTAGGAGGCTACTGCAATATCACATCCTTATAAAACAAATGATAGCGGAAGTTTGCAACACGCAAAATTAATATACACATGCAGTCTGAAGCAGGAATCTTATGAGTGGGAGAAATGAGAAATTTTAATCGAGAAAAATTAGTTTACTATTCCCCATAATGTGATGAGTTAAATGTGCAGTTTTATGGTAGCAGACATTTAATCAGCACTTTTGGTGCGTGAGTTTGCTCAATAATTTCTTCTATTTTCGTACACTTCTGCTTTAGATCCAGTGAGTCAGACCCATAAAAAGTGTAAAACACTGGCATGCTATGGACTTCAGTGAAGTTATTTTCCAACATCTCAGGAAGCCGTTCATGAGAACGGAAAAGGTGAAGGCCATGCAGTCCCTTTTCCCATCTCAGTTCCTATATGGTAACTAGAAGATGAAAAGAACTAATTTCATTTTATTTTGTCTCCATGAAGAGTTCCCTGTCCAAAAAACCCCAAAGAAGCAAAGATAAAAAGGAAGCAATGAAAATAGCAGACATCTCTGGTTGGTTGGGTTCCTGCGGTACCTGTCTTCACAGTCCTGTATTTTAACGCAGTATTTGCCTTTACTGCTGCTTTCTTGTGGTTGCTCCTTAGCGGTTCTGTGGTTTGAGAGGGGCTCTGGAGAGCCACCACGTGTCGTCCCGGCCAGTGCCTCCCCCTTCCCTTCCCAGGGGGCTGTGCAAGGGCCAAGGGAACAAGTGGGGACACAGCCATAAAGTCCATGGCCTGTAGCTCTTTTGCGGATGAGCAGGCCTAGCGATGCCTCATGCTTGCGTGCATGAGGCAGGAGATTAGTGCTGTGACAGTGATGCTCCGTTTGCTGTACGAGGTGCAGTGGGGCTCCTTTGTTCTTGGATGCTGTCTCTGCCGAGCAAGGGCGCAGCTGCATCTCTGGTTTTGTACCTCTCGCGAGGCTGATTTTCTGTGAGACTCCAGGTCTCGCATGGTAGCTGGGCAGTTATATCTTCTGTTCAGCGTTGAGATTGACCCATTATCGCTTGTTCCCAAATTTTGTTGATGTCAGGTTAACAATAATGCAGAACTGGTAGAAGGTGGGAAGAAAGGGAGGAAATGAAAAGGTTTCTTCCTGTTGAGCAAGGCTCTCCATTAAATGTTTGTACATTGCTCTTTCTCCAAGGCTGCCGGTAAGCCTAATGAAGAGCTAATATCAGAAATACACACGCATTTTCGGGATCCCTTTAGCTCATTTTATTTTTGACAAATCACTATGTCTGTTCCTCGCAAGCAATTGCTTAAATTCATATCATCACCACCAAAGAGTCTCCGGTTGTTGAAGACTTTTTTTAAGACTCTAGTGGCTTAAATGTGACAATACTTTTGCAAAGGGCAGAGGAAAAGCTTGAATATCAAAAAAAATAAGAAGCCATTTATCTTTATACATGGTGTCTGGAAGTCAGCAACAGTCACAGATTTCACAAACACTTACTTCTACGCGTGGTACCACTGGGGTGGTGGAAATTACCGTATGAAGCCATAGGTCTTGAGTTTGCGCTGCAGCTCTGCAGAGGTTTGTGTATCCCGTCACAGAATCTGAGGTGGGTCTTGTGGTATTTATCATTTCAGTTATATGAAGACACCAAGATGAGACTTTTTTTTTAACATCTCTTTGAAGTAGTTACCAAAGAAAACTTTTACAACAGCTTATACTGGAATGAACACCTGTCTGCACTAACACATATGCAGGCTCAAAGCCCTTCCAAAGAGAAAACTGCTCATAGGAACGGAGTTGCAAAAACGCCTACAGACTCTGCTGTGCCTCCATTCCTCCGGCATCTTTGCCAGCCAGGATCTGTACGCAATTTACTGGCAGTCATATACTCACAGGAGCGGCAGTGCTGATAGCGTGACTTTGGGTGCGCTGCTTTGTGATGTTCCGATTCTGTATTCTGCAGAAGTTGTAAGGCTATGTCTGTTGAAAAGGGGTTTCGCCTTGAAGTCCATACCGAATCCTTCTCACTGAACGAAGGGAGCAACGGGCGGTTGGTCCCTGAGGCGGGAGGGAGTGCCAAGGCGTGAGTAAGGATCTCCTGCCTGGTCCCCTGGGCAAGCCAGAGCTGTGGGACCTGCTGAACTCAGGTTCAGTGTCGGCAAGGTGGGTCGTTGCCTGCTTTTGGCTGTTTTATGTGCTGCTGGCTGTGTTGGCAAAGTAAGACTGGTGGTGTTCAAGGATTAGCGACTGGTCCTGATAAAATAACATTGCCCTTTCCCTGCAAGCTGGTCAGGAGTCCTGGGAGCACCACAGCCTACAGCGACAGCAGCGCTCCGTGCCCATGCGTCCCGCACTGCCGGGGACGGGAAGCAGAGATGCTGGAGCAGTACACAGGATGCTGTTTGTGCCATCTTTCTAGCTCAGCTGAATCCAAACACATTGGAAACGTCATGAAACTGCTTTTGGAAAATGTCCCATCTGATTTCCAGAATAATTTGATGGCTTCTGTGGGCAGTCATAGACCTCTGACTTGTTGAGTACTATGTTGTCCTTCCTTGGTGCCAAGAGCGAGTGCTGGAGAGGTGCTGTTGTAATTAATGATTGCAGACAAAACAGCAGTAGGCATTGGCATGGCAGAGATAAATGAATGAGTGGGAAAACAAAATCTGAAGGAAAAACCATTTGAGAACCATTTTGTACTTTGATGGAAGGGACACACAAAAACGACCATGTTCTCTGTACTCTGCTATATCGGTTTCTGCTATCATGGTTGCTGTGGGAAAGGGAGTACAATATAGATATAAAAACATGCTTGCATTTGTTTACTGCTGCAGCAGCAGACTGGTGTGACCAGGGTGTGTATCGCTGGCATGACAAGGTGAGAGGAGGGCAGTGGAGAGTCTTAACAGGGCTCTGACTGGGCTGTGTGAGGTGTGGTGGTATAATGCTGTGTCTTTCTGGAAAGTGATAAAAGCTGAGAAACAAAAGGAAGCACTGCTGTTGTTCAGTACTTTGTCCTTTTCTATAAAACAGCATGAAATAATAGCCCAGATGTTAGACATGTGCAACAGCAATAGCGTATACACATGGCTGGTTCTGTGTTTAACTGATTTCTTGGGAGGACTCTTGGTGAGGCTGTCCACATAATCGCAGCCTCTCTGTGTGCACGTTATGCCTGTGCATTTCTAAGCACCTAGGCTGGTTGTAGGGGAAGGCTTGATTTTTTTTTTTTTTTAATTTCCCCCCTTTCTTCTAAGAGGAGAAAAAGTGAGGAGGAAGGCTCAGTGAAACCGTTGCTGCTTGCCCAGAAAATGTGTTGTTCCCATGCTTTTATTTTAGAATCCAGCCATGATTCTTCTTTTCCTCAGTAACTTCCTCGATGGTTATTTCTCACATACCACTTCACCACAGTATTTAGTAAGCAGAAAGATATGTTTTGAAATGTGAGACTTATTTTTTATACTACAATATTTTTTCCTTTTTCCCTTTATTACCCTTTCTAGACACTCCAGATAGGACTGGCTGTAGAGCAAAGCGAGCAGGACTTGTCTGACTTTTCTGGACAAATCTATAGAGACTTGTGGACTATAAGCACTTACAGGCATGTGGACACCTCTGGCTTCTCTCTCTACAGCACAGCTCTCCTGATCTCTGCACACGCGGGTAGCATCGCTGCCGGCATCCCGGTGCCTCTTACTGGCACAGTGCTTATACATTTACAGGCATTACCCTTTCCAGCCTCGAAACCCCAAAGGCAGGAGTGGAGCACGTCATTGCAAGCAGCAAACTGAATCAAGGAGTTCAGTTTTCGCTTCAGCTGTCAGACCCCAGGGACCGGGGAGATCACAGGAGAGAGCTGCAGCCACCATGCTAGTGGGGTTTGCTTTTCCATGCGGTCTCTGAAACAGCTGTGACCAAAGAAATGTCCTACCTGAGGCTGTATGGGGCCATTTCCCTGGTTTCTTTCAGCCATGGCAGTGCTGTTTCATGCAATAGGGATCAGCAGGGAGTCCTAAAAGACGGCACAGTGATCAGCGTCACTAAATGCCCCAGGCAGGTCTCCCCCCTCCTGGGCCCGAGCTCCACCATTCAGGCACGAGGGTGCCGGGGTTTGGCTCCCAGTACAGGCATGCCTGTCTGCCACCATCAGACCGCTGGGCTGGGGACCAGCAAGTAAACACTCTGCTTTTTCTTTTAATTTCCTTTTTCATCCTCCTTTTACCCTTCTGCTTTCTGATTTTCACAAGGTTGCTCTCCATCGTACGTTACAGGAGCGTGATTCAATGAGAGCAAAGCTGCAGGGCTGTGACATGCTATGAATAAACTTCCAAGCAAGTGGATAATAGGTGGTGGCCAGTGCTTCTGAGACATCCAATCATAACAAATCAGCAACTGCACCAGTGAAAGGCCTTTTAACTGCTGATGTAAAAACTTAAGAATTTTGGGAAATGTAGCTTTCCTGCCATAAAAAAATCATAAAACTTAAAATGATGAAAGCCAGGTCTCCATCTGGTGTATGTTTGCCTGGAATCAGGTCAAAAAAACAGAAAGTAACTTTTTAAAAAATGTAACAGCAGGTTGAATAATGCTCACCAGAGAAAAGGAGGATGGAATATGTTCAGGTTAAAGTATATCAGGCATGGGAGGGTAAAATATAAATATGATAGATTACTCTGTTTTCAGGCTCTGTAACAGGAGCCTGAGATTTAGGTCAGATTTTGCCAGTTAAAAAGCAGAAGGTGATGAAGCTAGAGGCTATGTGTTGAGACTAATCACTTCCACTGGATCTGGTCCCACAGAGTCATTCTTTTGAGATCTGTTTAGCTCATTTCAGTATTGGCTTTTGTCTTGTATCAGTTATCCATTTATAATTTCTAGTCTTTCATTTACGTGTGCTTTTTGCAAGGTACAACTATTGCATGTTGCCACCTTTGCTAAGTTTCTTATCATTCAAAACCACAGAAAATACCAAAAGACGTCATCAGGAAGCTCTTAGATGAGTGAATTGATCTAGAAGAGTTTATTCAACAGATGTTGTGTAACATTTATTCACGTTCATGCTTGCAAGCCAGCAGTGACCTGCAGGTGCCAATACCATTGCAAAATATTGAGCTGTCTGAAGCAGATGGTATAATGTCAGATCTGTGATATATTGGGTCTAGTAGGACTGGTCAGTTCTCAAAAAATGGCATTTTATATTTATAAAATCATTATGAAAAGGTTTGATATTTGGGTACAATATACATATAATGCTTGTTACTGGGCACTCTGTGTGTGTGTGTGTCAGACTGCAAACTAAATTTGGGATAGAGAGTTTATCTTCCTTGTCTGTTTTTTCTTGACCCTGCAGGGAACAAAAAACATCTTGTGTGTAGCGTAGTGAGGTGGTTAAATTTTGATAGCTGTGCATCGCACTGGAGCATGCATGGAGAAGAAAATGGCTGCTTTCCATGACAAACCATCAATTTTCATCTGAGCCTGGACATAAAGGTGAAGTACATTGGAGACTGAAGAGGGGTAAGCACGTGATGAGGCTGATCAGAGGATTGCTTAGCAAAGCAGCTGCAAGTTACAATACAGAGAAGCATCTCTGAGTGGCCTTTTTTGTTGTTTTTTTTTACCTTTTAAGTAGCATAAGTGTAGTACCAGTAGAGGAAACAGGACAGAGGAGAGGGAAATCCATTTGCTGCTGCGAACGCAGCAGAGAGACTGAGCTGGATTGTTCAGGGCCCTCTGATGTTAGAGCTGAGGTGAGATTGCTGAAAAAGTGACCGAATGCACGTGGGTGGTTGTTGGTGTGTCTGTATCTACCTACGAGTTTTGAGATGTCTAGTAAAAGTAACTGTTTTCTTGTAGTCTCAAGTGGCCTGTATATTTGTTTGTTTTCCCTAACCAGCGCCTTTGAAGAAATGAACTGTAACCCAAAATGCCCATGTGGCTGGGAAAGAGGATTCTGGCAAAACTGGACCCATCTCAACAGTCCGTGAGAGCCCACCCCTGCAAGGTTTGCTCCCGGCGTGGGAGAGCCCTGGCCACCTCTGATCCAGAGCTTGTGGCGCCAGTGTCACAAAACCCAAACCCAGCAGAGAGCTTGCAAAGGGTCCCACCTGAGGAGCTCCACCCAGGCCATGGCAGGAACACAGTGAGTTTGAGTGTCCCGTGTTAAAGTGTTTATCAGCACAGATCTCATCCTTGTTACAAACCGGCCTCTGCGTGGTGAACCTTCCTTTTATTCCTGTCGTTATGCATTTATACCGAGCTCACTATACCAATATGGTGGCCTATCCACCATCCACATGTTCCTCTGTGTAAGGAAAAGTGTAAGTCAGCTCCCTCAGTTCTGTGTAAAAACTAAAATGAACAAAGCTGTGTCTTACCTGCTGATTCCCTCGCCCTTGGGCATAGACAGGATTGCCAGAGCAGCTGCAGCACCAAGCCCCTCCGTCTCCCCTGGGAAGCAGTGCTTGGTGCAGGCGAGGGACTGCACGCAGTGTGGGACCGCGGCAGGGGATAGGCTTAGTCAGCTGTGACAGTCTGCGTGTGGGTCCCTTGCCCTGATCCCGTTGCCCCTGAGCAGTGTCCTGGTGCCCCATTTTGGCTGTTCCTGCCAGGGCTTCCTTGACTCCTGGTCTGCTGTGCATTTCTTGGCAGCAGTGGGAGATTTGCCTGACTGGATGAGATTTTTTTTTTTCCTTTGGCACCACTATCAGTTCTCCTGCAGCCAGGAACTTTTATTGCCACTTCTGTGAAGGAGATTTATCCAGCAGATAATCCTGCTCCCTGAAACAGGGCCTGACAAGCTAAGCCAACCTTCCTTTCTCATCTGTGAATGTGCAGTGTTTCACTGCCTTATACTGCTGTAAACTCTATGAGTCATTGTGTCTCCTATGTGTTTAACACATATGCTAGCACAAATGCAGCATTTATATGGTTCCTAATAAACAGAAGACATTTATGAAGCCCTGTTCTGCTTTTCTCTCCCTTTCTTCTTGTTTATTACCCTTGTTTGCACCATATCCAGGTCATCAGTAGAAAACTTATGTCTGGTCCACGTCTCCTTCTCCTTAGCCACTGTGCTGGCATCTCTCACTTTCATGACAGTGTTACGGCTTCTCATCATCTTTACAATAAGCATCCTGAAGTGTGAATACCAGCCCTACAGATACTTAAAACCAGGATTATTTTGACTGAGATAGGATGAGCTACCCCATAGCAATTCACAGATTCCCAAACTTACTCCACATGGGAAGCTAATATAAACTAGAAAGCTGTATTCTGAAGCCCAACCAAGCAACATTATTGCTCTAGGATAAGAACTGTGATACCCTTGTGTATTATTTGAGAATCTGATCCTTGCATCCTCAGAACCATCCAGCCACTGGTAAGAAGCAATATACATTGAAAATGGATTCAATGTATCATTTGACACCTGAAAAGCAAATACTTTTGAATGCCTAAATGGAATGAGTGCTAGAAATGCAATTTGGATGTTATGTGTCATGTGCAGACAGGCTTCAGATAACTCTCTTGTTTTTTTGGTGACACTAGGTGATGATGACATCACCTAGAGATGACAATATTTTCTGCTCTCCTGTCTGAGTCAGTTCCTGATGCGGAACATTTATCGCATCTCTAAAGCTGAGTAGGGCAGTTGCAGAAATGTGTCATCAAACTACCACAAGGCTCAGTTTGTAGTGTGAAGTGCAGAAATGATCACTCAGTCTACGCACTGTGCAGAAACTCCGATGTATTTCCAGGAAATCCAGGCAGGGGGAGAAGGAGATGTGCATTTTATTGAACACAGGAGTACCAGCTGCACCAGCTGGGGTTAAGGAGCAGGCCCACAAGTTCTGCCTGTCCCCCAGTACATCTCTGTCTAAGCGTAGCAACGCTATCCATTTCCTCAAGCCATGAGGTGCACAGAGGTTTTGAAAATTGTGTTGCTTGTTTGGGTACTTTAAATATAGCTTTGGACAGAAACCTTTGACCCCTCCGTTTTATAAATTCCTGGCTGTGATTCCTTCCTTTTAACCTAAAAGGAGTTTCATTTGTTCTAAAGAAGGGACAGGCGCTACAGGGAGCAGTATGAGAGTAAGTCCCTTTGGGAGCTCTGGAAGCGTTTCTTCCTCTTGAATGAATGTATTGAGAGATTTTCTTGTGAACCTACTGGTCCATATGCTGTAAACATCTGAAATCCCATAACATTGAGGAAAGGCTTACCATACCAATCATGTCACTGACACTGGCTTAATTAGACTTTGCCAGGATCAGGAAATTATTTTCCACGGTAATGGTTTGCCCTAGGAGTTACCCTTAGCATTTCCAGCATTTGTCATTCAAGCTGATCGTCCCATGTTTAAGGAGGAGCATGTGCCATCTCTCTGTAAAGCAGATTTACCAAAGAGCTTCTTGATGCAAATGAAACTGTTCAGTAGAGATGAACCATAAAACCTCTTCCTCTCTTCCCTTAAATGCTTAGTGAGGTTGTCATTATAATTCTCATGACCCTTTAGTGTTGTTGTTTGTGCACCATCCTGTTTCCTACTCAGCTGACATCAAAGGCAGTTTGCCCATAAGATTTCAGAGATTACATCAAGTACATAGATTCATACTGAAGGAAAGAAGATCTGGACCTCATTAGAAGACAGAGGAACTGATCCAGTTGCCACACAAATTCTGCTCAAGGAAAAATCTAGAGACAGTCCTGGAATCTCCTTTGCAAGATCTTAGATCCTTATAAATTTTTTTCTTTTTTATGGAAACCAGGCTTACTCATTCTGCATCTGTTAGCTACTTAATACTCTCTGAGCTTGTTCTGTGAGTTCAACCAAATTTGTCGGCACTTGACAACAACTTGAAAACAAGTGATTTGGTAGATGTCCCTTGAAAGTAGGTGAGTGGCTAGAGGACAGTCACTGATGGGAAGCTGCACCAGAATTATCCCCTTTTTGGGCTTCAGTGATGTCCATAGGAAATCCCTTTTCTTTAATTCTGGTGCTTATGTAACTGCCCGTTGTTGAGCTGCCTGTGGATGTATCACAAAAATGTATTTATTCATTAATACTAGTCACAGATTATGTTAGCGAATTCTTATTCTTATTGGTGTGCAAAATGTTTAGACAGGTAATTGTGAAAATCTGCAGTTTATTTTATTGGTTGGTTTCCCAATTCATGCAATAGTTTCTATTTCCTGAATATAACTGCCATAGTAAAGCACCAGCAAAATGGATTTCCAATGTGCAATTTGCATTGCTGCAAACTAATTGTGCAACCTAGAATTTACTTTGAGCAAATGTTAAAAAAAAATAAATAAGTGAACTTAAAGTTAGGTCTTCAGAGCATTTATTGCTCATGAGAACTAAATGCATTCACTCAAATATTCAGCAAAACCAAACATAAAGAGGCTCAGGTAGAACTGACTGGGATGTATTTAGAATACAAGTACAGATAGTTTTCAAAGCGCATTAGTTGATTTAGTCTTAGCCCAGATTATTTACTTGGGTAGTGAAACTGATCTTTGTTTTTTGCATTCATGTATTTTCAAGAATGAAAATGTACTGGAAACTGTGGTCTGGCTAGATCACCTGGGCGATCGGCTTGCGTTTGCTGCAGGGGTGCACACACTTGGCGGTGGGAATATTCTTTGTCTGGCTGAGAAGCGTGGCTTCCTTTTGGTGGTTTATGTATTATAAAAGCGAAAAACCATGATCATTAAGAAGACAAGTTCGGTGACATTCAGCAGAGGGTATATAGCGTGCTGATAGTCATCTGGATTTAGGACAAAAGCTTATCTGTGAACTGTAAATGGATAATTAACTCGGGATGTCTGCCAGGGTAGTAAGCAGTGGGAGGTTTAACGGTCTACACAATAGCAACCACCTTAGCTCCCAGGCCCAGCCCGTGCATAGCTCTCCTCCAACCCTCTCTCTTCCTCCCCTGCCAAACACCTGCAGTCGAACCCACGTATCTCTGCAGTTCGTTCCCTCTGCACCTGCAAGGAAGGATAGATTTTTCCCTAGGTGAAATTTCCACGTACTTCCTGATTTTTAGTGTGCTTGTGCATGGCGGTGTCCCAGCGGAGCGCACTGGCGGCACGCGGGCGAGCCACCGCCGGGGCCAGCGGCAGCCCGGAACAAGGGACGGCTTGTCCTGCCGCGGTGGCAGTGAAACACCACGGGGCAGCGCAGGCGGGTTAGCAACTCTGCGTGATCTTGTAGAGCGCAAATGCTGAACAAAGCACAGTGAGTGAGTGACGTGATGTCATGCATTTTCCAACAAACCTAGAGAAAAGCAAACGCTAATAAATCTCTTCAGTGAGTGGGCTGCCTTTGGGGGAACTAAGCAGGCCCTGCTCTGCAACCTCCAGGAACAAGGGTGCTGCTTTTCTGATTGCTGTGAAGTTATCCCATAGTGCAGAAGTGTTGTGCTCTGTCTCAAAATAAGGGAAATAACATGGTTATATAATCATGCTCAGTCATTTAAGGTGTGTTTCTATCCTTCTCCCATAACTGCCTAATTTTTTGGTTGTGCTATGAAGGCTGATGTTTGCAACAGAAATCTTGTACAGGCAAAATAAGCATGCAAGTTTAATTACCCGTAGCACTAATTAGTACACTACCATGACAGCACTTGTTTGTGAATTAGAAACCCACATTTAATAACTAAGTTGGATTTTGTTTCATGCTGTGTGTTTTGAATGTTGTAACCTGCAATACCTTTCAGAAATAATCCTCTGCAGGCAGTTCGGATTAGCATGTGGGGATATTTAATAACACATGGAAATGTTTTAGTGATTATATGGTGAAAATATTAAATATGACACCTAATGCCATTGTTTGGGTGAAAGGTGTTAACACTGTGTGTATGAGTCAGAATACACACGTTCTGCCTGGCGCTCACAGCGCCCGCAGAAGCGAAGCAGAGAAGGTGCCTTCTTATGCCAAAGCAGCCACATAAAGAGAGGGTTGGTTCCCCAGCTCATCCCTGAACAGCAGGCCTTCTCTGGGCTCGGGGATTTCCCAGGTGAGAAATGCAGCCGATGAGGCAGCAGCAAGGATGATGATGTGGAGGCAACGCACAGCAGCTGACCCTCAGTGAGAGGGCAGGTGGGCTGTGGTTTACTTTGCAGGGAGGAGCCCGGCTTCAGTGTCTGGCAGCCTCTGATCAAGAAACAGGCCATGGATGCCTTCAGAGTAAGGAGAGGGCTGGGCTGGGCTGGGCTGCATCCCTGATTTTTCTTTCAGTGGGAAATGAATTTTGCCAGTTGGTGGAGACAGCCTGCATCTGTGTTTACAGGGAAGCAAAACAAAACAAAACAGGTCTGTGTTTCTTCTCATCCTTGGTTCCTGCCTATCTTATTCCACCAGGTGCTTGCCTTAAATGGAGCACTGCTTGCTAACCTGTCTGCCTGCTGCCAGCGAGGTTTTGTAACTCTGCCTGGCTGGCTTCCCCTTGCAGTTCCTTGAAGCCCTCCTCCTAGCAGTGTCCCTGGCTCTTTAATTGTATCCTTAAGGTCCACCAGTGTCAACAGTGTTTTCCTGAACTAGGACCTTCTCACCCGAGCAGGAGCTGGAGCCAGCGTCGAGAGTCTGCATGGCCTGGTTACAGCTCAAAAAGTAAGCATCACATACAGAGGGAGCTGTTAGTGAGCATCCAGAGAACAAAAATGTTTAGGAAGACGCTGAAGCAAATAAATTCAACAGAGAGGAATACAGGGAAACAAGGAGGGGAGGGGAAGGGAAGGCTAAACATGTCTAAAATAATAACAGTAACAAAGAGTTGCTTTGAGATACTTGGTCAAACACTGTCTTGAATTTGGAGACCCCTTTTCTATCCTAGATCTCTGAAATTCCCAAAGTTGTCTTTGGGGGATACATCATATATCTTTCTTCTGGCTGGGCTGACTTCATCTTTTATGGAGATTACTACAATGACTTTTTTGCAAGTAGTGAATGACACAATTAAAAGCACAGCAAGCATTTTGAATGTGGCCTGGGGGCTGGTGTGAACCATGGGGCCAGGATACGGGGTTCTGGTAGGGCCCTCTGCTCCCGCCCCGAGCTCGTGGCTTGTAGCCCGCGGGAGGAGCCCCGATGCACAAAGCCCCCTTTGTATCCCGCCACATAATGTTCAAGTGCATTTCCAGAGATGCAATGTACTGCAGTAAGCAAATGGCACAATTACAGACAAAGCCTATGGAATATGTCTTAGGATTTGAGCAAGAAAACCTTATATTGTTAGCTAGCGTGTTCCATGCTGTAGATAAAAATGCTTTGACTCAGGAGGGGAGGGCCATGGAAGTTTGGCTGTAGATTTTACGTAAGCAAATACTGCAGTTTACCTTGGGGGGATATTTCTAATATATTGAATATGCAGGATTGAGAATAAGGCAAGTTTTACAGCGTTGCAATAGTCTCCTCTCTATCGTTTCCTGCCATCTGGAATAGGCTTGCCATGTTTCTTTTCTTACTTAATTTTGCATTTCATTGTGTCTCCTGCTGCTTTCACCCTGCCCTTCCTCAATCCTTCTGCCATGACTCGACTTTATTTAGCTCCGACAGATGTTTGCCGAGGTATGCCGTTGCAGCAGGCTGGCGCAAAACCCAGGGCTCTGGTCAAAGCAAGTCAGGAGAGTTCAGCATTCAGCATAGTGGAGCTTTATCATTCTACTAGATGTATTACACAGGATTTCCACAAGTACCCCGTTAACAAGATAAGACTGCCTATTTAATACTCTGACCAGGATGCTGAGCAGCCATTTCAGTAACATCCAGCAAGGGCCCATTTATCGCTCCTGAGTTTGTCTCGTTTCTCTGCTGTGGCATGTGATTTGGTGTCTCTACGTCTTTGCAAACATCATGGGTTAATCCTTCCCCTCTGTGCAAGTCTTTCTGCGCTCATTGAAGTTATGCTGCTAAATGTGTTCAGATGTTAGGAGTCCCTTTTGGGAGAGGTTCTTATTTTTCTTTCACTGCCTTCAGTTAGTATATTTGTGCCTGATGGACATTACCAATCACCGCATCTGTAGCGTTGCTGTAATTCGTAGGATGCTGAGCTTTATTGGCCGACTCCAGGCGCCTTGCAGGTGCTTGGGGAGCAGGGCCCGTCAGGGCCTGGAGGCAGCGTGGCACCATGGTCCCTGCTGTGGCGGCAGTCCCAGCTGCTGCAGATCTCGCCATTAAAACGAGCTGGAGATGCAGGGGCTTCCCAGCTCTGCAGGTGCCCAGGCAGAGACTGAGACAGCCAGGAGAGAAGGTACCTGCAAGAGGGGAAGGTGTCTGCCTCGTGATGAGCTGGGGGTGACTGCAGTGGGCATGGAGGAGGAGGAGGAGGAGGGGTTTTGGATTTCAGCTTTTCATCAAGGCAAGTGCAGCAGTTATGCTCCGCGGCTTTCAGAACGGAAGAGGGCTAATGCCATGAGACCTGGGCCCTGGGAGAGCGCCTGGTCCGGGCTCATCTCTGCTGTGAGCTGGGGTGAGTCACAGGCGCATGAAGGCTGAGCCCATGTCTTTGATTTCATCAGCCTCCTGGAAGTTGCCCTTTGCCTAACTTAGCTGGTAGCTTTGTCACGGGGAGGAAAATGGCTGTTTCTCAGGGCAAGGGAAGAGGAAGTCACTTTGTTATGAGTGCTTGTTGCCATAGCGCCTCCCCAATGTATTTTAGGAAGCATTAAAATGTTGAAAAGAATAAAGAACCGAGTGGTGAAGGGCAAAAGCTTACCATCTCTGGGTAGATGCTCACTGCTTCTCTCACTAAATCATGTAGGTTGCTGTGCAGTCTGGAGCCGTTCTTCAATATATGTGCTAGAAATTACAATTTAAATATGACAACCAGTTCAGCCTTGCTCCTGCAGTGGGACGAGTGTTAGCGCAGAGCCCGAGCGTGGCAGGTCCTGTGCGTGTTCCTCTGCCGGCCCTTTGTCAGCCTGTGTGTAACGGCATCTACGGCAGCAAACGTAGACTAAAGCAAATGCCTGTTAGTGAGGCAAGGAGGCAGAGACAGGAGAAGGCTGCTGTGCTCCTTAGCCCATATGTAATTCTGAATATTTTTCCCATGGTAAGAAAATGCCCTTTCAAGAGATCACTGGCATTATGTAAAAGTTTAGTATTTATAGTGAAAAAACCCTGGGATATGTGATGTCGAAATGAACCAGCTCAGCTGGAAGACTGGCCAGCCTCTTTGCAGCCACATCATGCTCCTCTGATGTGATGTACATCACTAAAAGGTGTAATCCTACCCCCTGTTTTGTGCTTGTCTGTACATAGGCGGTGGGGTCTTTGTTTTCCTTTTCTATGATGGGTAGAGGTTTCAAACACAGCCAAGTAATCTAAGTGTTCACTTTCCCTTATCAGAAGTGACATAAGCCCTTGGGAATTTCAGTGAGATGTAGGTCTTCTAGCACTTCTCACAAACGTGAACCTTCAAGTCGTTGGTCACCTTCAGGAATTGTTCCTATTTTAAACTCTAGGGAGGGTTATTAAGGAATGATATTTTTGTTCCCGCTGTTTTCCATGACAGAGCAAAAAGGACGTGGCCACAATTGGTGATCCTGAGGCCATACATAAACCTAATATAAAGGAGCAACTTCTGGCAAGAGAATTGATGTACAGCATTGTTGATGATACCAGGGCAGCGGTCGGGTTGCTTTTCTCTTTCAGGCGCTGTTCTGCCCATATATTCTAAATAGTTGTATGTGTTTTGTTCTTCACTGATAACAGCAAGGAATGCTTAAGGTTCACTCTCTACTACTATAAGCACAAATAAGTATTTTTCTGTGATATATGAAACTACCTACAAAACTTCATGGATCACCAACTTGGGGTGGAGGATTTTCTCCCTCCCTCCTGTCCACCCCAGCTCCCAGCCGCGTGTGACTGAGAGGACAGGTATGTACCCTGCCAGCCAGGGGAACGCACCAAGAGCAAGCCCAAGCTGTAAAAGCACAGCAGGTAGTTTCTGATGAAAGCATGTTCACCGCTTGCAGCTAGGCGTTTGCCTTATGAAAGGAAACCATTCTTTCTAGGATTCACAAACTTCAGAGAAACAGTAAAACCAAGAACGGAATAGCTATCTCTGAGTAATCTCCTACCTGCAGGCTGTGATGCATTGCATTTCTCTTGGTAAAAGTGAATGGAAATCAGTAATGCTCGTCAGCAGCTGGCAAGCAGAGCGTGCGGCCAGAAGAGAAGGGGGGATGAGATGTTGGGAGAGGGGCCGGCAGCCAGGCCCGCGCGGCAGCTTTGTGCAGAGCGTGTTGGGCCGCTCAGTCGCTGAGCTGTGCTCGGTCGGCTGTGGTGTGCCTCGCCGGGAATAGGCCTGGCTCTCGCAGTCCATACGAGCATGGACGGGCACTGATGGGCTTCCCAGGCTGCGGTTCAGTGAAGGGCTTTTTTCTTGTGTTTCTTGGAGGGGAGGTGCAGGGGTAAGGAAATAAAATAAAGGGTGTATGAAGAACTTGGAGTATGTGTAACAGTGCAAAGGTAAGAGATAAAGAGCAGGAAGTGGCATGCAAATTTTTAGGAGCAAAGATGTTTTGGAATTTGTTGGTTAAGTTTTGCATTATGCACAGAAAATTTTGTCCTTTACTTCTCCTTCTGTCCCTGAGGAACCTAGCAGTATGTGACAAATATCTCTAGTGGCAAGTAACTCTAATGGAGGTGTAAAATAAGCCAAGTGGTGTTCTGATCCTTGATTTTAATCTGTAATTGGTTCAGATGTCCTGCTGCGCAGCTCTGATCCTGTGCCACACCAAATTCATCATAGCAAGTATTTGCATTCTTCTCTCCCACATCCCCCCCTTCCACTCTTAGCAGAAGCTAATTTAGGAAATTGTGAAACCTTGTGTGAAATCCTCTTGTGTAACGCTGTCCAGAACAGCTATAGCAACAGCATCTCAAGTGAACTCCAGATTATACATGAATATTCGTATCTAGTTTTAAAGACACGTAGCTAGTGGGAAGATGTGCTAAGCTGGCTTTAGATGACACCGTGTAACTGGAGGGTGGATCAGAGCATGCAGTGGATATCCATTCCTGGCAGTTGTCCACGGGCAGAAGGCAGCTTTGAACCAGCGTGTGTTCATCCACGGAGTGCTGGGATCAGATGGGGGGTGGCATCTGCGCAGGCCTTTTCCCACTGCACGCTTTGTGGCAGAGCTAGAAACTGGAAAACGAAAACATACCCCGCAGGTGCTGAAAACCCAGCTTGGAGGAGTGTTGTCTTCTATTGCATGTGCTGGTGGGATTTGAGACCTGATGCTGAGAGCTCATTTAAGGAGCAACTGAAGATATTTGGCCCAAATCCCAGGCTTCTGATACTACCAGCAGTGCTCAGCTGGCAGTGCCGCGACAGGCGAGGCAGCAAGCCCTTTGATTGCCGAGGCCGTGTGCCGTGGCAGAGGCCTGGGACGGCTGCTGGAGGCGCGCGAGGGGTGTTGCTGGAAAGCACGATCTGCTTGCAGAGCACCAGCATGACCTGGAGGAGGGCCAAGGTCTGCAGAAATAGGTGAATAAAGTAGCCAGCCCTGATTGTAGGCAGCTCTGGCTGAGGACTGTACTTGCCAAGGCTTTCAAGTATGGAAATCCCGCCCTTCTCACTAAGGACAATTTAATGTACTTTTCCGGTGTTTACTACACTGTGTGGTTTAGTCTGATGCTGGCACTGGGGAGCTGCAGCAGGTGTTGTGGACTGTTTGAATGCTTTGGAAGTGGCGGTATCTGTGGCACAGGGACAGGGTGCTCTCCGGGCTCTGCCAGGTTGCTTCATTTCTCCTGGATCGGAAGTGAAAGTGTTGCACCTCATCCTCACGCGAGCATCAGTTCTCCAAGAGCGCTGGCCTGTGCATTGCCACTGCCTCTGAATCCGGGCAATGAACAGTGCAGCAGGCCCACTGTCTAACTGTTTATCCACTCCTTGTATCTACAGCCGAGACAATGAATAGAAGCAATTCTTTTAGCTCTGGCTTTGTGCCTCATAAGAAGCAAATAATTTCTGCCATTTGCTTGGATTTTACTCTTGGCTGAAATTTGAACTTATAGCAGTTTCTCTTCTTCACATTTCTTTTTCTCACATGGGCCAGTCTGGTTATGTAGGATGATATTCACTGCTGGGTTACCATCAGGTAATTTTTTGGTGTGCTGAATTTTGGAAGCGTGCCAGTCAACTGCCCTTGTGATGCTTACACCTCATGTGTATGCATGAGCTACACAATGGAAATCATTAACTATTAATAAAGGCTAAGTTGTCAGCTTAGGGCAGCTGTTGTTGTATGAGACTCTGTGAAAGTAGAGGAGGGTAAGGAATGTTATATTTCACTAGCTTTATTTCAGACTATAAAAACTTATTTCTTCTGTTCCGGCCACTGTAATACAAAGGTAGTTTTAGCGAATCCAACCAGTGAGAAAACTTCTGAGGTACATGTTCATGGGTTTTGCTTGGCCAGAAGGTGGTTGGGATTTAACTTGTGGGTAGGGTCTAGAAGATGATCCTTTTCCCCAGCCTGCAATATGGAACCACAAATGAAAGAAGAGGTGCTCAGCCCGTGACTCATTTTCACTTCCCTTTTTTTTTTTTTTTTTTTTTTATTGCTGAAAGCTAGATTTGCTGGTGAGTCTCATTCTTGCCATCTCATTCTATGGTTCGAGGGAAAGAAAATCTTATCCGCCGAAGAGCTTGCATAATATGCAGGTGGAAGTGAGTTCCCGGGAGACTCTTCAGTTATATTTGCTGTTTATTCCCAGTTGGGAATTTCAGGCAGAAGTGTTCTCAGGCACTGTCATGCACGTGCCAGGAATCCAATGTTTTTATAAAACATCATGTCTGGTTCATGGCTTATCGGTGTACATGTGGCAAACTTAATACTTTCAAGATGCCTCACACTTACCTGTTGTCTTCCCAGAGCTGGTGGTTCTTAGTAGATTAGTTGCCACATTCAAAATGAAAAGACAAGCTGAGCCAAACCTGGAAGAAGAATCAAGGCAAATAGAGGAGTCGTGTTTGGTTTTTTTTCCTTCACTCCAAGGCAACACCATATATCCTCCAACATCTTAACAGCTAAGGTACTAACTAGCAGAAAACCTGGTGGTTTTCTCTGAGAAAACATTACAAAATTCCATGAATCTTCGTCAGAGTTTTCCAGATTGATTCCAGATGCTGGTCACTTCTGGCCATGTGCCCTGGGTCTGCCAGGCTCATGAGCCCAAATAATAGAATAAGCAATCCCATTTCTGCTTGGCTCTGAAATCGAGCCAAGCAGAGACTCATCAGGTTAGATTAACTTTCTTATCCAGCTGAGTAAATGTCAGAGTGTAAATGGGCACAGACCCTGCTGACTCTAAGCATAGCCTGCACAGCAAGCTCTCTGGTTAGTGTGGAGATAGCAGAGGTGCATCAGCCCCAGCAAGCTGCACAAAGAGTGGGCTAAACTAACCTGCTTCTCGAAACGGCAGACTAGCCCGCAAGGCTGGATGCAGCTTCTCTGGTGAAGGGAGCTGGGTGGCAGCAGCAGCGCAGCAATGCAGCCTCTGCCCGTGAAGCCTCTGTCCTACTGCTTGATGAAAACAGAGGCATGAGGCCATCTTTTTCAACAGATCTTCCTCCTCTCCTTCCTTATCCAAGACATTGTCCAAAAAGTTACCCCTTTGCCTGGGGGGAAGTAAGTTATGCTAATGCTGCCCCTAATGTCCCCTACGCCAAGCACATTGCCAGACCTGCAAAGCCAAACTTGTAAATAGACCTAGCAGAAAGGTGGGAGTTGTGTGTTGTGTTTTGGTTTTGTTTGTTGTTGTTATTTTTTAGAAAGAGAGCATATTTTGTTTTGCCCGTAGTCAAACTTTTTTGACAGGTAGAAGCAATTACTAGATTCTTGGACTACAAGCTTTATACAGCTATAAAAAAAAGTTGAGTACAAGATAGACCTTCAGGTGACTTTTAATCTTTTTATTTCAATAGTCGGAGACTAGAGCTGTGGGAGGAAGACACCAGCTGCAGAAACACTTGTTTTTCTCTTCTTGTGGTTACTCTTAAGGGTTAGGCAATGTTTCATTTCCCAGCATTACTGCTCAACAGCCCTCCTTTCAGAAGTGTCAACATACGCAAATACATGTTTGAGGAATTGCTACTACAATATATAACAGTTACTTTTATTATCATTATTTTTAAGTTTAGTCACTTGTGTGTTGTAGAGGTTAGAAAGCCCACAGAATTTCGCTGTAAAATGTATGCAAACTCTGCTGCATAGTCAGCATTGTTGTGCTTTGTGTCTAAGCGTGCATTGTACTACCTTAGCCCGTATAAGCAGTCTGCTGCAGTGTTGCATTGAGATTAAGCATTTGTCAATGAATAACTTTCGTAGTTCCAAACCCAGTGAGGCTTCAGCCAGCTTTGCCTTCTCTTAAAAACACAAGGGGGAGGGGGAAGTTCATATCCCCGCGGAACAAAAGCATATCTTGTTCTAAATACTTTCGTTTAAAAGCTTTCAGACTTGCTTGCGTAAAGGCAGGCTTGAACTCAGGCTGTGTCTTTCAAGGGCCACCACGCATAAACAAGGGCACTCCGCATAAACAGTGAAATGTGTATGACTGTCACCATTTCCCACTACGTTTCTACTGGCTTTTCATATGCTTGATGATCTAGTCCAAACTTACTGGGCCAGGATTTCATCTAGAAAGATGAAAAGCACACTGGCAAAACCCATGTTGACTTCGATGGGGCAAGGATTTCATGGGTTGCTTTAAAACCCTCTGTGGGGTTGTTGCAGCCAGTCTCAGAGGCCTTTTCCTGTATCTTTGCCTCCTGGATTCCTCATCTATTTTTAAGTGTTATGCTCTTTCCTGCGCCTATTTTAACTTTGTTGCTGCACTGTTTAACCCCTGTGGGACGTGCACTTTGTGGGAAAGAAGCTGCATATTACAAAAATTAAGTCAGTTAGACTACATGCTCCTGCAAGGGTTTCACAGCACAGGACATGCAAAAACCCTCATTAGGTTCACATCTAGCTTTCTGACCTGATTAAGTGAAATTCAGTAAGGGTGTCCTGTTGTGTCTGGTCTCTCTGCCTCTGCTAATGCCCTGGCCAAATACAGAATCTGACTGCGTGCCTGTGATTCAGGGCTCACCCAGAGCTCCGAGGTGTTTCCCTCGCAGGACAGGTACTGGTTTGGGCTTGTTAGAGGGAATTCTTTTCTACAGCTTTTTCTCAGTAGTATCAGTCTGCGCCATGCCCCTGTGCAGTGTAGAAGTAAATAATTTTTAGGCCTTGGATCCCTTAAACATGTCTTGTGCTACAAATTTCCTATGGATGCCTGCATATGATGCTTCTTGAAATCATGTTGCCTTGTGTTTCACCTCAATTCACTTCATCCCAAACCAGGCTAGTAGTACAACAGAGAGATGTCTTTAATATGGCTAAAGTCAGGCTTTTGAGGTACAAGACTGGAAACAAAAAGTTGCAAGTAAAACAAAGCAATCCAGTTCTATTTTAAACTTAGCAACTAGACAGCTCTCTAAGGGCTTGACCTCTGCTATGTAGAGTCCAAAAGACATCCCAGTCCAAAAGACATATCCCATCTGTGGAAGACATTTTTGCCATGAATACCAATTCCCAGCTCCCAAGTAATTTCAGTGGCTCAAAATGACATCTCATTCTTTCTTGGGATTAAGTTTTGGGGTGCAAACACAAATCCTACTGGTGGTGAAAGGTTTCCTTTGTTGCAAACAGTGATTTTTCTCCTAGGCTATAGCTCTTCAGCCAGGAAGTATGTGAGCTTTAAATATTATTGATAGCACTCCTTGGAACCTGAGCACTGGTGACACCTAAAGACTGTTTCCCCGATATTTTTGTTTCATTTGCCAGCTGACTACTATATCCAGCTTGAAATGTTCTCTTTGTATTGAATTATTCAAACATTCATATGAAATAATATATAAGGAAATGGTTTTACGTAATTCTGTTGAATTCATGATTGCCGCCATATTTATCTGCTTTCTCTTGAGACTAAACATGGTCTAATGTTAACACAGGGACAGGTCTGTTCATAAGTTATTCTGCCCAGATATTTCCATAAGGATAACTGTTCTGATTCCAGCTTTGTAGCTGTTGGAGGCTAGATCCTGCAAGACCGAACTGCAGGCACTACGGACAGCCGATCTGCAGTGTCAGTTGTTTGCTTCTATGTTAGACTTCAGGAAAAAGTGGCCAACCCTTCTGTGCAAAGTGAAAGCTATGACTGTATTGTCAGAATGGGAATAAAATGGCAGCTTTGGTTTTGGACATCCAGTTTTCATTTTAAATGACCTTGATGCTGGAAGACTAACAGACTGCGTCAGTCCAAACATGAAGATATTACGAGTTGCAAAACTCTTATATTCAGCAGTGTGTACTTATGATATATCATGGATAATGCTTTCAGAAAGGTGAAAACTATTTCTGTCTTAAGAAACACTTCTAAGAAGTCTAATGGTTTCAAATCTCATTTCCATTCTCCTGTTTGCTCATAGATGTACCTTGTTCATCATGTCACTTGAATCCATGAAATGACCCATTGAAACAAAGTGCCACTGAGGAGTGTACCTGTCATGTGCACCCTTCTGAATAAGGTGGTAGGTTTGAAACCAGAAGACCCTAAATTTCATGTGTAGCCTTTGGCAAGTCACTCACCTCTACTTCAAAACTGTCATTTAATTTTGTTCTTTTTATTTTGGGTGCACAATTGGAGTTTCCTCCAGCTGGACCTTAGGAGTTGCCGCTCACAAAATTGTCTATCTGATGTTTAACATTCCCAAAACAGCAAAATCTAAAACTAAAAAGTACTCTGGGAAATGTGAGGCTTCTCTTCCCTACTTCCATAGCTTCACCTACAATAGGATGGTAAAGTCACCATTTCTAACCCTGCTGCCGTGTAATGCCACGCTGTATTCTGTACTGGTGTTTGTTAAGCAGAGAGACATTTGCATTCGAAGTGTTATTGCAGTGCAACTGTTATTATTTATAGGTATCAAAGACCTGGAGAACAAAGAACGTTATGTGTATTCCTGAATACCATAAGGAATTACATTCTCTTGCTAGATAATAGTTCAGTGTCAGCTATTTCCTATCAACTTAATAGGCTCCAAACTGCTCACTTAGCTCATTTCTCACACACACACACAATTGTCTCTTCTCGCTAAACTGCCTTGATTTCTTCTATTCCTTTCTTCTTGTGAGCTCCCACTCAAAGTTGTCTCCTGCTGTTCCTATCACCTTTGTCGCTGTCTTTCTGTCCGGCAAAATCCTGCTGAATGCTTCTTGTCAATCCTAGCACCCCCTCTTCTGTCCTGTTAGTTGGAGGAGCTCATCTTGAATAATACTGTCTTTCTCCTAGCTACGTTTTTACCCATGGTACCTCCTCCCCCTTACAGGCATTGCAATTTGTGTTCAGCTGGCTTCATCTTTGAGAATCTATTTTTGTTTTCCTCTTAGCACATCTAGACCTTGTCTGCTCCTTTTTATACTCTCACTCAAATCTGTGGGAATTATGTGAGTCTTCCTCAAAGCCACGTGTTACCACAAACCATACTAGATAAGAGCCCTTTTTTGACTGCTGCTATTTAACTTCTTGCTATCTGCAGTTGATTGCTGAGTACGTTACTAATGTTTTAGTCAAATTGTCAAAAACAGCCATGCAAAGGCAAATTTTAACTTTCAGTAAGCATGACTGTGAACTAAGATTCCTCCTTTAACACTTAATACTTTCAACACAACACTTTCATATCTTACTTGTCAATTTATGAGATTATTTTTGATGTTTTGAAAAACATCACGCACTTTTATACATATTTTTGCATAATAGTCTGCAATACATAAATTGCAGACTATTACCTTAGAAACCTAGTGATGGTGTTGATCTTAGAAGGGACCTACCATGAAAATGACCCCCCTAAAAGGAAAGCAGTGGAGGTCTTCTGGAAGCTCCAGAGCTCACAAGAAGTGACTTGGCTAGATCCAGGCAATTCTGCTTTCCTCAAATACATGAAGTTCACAAAGATTTGAATGTGTGTATCGTATGGAATCAAAATGTCTCCAGCAAAAGCAGGTATAGTTAAGCTAGAGGAGAGGTGTTTTGGCTTCTGCCTTTTAAATCTCATTAGTTTGCATTGTTTAGTCATGGTGAGTGAATGGATGCTCCGTGGAGGAAGCTGCCGCTACAACAGATGGTCTGCGGGGTTGTACAGGTAATCAGGTGCACAGATTCCAGCTCTGTGGTTCACGTGGTCTGCATGTATCTTTCCCCATAGGAGTCCCCTTGCTCCATAGAGGCTAACTGCTGTTTTTACAGTTCGGACCGTCTGGTTCCAGTAGTATATGGATTTGCCAGTATTGTCTGGATCCCAAAGCGCACAGTGGTGTGGATGCAGCCAAGCTGATTGACTTAGATCCTTACATTAGCCCAGAAATTTTTGCAGAGACTGAACCCGGAGGAGCAGTGTTAAGGGGCACAGGTAGTGCTACAGTCCTACTGCTACAATCCTCCATTAGTTTCACTCCACCTTATGCTCTACGTGTCCATGGAGAATTTAGCCCTTTTATTTTCCTTCCCTTTTAAGGGCTCTTTCCCCTTCTTCCTGTTATCATTTCCCATTCATATACAGACAACTGAATGTTCAGTAGGTAAAATCTAATATTATCTCAAAATTGGGAGGTTAGGGTTTTTTTCCTCAGTTTGTTTAGGCTAAGTTATTTATTTTGTTTGTTTTGCTGCAGACTTCCTGTCTCAGTAGTTTGCCTGTTTGCTTTTGTGTTCACTCTGAATGCGTAATTCATCTGTATCTAACTTTTCCCATTGTGGACTTTGGTGCGTTATTGTCAGCATGCATGACAGAGATTAAGCTTTGGTGATGCATCGGAAAAATATGTACACAACTTCCAAAATGAAAGAATCCTATTAATTGAATTAGATGTTCCTCTTGAAACGTCTTTATGAAAACAAGGGTGATCTGTGGCTGGAAAGAATAACAGCATAACCTTTATGGCATATGTTTACACGCTTTGCACAATACTATGTTTTGCAGAAGCATTGTTCATAACTTGGCAAAGACCTCTGGAAAAGAATGTTGGTCAGAACAAGCCACTTCTTACAAGTACAAGCGAAACAACAGTTTTGGATACTTTCAAATGAAATGTGCAGGGCTCCAAACAGACTGTATTAACTCTCTCGTGTTTTGTGGAGGCCTATAGTCACTAGCTCCTGTGTTTCCACTGTCCTGGTTCCTTGAGGTATTGCTACATGCCTGTGAAGAGAAGGTATCTGTTCTGTTCACAGACCAGGAATAGTGTGCTAGCTGCGTGTATAAGGCTATGTGGAGGAGAAAACTGGACAATAAAGAGCATTGGTTCTGAGGCTGTGTGACTAAATGCTCCGTAACTGTTCAGAATCACGTGCTGTAAGCAGACTTAAAAAATGTGCTGTCCATTGTCAGGGCATTCTGGCAATTGCTGGGGTAAAAAGTCATGTTTGCTCCTGTAAACATGAATCCAAAGTCGACTTTAACTCATGTTGGGTGAAGAGTTTAATCTGTAGAAAGTGGGAAGTAGTGTGTAAACCCACTAGCCTAGTGAAGACAGCATCCATGGACACGGTGGAAATGGCTACAGCATATTAGGTATTGTGAAGGACAGTGTCTAGTGAGGAGTTTGCCAGAACAACGCCTGTTAGTCCACATACGGTAAAAAAGAAAATAAAACCAAGGATTCATGGTACTGGTGAATCTCATGTGATTGTGCCACCATGCAGTGGTCTATACTTACTGTAAATACGTGGTGAGCTCATGCAATAAAACCTAGAAACACAATGGCTAGCATGGCTTAAACCATTCTTATATACCTGAAGGTTTTGTTTTTTTTTTCTTCCTGCATAATAAATTACAATATGTGAAATAATCCCAGGTAGAGTGAGGAGGCATATTTCTGGGTGGCTAAAGAGGCTACTGATACAGAAAAAGAGATGTTGATATAGGACAGGGTCTCCTCCCTCAGTAGGGTCAAAAAAGGCGGTGTTGAGGTTTCCGTTTGTGAGAACCATGGTGACAGCAGCAGCAGGAATGAGGAGCGAAAGGTGGCATAGCTAAGGCAGACCCATCCTGGTTTTTGGTGATGTGACAGGGCAGGAGGTGTTACTGCTGTTGTAAGCTTGCGGAAGCTAGAGTGGGTAGGAAAAGGACAGCAGCATATGTCAGGATGCTTTTCTCTGTGTCCCTGCCACTTCCTGAAGCCTCTGTCCTTGAGGCTGACCATCATCATTATGGAAACACGAGTGGTGGCAATGACATTATAAATTTAGTCCTAACCTAATTCAGCTCAGACTAACAGGCCAGGGGCAGAGCCAACAATTCCTGCTTATGCCCCCAAAATTGAATATAGTGGACCAACGTCCTTGTGGCTTGCTGAGAGTGAGGGAGAGGGGGAAGTCAGCAAATAATGAAGGTTCTCGTCAAGATGGATGAATATTGAAGTATAAATCTGCAGTCCTTTTCGCAGAAGGTTGACTGCTCTTAATATTGATTCTAGTGAAGTTCACGTTGAGCTGCCAGCTTGAAGACAGATGCTAAAGGTGTGCTGGAGCCTTGGTGTTGGGCACATGGCTGCTGGATGAGGCATTTACCTGTTACCTGGAATTTTTATGGGATCGAGGCCCTTCTGGCTAGTCAGGTTTTAGCTTAGCTGGAGCACATGAGTTGCATACGGAAGATACAGGGCAATGTCCTTTCGGCCTTAGCAGAAACTAGGAGGCTTGAACGCTTATTTAAGGCTTTGGGGGCCTTTGTTTGGGTTATCATACGCCTCAAAATTATAGTGAGGGTCATAAGAGAGAGGGGCAAGCTCTTCCCTTCGGCCACTTTCTTCCTGACAAAACTGACACCCAGTCGAGTGGGAGATTTCCGTTGCGGCTGAGCGTATATCGGAGGGCTCGGAGGTGGTCTGTCAGTCAGGCCTCCATCTAGGCCGATTTTGGCAATATTGGTGTAGAAAGTATCAAATCACAGAATTTTTGCTGCTTGGCCTTCAGATACTCCTTCATATCTAGCGGGAGGAAACGTGAATGAGACTGTGTGCTTGAATGCCTTCCAGAGCCCATTGGGCTGTCCCACCTGTCAGCTTGTGCCGCGCAGTCGCGTTGGCTTCAACATCGGGTGAAACACTAGATAGATAGTGTTGCAGAAGGATAGGAACTTATCAGGGGAGAAAAGACACAGCGTGGTCCCCTAAGTACTGGAGGACACTGGTAGAGGCGTACTAAGGTGAGACAGAGCCCTCGGAGGAGCTTCTCCCCCTCGGAGAGGAATGACGGTTCTTGAGAGCGCTCGGCTCCTGTCGCCCCTCCGCTGTGGGGCCCACGGCGAGGCGGGGCGGCGTTGCCCGTTTAAGCGCGCGCGGCCGGTGTCCTCGGGTGCCCCGCGCCCGCCTCGCCTGCCGCCGCCACCGCGCTATTAATAGCGGGGCGGGGGCGGGGCGCCCTCTGACACCCGAGGGCCGCTGCTCGCACCGCCCCCCCCGCCCCCTCCCCGCGGGGCCCGCGCGCAACCGCCGTAACCGCCGTAACCGCCGCCGGGGCGCGCGGCCGCCGCGCTGGGCGCGGCCGCCCGGGCGGAGGGAATCGTGTGTTGGCCGGACCCCTGCGCCGTGGCCGCCTCCCGCCGCTCCTAGAGCCGGCACCGCGTTCTCCGCCGGGCTTTCCCTTCCCTCTGGTGGACGGGAGACATGGGAGGGGAACGCCGACGCGTGTTCTCTCGGCAGCCGCCCACGCGCGGGGCCGGGCAGAAAGGCGCGGGCCGCGTTCGTGCCGCCGCGCGGCTTCCTGCACAAGCCGGGCTTTGTAGAAGCAGCGAGGCGCCTTTGCCAGAGGCGCTGCAGCGTCAGTGTGTGAGTGTATCCCGCGTAGTCAAGGAGGAGGCACAGCCTGTACAGCGCAAAATGCAGGAGTTGCCATACTGGGTTAGAGCAGGCTGCTTTAGTATCCTGGCCAAACCTAGCCAGGAAAAGACATCACAGGGGAAGGGAATGTGTAACTCCCCTTTCCCTTTCCTTCCTTCAGAAACATTCTAAACAATGAGTGATACTAGCCATAAAAATGCCATTCCTTATTTGAATTCCTATTCCATTATTTGAATTCCTATTCCATTAAAGTGTGGCAACAACCCCCCCCCCCAAGTTATCTGCATATCATCTGTCTTTTACCAAAAAAAAAAAAAAACAAAAAAAAAACAAAAAAAAAAACGTAGTAAACTGTCCCCATCTCTGTCATTAGTAGAGGAAATGGTGGGGGAACGGGGTGGCCACATTTGATGCTTTTAATTTTACCTCTTCTCTCCTACAGCCTTCACCTGACAAGCAGGCAGGGGTTGTTTCCTCTGCACAGAACAGTTCCCCTCCTGCGCTACCCCAGAGCGTGGCTGCACTCACTCTGCCACCTGAACGCTCTTGGCACCAGCTATATCTCTCTGATCAGTAACTGCCTGAGTGTGACGTACATTGAAAATAATATTGCCTGTGCCAGCAAAGCTATGTTACTGCAAATGAACGTGAGTCACAGAGTTTGAGTGAGTTGGGAGTGTCTTTCAGATACATTCATCTTACAGCTTTGTTGGGTATTGCAGATTGCTTTTTAGCACAAACTCAGTGTTCACCCCCTCCTCTTTACCAGCGTCGCGCTGTTCATTTGATATATAGAAAATCAGCCTGTGACAGAGTTTAGCTTGGGGTGGAAGGGAAAATCTGGGGTGAAGAGAGCAAAAGTAATCTCTTAAGTGCAGCAACGCCCTCAGCACTTTAAACCACAGCGTCAGAACAGGAGTCTCAAGTGTGCATTAGTAATGCTTCTGCCCTTTGCTCTTTGGAGGGGTGATTTGCTCTACAAATACTTTATGAACCTCTTGAGACTGTGGCACCATGTTATTCTTCAAAAGTGTCCGCTAGTAAATTCCCACTGCATTACAACATAGGCTTCTGTCACAATGTGTTAAATAATCATAGACAAGTGAGATCTGGTGACAAGATTTGTTCTGATAAATAAAGGTTACTAGAGCCATGCCAAAAAAAATCACACAGTTCTGAGACTAGATAAAAAGATGAAGGTTGTTTGAAAACAATAGGAGACTTAAGAGTGCCCCATACGTCCTTAAATGCTCAGACAAAATGAGGAAGTTTTAAAGGGTAGCCTTGTTTGTATATGCATGTTCTGGAGTGAATAGTTAACAAATTGAACACAGTTGAGCAGAGTAAAAGCTAGGGTTGTAATACCACAGATCTTTTTTTTTGCTCTGTAATGTCAGTTGCTGCACTGACACTAGTCATCTCAGTAAGTTGCCAGGGAGGATTTCTCTGCTGAAGTTTGTTGTGAAGCTTGGGGAATTTTGGTTCAAACTTTATGGTCTGTCAGTTGTAGAACTGAAATACAAAATTATAGTCCTGGGTGAAAAAAAGAGCTTAACTGCTTAGTTCAGCTTCCCGTAACAAACAATAGCTATGGTGCAGGAGTGATTGATCTGCCAGACCTAAGCTCTTTGCATACCCGTATTCTGCCTTTGGGTTCAGCAGAATGACAGCAACTTTATCTTTCACTCAGTCTCCCTAGAAGCCATACAATTGGAGGGAACGAAAGAAGAGATATCTTCCATTCTCCCTTGCCTTGTGCTCACCATTTGCAGTATGTTCTTTAGGCATTATCCTAACTATCTGTAGGTGCCACAGTGTAAGGGAGCTTTGGAGTACTCTTTGATGTTACCATCTTTCTGGCTGAGAGTCGTAAGTAGAGCCAAAATTTTGGCCTTTTGTAGACTTGGTTGCTGACTCTTGAGGGTGTCAAAGCTTCTCATGGAGACTGACCTGTTAGTGTGGGCAACTCTGCATGAATCATCACTCAGACAAAGCAATCATCATGCCAGAACGCTGAATAGAAGTGTTCAGGGAACCAACAGAGGAAACGGAGTAAAACAGCTTATAATTATTCAATTACTCTAATTTTTGGTACTTTCAGTACTCACTTTTAGAAAACTTAAGGTGTCACCTTTTGCCCTTGGCAGAAATCTTATATTCTTTGCTTTTGGACCATTTGATTTTTTTCTTCTCCATACTATGAAAAACAGTTTAGATGCCCTCTATGCAAATTCCACACCTCACACAGCAGACAGTCTAAGGACATCATTGCTTAAACCTTTCTGTGTACCAGTGATCCTTACCAACCCAAGTGGTTCCACTGAATGTGATGGGATTACACAGATAAGTACATTTGTGTAGATCCGACCCTAAATGTGTAGTTCACTTCAGATATTTACTCTTCATAATGTGTTGCATTTGAGGTTTACAATCTAGAAGCTTTAGAGAGTGCAAAATTTCTTCAGAGTCATGCAAACAAATATCCAGTAAAAACCAACGTAAAGGGAAGATTATAGTTCAGAGAAAACAATAAAAGGTCAGAGTTTCTGTGCTAAGGGTAAAACAAGCCATATGCCCTTTTGCTTTTAATCCCATCTGGGATATAGCTACAGATCCAGCCTAGACTCCTTTTTCTAACAGGTTTAGTACCACAGACGGAAGAGGAGGTGGGATAGATTTTAGCAACACCCCTCAGAATTTAGCCTGTTTTGCATAGGTGAGAGGGAGATATAGTAGATAATTAATTCTTTCATAACTTTTTTCTTTTTTTTAAGCCAGTTGCACAAGTTTGGAAAGGTTGAATTCGTACTGTGGATTGTTTTTAGTTTTAGTATAGCTGGAACAACAATTAGATTGGGACAACTTTGGAACAATGGTTTTGCAGCCGTATGATCTTACCTTGACTAGAAGTGTGCCATTTAATTTGTGGATTAATTTTCTCTATGCTAGTGTAATTAAATAAAGTGAATGTTACATTCATTTAAACATTAGTGAGAAACAGGGCAATAGAATGTGTGAGGTTATCAATTATGTTGGCTTAAAAAATTAACAGATGTGTCTGGCATTCATTAGCATATTGAACACTGCAGCTATAAGGCATGATGATAATAGGTATAGATGTGAGTGGTAATAAAGTTCCTTTTTTGTGCTTGGTGAAATTTTTGATCTTAATTTAGATCCAGTTGTAGTCTGTAAGCTCTTCCCTCACTTTTGTGGATGTAAATCCAAGAGTAGCTGTATTTAAACTGGGATCTTGTATTGTTCTAAGGGTCTGATTCAAAGTAAGTGAAAACACATGGTTTTCAGTGGGTAGTGAACAGGTAATCAGGTAATGGACAATGAACAATCAGGCAACAAAAAGGATTTCCCAAGTATGAGTTTTTATAGTGTAAGGTTTCCACGAAGTAATTAAGTAAGTGGCTTTTTGAATATCACATTTGCTCAGGAAAAGCTTAAGGTCAGTTCTGTTGAGGCCCCTAAGAAAAATAAACGATAAAAGTGAATATGTGGGCTACAAAATATCCACCCACGTACATTTCAAATTACCTGTCAGACAGTTTTCTGCTCTTGAAGATGTAATAATAATGTTTAGTTCACTTTAGCCACTTGTATGTTCAAAACTCTATAGGAACAAATAGTCTTTGAATATATATATATATATATATTTTTAAGGACTGGATGGAAACACTTCCAAACAGAACCTGGGTGAATTTTGTGAACGCAGAGGACTTGCCACTACTGTCTCTTCCAATGAAGCAAGTTGCTTTTCTCTCCATGCTGTGTTGAGGAGACTAGCAGGCTGCCCTGATAATTGAGGTCAGAACTTTTTAAATATTAACTTTCCAGATAAATGTAGTCTTATTTGTGCTTGGGAACCATTCTCTGGAAGTAACTAAGGCAATGTTCTGTTGGCACTAGGCGGTATCAGATCCAGGAAATCCTGTATTTCTCTAGGCTGACCAGAGTTTGGCCTGCAGAAAAAAAAATATAGATTTCTCTATTCAGACAGAGCAGAAATGCTCAGAACTTAAGAATTTTCTCTTCCTAATGTTTCCCTACAGTACAGTAGTTACAATACTTATGTAGAGGATAGATTATTTTTAGCCCAGTTTCTGAAGTCAGTGAGACCTAATGAAACCTTGCTGTTTGTCTGTCTACTCTGGATTCCCCCTGCTAATTTTGGCTAGCTGTAACAGCAGGGCAGTGTCTGAAAATAGGCTAAGTAGGATGGGAGAGACCCAGTAATTGCTTGAGCGGGAAGCTGTAGCATGAGCTCATGTATTATTAGCCAATAGTGAGCCCGTAAGATACAAATCCGTAGAAAACTGACTGCATTAGTGCCTGTGCTTATGGAATTACCTAGTTGCTTAGATGTTACTTGGTGGCAGTTATCTGGAGCAGAGTGCTCTCTTGAATATGCCGAGTTCTGCAAGAGCTAGGAAGTTCTTCGTTACAGAAAACAGAGATTTTTCTTTCATAATTTGAAGTGCACTTGAACAACTCTTAGATAAACCAGCATTTGGTATTTATGAGTTTAAATTTAAACTTGGCTGTTGGCCTAATTGTCCTAAGTGAGTCCAATAGAAACTGCAGTTAGTGACTAACAACTCACTCCTGTTAGTGATAAGTCACCTGTGCAGCACTCCATGTCAGCAGCCCTTGCCAACTAGGCAATCATTTGTAGTCTTTGGAGAGTTCCCAAAAGGGAATCCTCCTGTGGGGCCTTCAGGAGCATTAATTTTTTAAAGAGTCTGTAAGGAGTTGTGGTTTGCTATGTAGAGCCTGGCTTTGTATTGCAGAAGTCCATTATATTTGTGTTGTATGTGGGAGTTACTTTCTAGCCTCTGAGTTTTAACAGTAATTTATGAGATGGCACCTGCAACCTTAAAGAGTGTGTTCAGGATGAGATTCCCTGCTTGTCACATGACAAAGCGTCAATATCCCTTAGCTCCCAGTGGAGTTTGTAAAGCCCTCCACTGGCCCATGGGCAGGGTGAAGTTCATACATGAATGCATTTCTTAAAAGCTATTTAAGCTACTAGAAATTCAGATAATGTTTAGTGGGATTTTCAGAATTGTAGATCTCACTCATCTCTAGCAAAGCAAATGGGAGTTAGGTGCACAGCGACATTTTCTAAAGTACTGTCTACATCATAAGACATCTGTTGAAAAAAATAATTGAATAAATCCAGCTCCAACTCTCCATTTATACTTCTCTGGGAAGTTTGTCATTGACTTTAGTGGGAATGGGCTCTAAAAAGGGTCAGTAATTAGCATCTGACTTTATTATCACGCAATATAATTTTGTGATTTATTATATGTTTGCCTACAATAAGTGGCCTGCATAGTTTTTATATTGGTTATTAGGAAATATATTTGTATCGTTCTGGTATCAACTGTGGAACAATCTCCTATTCTGAGGGAATGTGTTTGTCCCCTTTACAAGCTTTCTTCGATCTCTGGTGTTCAGATTATGTTTTCTAGGAAACTACTGTAGGAAAAACCCACCCTTCTCTTCTCCTTCTTCCATTCCTGGAAAGAGTATTCTACTGTGTGTAAAAGTGCTATAGGTGACAACCACAATCAACAGTAAAATAGATGAGGAATATTAGTAGTTGTGTTTCAGGGCATAAGCCAAATTCTAACCGTTTGAAAGTGAAGTTTAGAGCTCTCAGTGGGCCTCAAGCTGTCCCAGTGCTGAAGATTTGCTAAGCTGCCTTCTATTGCACCTTTGGGAACCTTCTGATGGAGGCAGATGTGTCTCACTCCTTGGTGAAACAGCTTTTGTTTTCAGTTAAAGCACCAGGGCTGAGGAATGCAGCTTTGGGTGTCACTGTGTTTATGTACCAAGATTACTGAGAAACCAATTGAGAATGCAGCTGTGAACTTTTAAGCAGCATGGCATGGAAAAATAAAACATGAAGTGTGTCTGTGCATGGGGGGAATGTACCCAGTGTTTTGTACATTCCAGCAGAGGCCTCAGTAAAGACTGGAATTTTAATTCTCATCTGACAACATTCCACAAAGACAACTTGCATTCCCTTCCTGCCTCCCCCTCCCAAGAGGTTCCTTTCAAAAAATAAGTTTGGCTTATTATTTATTCTGCCTTGGCTATCAAATAACTGCTGGATTGCCAACACTCGGAAAGGATTAGGCTCTTGGGCTCTTTATGTTTAGTTACTAATTTGAATTCTCTGGGATTCATTAGTATTATTTATTTTCTTCTTGTTGTTGTTATTAGTAATGCAACTTCTTAAATATTGTCATTCTAAATTAAGATCAGAAATATCACCAGCTACATCAGTATCTCTGTTGGGAACTCTGAGTTTCCCTCTGCCACACCCACAGTCCCCTCATATGCACCCCTGTTAATATAGTGCAAGGCCATTGGAAAGGCAGAAAAGAGGAGAGGCAGTGAGTCATGTTAACTTCTTAGCAGCACAATTAAAATATAAAACCCCACCTTTTCCAGTAGGAACAAAGGTCTTAACGTGTACATCACCTGCTGTACAGTATTTCTGTACTTATTCTACATTTTTAGTTCTGCAAACAAATATGGAAAGTAGGTTGCTGCTAATGGAATTTGAATGAAGGAAATGTCATTTCTGGACTATAAGATATATAGGAGGTGCAAAGAGGTGCAGAAGTCTGTTTCCTCTATGGATGTGGGCCTGCAAGCCTTGATAATGCCCCATTTAAGCTACAGCTGATGTGTAGCTAAAATTATAAAACTTAGTGAGACTAACAGCTTTCACATGAGGATGCTTTTTTTTTTTTCTTCTCTTGTTCTAATTTTAGTAATTCTAGTAACAGTCACTGTAACTTTTTATTGCAATAGCTTCTATTTAGCACTGTTGAAGTGTCAGCTTGGGAATCCAACTGCCAGTATTTCCTTTCTCTCTCTCTCTCTCTCTCTCTCTCTCTCTCTCTCTCTCTCTCTCTTTAATGAGAATCAGCCTATCTTCTAATTGATCATGGTTTTTTTAGGAAGTCAGTCTTAGTCATACTGTATATGTAGCTGTAAGAGGCAGAACACAAGACTTGCAGCCTTGTAAGGGGGAAGAGGACTTAAATGGCCTTTTCACTGATTCTAGACAGCTCTAGCAGCTAGAGATCTATGGTATGTAGACAGTATTTCAGATCTGATGTAGGTCGGCAACTTTGTGCACGGTCCCTGGCACACCTCTTACACCTGAACTGTCATGGGCTCCTCAGAAGCTGGCAGCTATATTGCTCCAGGTATGGGTGAGAATTTTTCCTCTTAACTTTAATTAGTTCCTAACATGGATTAAGCCTTCTGGAGATGTTAAAACTGGCACTCTATGGAGAGCTGAAAGATAATTAAAGTGTAGGAGGCAGAGTTATTTTTTCTTCTCTGCTTTATACCACTACTATTGAGCTCAGTCACAACCTGACTAGCAGAGGGAATGGAGATGAGTGCCTCCTTGTACTTCCCATGTATGAGTTACCTGTGTCACTGAACTGTGCTCAGGATGGGAAGGAAAGCTGTCCTACAATGATGCCACACAGGGCAGTTGGGAGGGATCTTGCAGGGAGGGGAAAAGAGCAAACAAAGGCTTGATTGTGTTTCCCTTTTTCCTGTGCCAGCCACCATAGATGGCATAGCTGCCTCTCTGCAGTAGGGGCCACGTTTGAGCTATTCGGGTTCAATGTTGTGAAGTGGCTCTCTAAGCTTTATGAAAAATGCCGCATAGTCATTGCCCAGGCCTCCAGAAGACCCTTCAAGACGTCTCAGAATCCTCACCCCACCCTGTTTCCAGAAAAGATGGCACATAACTGAGAAGCCCTATGAGCTCAGTTTGCCTTTGATACATGGCCCCTCTATGCCATGCTGGCAGCATAAAAGGATAGGCAGACGGAGACTGTCCCTTAGGAAGACACTTTCCAGAACAGCATGTATTTCCTTTTTTCTGATTGTTCCTTAGACCCATTGAGAAAAGATGATGGCTCTGTGCCAGCATGTCTGCCAGACTGGGCTGTAGTGAGAGCTGCAGTGGGGATGTCATGAACACTGTGTTCTCTGACTGCCTTCTGCTTGGAACACCAAGAACCTGTGCAGGCCACCGAAGGGGCTGTATACACCAGACAGGAGCCAAACTGTCTCTGCGTATGAGGAACACAGAGACTTAAAAATTCTTCCCTACCCAAGCTGAGGAACAAAAGCACTAAGCAGTAGAGCAGCATATGGGTTGTCAGCATAAAAAGTAGGCTGGGGTTGCACAAATAAAATCATGGGGTTATACCAGTTTCATGCAGTGAGGTTTGCTCACAGAGGTGTCCTTGGTTTAGGAATCACTTGTTTTCTTCTCAAGATGAGTCCAAATGCAGTGAGGCACCTGCTTTCCTTTCTGGTAAGGAGGAAGAATAGTTGGGGGAGATTGATGAGCTGGAATGGGAACTGGAAAGTTCTGAATGCCTTCCTGGGGATTGGCAAATGCTGTGGGAGAAGTCTGAGGGCCTGGGGATCTTGACCTTTTGAACTACCTCTTTGTCTAGCATCCCCAGCAGTGGCTGGGCATTCCATAAATCTGTGCACGCTAACAGAAACCAAAAATGAATATTCATTTTTTTAAATTAAGCTAGTTAAAAGCAGAGCCTCAGTCAATTTCTTGAATTTCTTAGCTTAGTTTGAATTCTTTAATATTATTTAATGCCTAGTTTGGGTACCACATAGAATAGCAGTAAAGCAATCATATTTTATGGTAGCTATAAATTTCCTTATGTATTTTCCAGAGGTTAATGTAATAATAGTTTCAAGAGTCTTTTATTACCAGCTGTAAGTCTGATTTTCTGACTAGATGCTCCTAATGGTTTTATTCTGGCTTGAGCAGTTTTCTTTGTCTTGGGGCCTCTTAGAGGGGCAGCGGGTTCTTAGTCAGAATTTTTGTTCTAGTGCAATAAAATGTAGTCTGGTTAGAACAGCAGCTTGTTCTCAATATTTTTTATCTGTTTTCTTGCTTATTATAGTCTAGATTTTGCTACATCAGTTACTCTCAAGTGGCTGACAGCCTAGCAGCATATAGTTCAAACAGATCAGTATCCAAAACCTGTGTCACAACTGATTGTGATTATGTTACTTTCATTTCAGTTAGCACAGGGCTTCCTCCACCAGCTGGTGGAATTTTGATTGTATTAAAAATGCAATGCCCAAAACATTAAATTATCTGAAAATTATTTTGAGAAATTGTCTCCAGAAGTCTCTTTCACTGTCTGCTTCTGTTTAAGAAAAAAAAAAAAAAAAAAAAGTTTACATGTCAGAATCCACCTTTATGTGTATGTAACCAGGGGCATTACTGAAGCAAGTCACATATGGTCGGTTGGCCACACAGTGCATCTTCTTGCTCTGAGTCTTCCAGCCTTTGTTGGTATAGCTGCAATTAGACAGTTGTTCTCGAAGATCTATGGCTCAACAGATCAAACTGGGGAGCAAGATTAAACAGTGGAAAGAGCAAGACTATAGTTAGTTCTGTATAAGGAGAAGGTATAGGGATATGGAAATACATCTTTCTGAATCACATTATGTGATTGAACCTCTTACACAGTCTCAGCCTTACTGTTGTTAGTCAGAGGAAAATAATATTTTTGAATGCCTGTAGCTACCTTTTTCAAAAACTGACTGAAAGACCAAAGCTCCAGCAGGAATTTTTTTTCAAATTTATGATCTTTAATAAAAGGCTTTGTGGAAGAGCAAGTTAGATGATATTGCCATTGCTTTGGAACATACTGTACTGTTAGCCAACATCCTAAGAAAATTATTGTTGTAGCTGCAAGAAGATGTGATTCTCCTATCTGCATATTTTGGATAGTCACATCTTCCACTAGCATGTTACTGAATTATCAGTTAGTCCACAGCAGTTTTGCACCTTTTGCAATAAGGTTGTTTCTCTTACTGTAAGTTAGGAAGTATGCTTCAAATTGCACCACTGTCATTTATTCAAATGCTGTGTTCAATATCAAAAATGATACAACTGCAAAGAACTGTACTGAGAAAAGCAGAAGGAAGCCTTTCAATTACACACAATACTGAGTAGTTTTTCATTCCAATCTGTCTGGGTTATTCCTTCTTGTGCCTCCTTCAAACTTTCCAAAGGTCTGAAGTGATTTTTGTATGGCTTCGGAAGATACAGTCAGGGAACAAGATCTCATAGAAAACATGTTACTCTCTCTCCAGTAGTGGAAACTTTGTGTCATTCTGCAATAGAAGTATCTGGATCCCCTTCAAATTCAGTTTATTGATAACCTCCTCCCTCCTGCCAGGGATAACTATTCTTAATCTTCATGTTCTCCTTGAGTCTTGTTCTGGAGTGCCAACAAGATGTGTTCTGACTTTGAAGGCCCATTGCTTTTTAAGTTGCTGCCAGATTCGTCTAAATGAAGTGTGTTATTTCACCTTCCTTTTATGCAAAGATGGCTCCAGGTTTTTGCAGTTTAGTAACATCAGGGACTAGTAATTGCTTAAGTAGGGTAGTCATATCCCTGGTAAATTGCAACTTTGGCCAGGGAAAGAAAAAAAGGGTTACAGAACAGAGCCTCCTTGCCTTCTCCATGTCTGCCACTGTCTTCCATGCTTCTGGGAAGAAGGGATAAGCTAAATACTGAGGTGAGATCCATCATTTAAGGTAGAAGAGGAGAGAAGAAATTGCCCGTAGCTTTGCTCCAGGTAGAACATATGGTGGAAGGATTATTGTTTGCATAAGATATTACCAGCTAGTTTCTCAGTACTGTTAAATAAATACCTGTCTAGTCTAATGATTTTGTATAATGCCTATTTAGCTTTTTCTTGTGTCTAAGCCAAGAAAGTGGCTTGTTAGCTCCATCTGCTGGAGCCTGATGATGTGTGAGATGTAGGGAAGCTTGGCTGGACACACAGGAAGGCAGTAAACAGAGAAACACATGACTAAGAACAGAAGGACTCTGCGTGTGTCATCGAGTCTGTGAAAAACCATATGGGAACATCCATCTCCAAAATACCTTAATGTAAGACTAACAAAAGGTTTGTTTGTGGTTGCATCAGTTAAGACTTTTCTAGTCTCTGTAGGACACACAGCCAAAAACAAATAGTTAAATGTAGAACAGGGTGCAAATCTGTGTATGGTCTTTTGCTTGGGCTTACACTGCTGTGCTAAAAACAAGAATCTGAGGGTAGTTTATTTGAGACTGATAAATATAGAGTTGATGAATTATGCATAGAACTTTAAATGGTTTCTCAGTTACAAAAACTAAAGCATTGTTTCAAAAGTAACAGACCACAGACAGCAGTTTCAGACTTACAGGAAATGTGCTGCTCTGTGAATTTTAGAGAACTCAGTAGCTACTGACAGAGTCGCACCTGATTGAGAACTTTTCCTACAACTATGTTGTCACCTCTGTGAAAACTCAGACACCCGTTAAATTTGTCTTTTTCTCACAAAAAGAGAATTGAAAAGGTACACTCTACAAGCAGCTTCTTATCTGGCACTCTGACCTGCAAAGATTGCTTTATTTAAGCAGTCACGTACTGACAGTGAAGAATGTGATTTTTGTGGCTCAGGTGCTCAGTATGTTTAAGAAAGTTCTTGTTCTTTACCAGACTTTCATGAGAAGTCCTTTGGGGGAGAAGAGGCAGAAAAGAGGAGGGTGGCTCATGGACATGGTACTCCTTCCCACTGAAAAGGGCCTGAGCTGCTGTTACAATACAAATGTCTCCATATGTGAGAGCTCCTCAGTGCTCTAAAAACAGCAAGGAGGAAGTGAGAAGCCATGGAAGAGTGGGTAAGATGAGAACAGATTTTCTTCCCTCTCATTCTTTTGCCGTAATTTGCTTCAGTCTTTACTGCTAAGACCAGCCCTCAGGAATCCCAGATCCTAGAGACCAGGGAGAAAGTCTGGAGAAAGGAAGACTCTTGGTTGAGGAGAATTGGGTTAGTGATCATTTAGGCAAACTGGACATCCACAAGTCCGTGGGCCCTGATGGGATGCACCCACGAGTGCTGAGGGAGCTGGTGGAGGTCACTGCTGGGCCACTCTCAGTCATCTTTGAAAGGATATGGAGAACAGGAGAGGTGCCTGTGGACTGGAAGAAGGCTACTGTCACTCCAGTCTTCAAAAAGGACAAGAAGGAGGACCCAGGGAACTACAGGCCAGCCAGCCTCACCTCGATCCCTGGAAGGGTGATGGAACAGCTCATCCTGGATGCCATCTCTAAGCATGTGAAGGATAAGAAGCTGATCAGGAGTAGTCAACATGGATTCACCAAGGGGAAATCATGTTTAACGAACCCGATAGCCTTCTACGATGGGATGACTGGCTGGGTGGATGAGGGGAGAGCAGTGGATGTTGTCTGCTTTGACTTCAGGAAGGCTTTTGACACTGTCTCCCATAACATCCTCATAGGCAAGCTCAGGAAGGGCGGGATACATAAGCAGAAAGCGAAGTGGATTGAGAACTGGCTGAATGGCAGAGCTCAGAGGGTTGTGATCAGTGGTGCAAAGTCTAGTTGGAGGCCTGTAGCTAGCGGTATTCTCCTGGGGTCAGCACTGGGTCCAGTATTGTTCAGCTTACTTATTCATCAGCGACCTGGACGAAGGGACAGAGTGCCCCTCAGCAAGTTTGCTGAGGATACAAACCTGGGAGGAGGGGCCGATACCCCAGAGGGCTGTGCTGCCATTCAGAGGGACCTCGGCAGGCTGGAGAGATGGGCAGAGAGGAACCTCGTGAAGTTCAATAAAGGCAAGTGCAGGGTCCTGCACCTAGGGAGGAATAACCCCCTGCACCAGTAACAGGCTGGGGGCTGACCTGCTGGAAAGCAGCTCTGCAGAGAAGGACCTGGGAGTCCTGGTGGACAACAAGAGAGACTGGGACCAAGGTCTCACAAAGTATTAAAGGCAGTTTGTGTCACAAGCATTTCACAGCGTTGGCTTGTAATGGGACAACAGATGGCTGTAACAAAAGAGGCTGACAATAGAGATGGGTAACAAACAGCTGGCTAGAATCTTTTATTGTTGTTGTTTTTAATATTGGTGTGCCCCCTCTCCCCACAGGAAGCTTCTTACATTTTTATAGGTGTTTTTGCATCCTTCAGCAGGCACACTCTTAAGATCAATAGTGAGTCTGACTTTTTAACCCTTTTGAAATGTTCCCATTTCATCCCACACAGTTTGAATTTTGGAATCCAGATGTTGTGTGGGGCTTAGTCAGATCCCTTGTTGAAGACCATGTGTACTATCGCAACCTTGAGACCTGTAGGCTTATTGGAAAGCAAGTTTCTTTAGAAGGGCTGACGCTCCCTGAAACTGTACAGCTTGGCATTAGTTTTTATCTTCTACTTCTTTGATAGAGACATGAATTAATCATTGCGTTATTTTATTAGAGCAGAGGTGAAATATTTGAACAGTGTTAGAAGTGTTCTTGTTCTTTGTGGAACTGTATCACTTTTCTAACATTTTTTTTTGGGAAAAAAAAAGAGTTTAGTGGTGATTGTTCCTCAATACTTGTTTAAGATCCTTGTAGAAAGGAGGTAAAAGTGGCCTTTTCTCTCTGGCTTGTGGCTCCAGAGAGAAAAGCTGACTGTCACCTCATGGTAAATCACTGGAGCTGCCCACATTTATTTCAGCTTATCAGCTGCCTTTTATATTTTGGAAGTTACCTAAATCTTCTGTGTCTCAATTATCCTGTCTAGAAAACAGATCTGTGCATCTTCTCAGAATGCCAGAAAGAGGAATGATTTGACTAGATTCTGAAATTCTCTTCACTTTTGAAATTGAGCTCAGGACACCTTTGCCTGTGTGGGGGGAAAAAAGCCACTCCATTCCCCTGGTACTTGTTTATTTTTAATTTTCTGGCTTTATTAACAACATATCAGGTCTTGCTTTCAAATAATGGAAGCTTCTTAAATGCATATTAGAACAAGTCAAAAATAAGAATTTGGTGAGAGGAGATCTGATTTTTTTTATGACTTTTTTTGGTCCCTAATCAGGACAATGAAGGGAGTGACAAGCATTGAAGAAAATACCCATTCCTGATTACACTAAAGTTTAATGAAAAACAGATTTAAGTATAATGGAGGGCTACTTTTCTAACTTTCATGGTGTATTTCATTCAGATGGAAAAAACAGCATGACAGTGGACATGAGTTCATAACTGGAGGGGGAGGATGACAGAGTGCTTGACAGAAAAGTCTGATGTAAGGAATGGTAGGAAGGCTGGAACCTAGTAGTGAGTAAGACAGAACTCCTGCAGTCACACTGTATCAGCTGTGGGCACAGCACCTCACAGAGCCTAAAGAAATCCTGATAAAAACAAGTGCTTAAGATGGAGCCTTCACGCTGTGCCTCATGCACTATTTTGGACTGTATACCAGAAAATGGAATTAGAAACCGATCAGTCTATTATGAACGGATGAGGGGAAAAGACTAGAGAACTGTTAGGACTTGGACTAGGTGGGAGCGTTATGATCCCCAAAACAGGCTATTAGGATTTGAACAGATATTTACAGCCCTGTTAATGGACAGTTCAAGAAATCATTTGTATGAGCTGAAAGTTAAAGCAGTGACATCTGCTACGGAGTAGAAAGTCTTACGTGCTTCTCCTCTACAGACCTGACTTCACAGGTAACTCATGTCGCGTTGTGGTTGCGTGGCTTTGAGAAGGCACCCTATCAAATCAGCCAGAGGAGAAACTGTATCATGTGAGACGCTTAGGACAGGCCACCAAAGGGAATAGACAGACAGGCAGCTAACTCTTAACTCCTATAATGAAATGCAGCAGCGCAGGTGAGCAGAGATTAGCCAACCTTCCCTGAAGCTAAGTGCCTCAGTATAATTTGTTTAAACAACGTACTCCAGAATGGTGCAACTCAACCTAAACCAAAAGTGTGTCATTTAGATATATGCCAAAACTTCAGTAAAATCCAAAATTTCCACTATGGAAACAGAAACAAGTTGTGACACAGAACTCCCTTAAGTTCCATGTCTGTGCTCACATGTGACTTGGAAAACTCCTTGTTGAATAATGAGGTTTCCAGCTGTGTTGTCAGAGTTTCTTTGTTATTACAGCTAAGTTGCTAGGTATTTGTTTCTTTTCAAACTAGCAAGGAACATCAAACAAAATGTCTCCTAACAGTACCATTGTTCTTGTTCCTGCTGTGCATGGAAGTTACAGGTGTTAACCCCTCTTAAGATTAGTTCTATTGTTTGGTAATCAGCCTGATTCTATGTTATACAATTAGAAAAGATTAATTGGCCTGCACCCAAAATCTAAAAATGAATACAAATGTTCTCATTTTTCTGACATGGCCTGACCTTCTCCTCTTTTTATAATTGCCGCCATCTGGGGAGTAGCATCAGCCTGTTCCATTCTGCTGTCATTGATTCTTCAAAAGACAGGTTGGCTGGTGAATAGAAAGGGAGTGCGACTTAATTGCATGTCAGCTAATACTGAAAAAGTGCAGCACAACTATTTGCTTGTTATTTTAGGCTTAAAAGGCTACAGACTTAACCATTTCATCTTTTTACTCAAAGCTAAGGTTTTAGAGACGCTTTGCCATGTCACTTTCGTGATTATCCATGACACAGCACTGTCACCTTGGGCAACCAGCAAGTCTCTAATAGGAATAAAGCTTGTAGTAGCCCATAGCAGCAAGCAGGCTTAGTCAAGGGAATTAAGAATTAGCCTTTTCTAATACCCAGAGTGGAGGTTTGCACATCCTTTAGCAGAGCTAAAAGAACTTCTGGGTGCTAAGGGCTATGGGAATACTTTGATTTTATGCTAAACAATATCTTACTTTACTTAACTAACATGTATCCCAAGGATATGATGCTTTCTCCAAGTCTGGCAAGGTAGGTGCTCCTTTTTCTATTTTAATTAAGTAAAAACATTAAGTAAAATGAACAGCTTGGGTACAACTGAGAAAAAAAAATGTGATATTCTTTCCTAATGTTGTCTGAGTGGCCATTTGCTTGCATCAAAGGTCTTTTGCAAATTGCAGTGCTAAAAGGACTCATTCTGCCTTTGCCTTCAGTGAGATGAGAGCTGCCTAGGTCTTTTTCCCAGGTGACAGAGTACTAAGCACAACCCTTCTGTTATGTCTTCTGAAACTTGAACTTGAATTCATCTGAAGTAGTTTAAATCTGAGCTGTTCTTTTAATTCAGTAACTTTTTATATACTTGGAATATGCTACCTAAATAAAGACATTAGCTTTCAAATAGTTATCAAAAGAAAAAGAATTCTTTTTCATGTTTTCAGAATGAGTAATGAAAGTAAAGTTTTAGCCACCTGAAACATGCTTGAGCAATAAGTGCAGAAGTACATATATATCTTTTAATATATACTTGTTATGTGCTTTATCAAAGTTCAAGTTTCTGTAGGATACTTTGTGTTATAGACCAGAACATTGCTCATGAACTGGCTGATAAAATTTTTTCACTGCAGGATGTCTTTGAGCAAAGTAAAGACTAACAGAAAACTTTATTGTTTTCTGGTAAAGGAATCTGTTAGTAAAACACCATTTTCTGGATTCAGAAAACGCTACTAACATTGGTGAGCAGTGGTAAAAAAACATAGCTTTTTAAACTATTTTGGAAACCCCTGTGATTGAAGAAAACTTTTTTTTTCCTTTCCTGGGAAATTCTGAATGTTTAAAATTTCCCTCAAAAAGTGCCCATTGAAAACATTTTCAATAAGCACTAACTGGTGTAAAAGAAAAAGTCAATGGGTAGCTGCAATTAATACATGAGAACTAAAGAGTAAAGAAAAGGCATATTATAAATAGGACAATGGCAGAAATAGATGATGAATGACAAATGGCTGATGCTGTAAGCAAGAGGCAGGGCAAAGATCTGAAATGAACTAATTTTATCTAATTGGTGCTCCTTTTCTTCCACCTTCTTTGGCCTGAAGTAAAGGGATAGATTTATGAAAATTTGCAGCTCATCTCAGTTTACCAACCACACTGGAATCTATGATCAAATAATTTTAAAAATTCCCCAGTGTGTTTATTCTGGCATTTGGGAGTTAACAGACATTCTTGTATCAGTTGGTGCTTAAGAGTGTCTCAGCAGAGCAAGTGATTTGGGGGCCATACAAACTTGCCAAAGGATATACAAGTCACCTCAGTGGACCATCTCCAAAACTCTCAATCTATTTGTTTCTGCTAGTTTCATCTAAAAATTAGTATTTCTTTAGTATCTCATAGCAGGTATGGATTTAAACACTACTCAGCTGGTTAAAACATTATATTGCAAAATAGCTTTTGTCACAAATTCAAACTTCTCTGCTCTGGCCACTTAAATACAGAAGACATTAGCAATAATCCTACTGACCCTTCCCTAGCAATCCTAAGGAGAATTGCCATTCCCTAATTGGGGGGAAAAAAAAAAAAAAGTCAGAGATACCTCTAAGGACAAGAATCTTGAATATTGTAGTATTTTTGTCTTAGTTGCACTCTTCTGGGGAGTAGATATAGTTGCACTTATTTTGGGTTGAATATGTAACATACTCATATGGTATCAACACAATAACTTTCCTTGTACATGTATTGATTATGTGGCTGCTGAAATGGAGCTCAGTTGTTTGCTCAGCCACCAGCCGGGCCTTGAGTGACTCTGGGGTGAGGAGCTTTTTGCACCTCATTGCTGTGGCCCACCGAGATGAGAGCGCAGCCGTTCTGCGTGACTGATTCCGCACAAAGCAGCCAGGAGACGCCAGTGAATATGGCCGCACTGGCTTCTTCTGTATCAGCACACATTAAAACCAAACAGAGCTCAACGGCAGCAATAAAATACCCATCTATCGTGGTTGCATCCACTTTTATTTGTTCAGGACTGTTCTGCTGGGTATTTCTGCAACCATATGTGTCATAACTAAATATACAACTCGGGCATTCTCTCTGTGGCCCTAGCTACCAATTTCCTTAGAGGTGTCAAAGAGAAATTCTTCAAAGCTCCTTTCTACTTGAAGCTTCTCGCTAATTTTGCTGCGGAAATTCTGTTTGGTATACAGCTTTCTGCCAATCATTATATGCCTTCACCATTTCCTCAGACAGCAGAAGCTTGGAAACTTAAAAGTTCAGAGTAAGTTGTCAGCAAACATAGTCCTTCCAAGAATCCATCTTGCAAGAACATCTGGGATAAAATGTGGGTTAAGCTAAGGAAGAGAGAGTCACGCATCTTCAGGATAAGTGTCTGCGAATGGACTTAATCAAGGATATAGTCATCAGGAATAATTGCATATGTACTTGTTGAAAGCTATGAATGGTTGCTTTCGAAGTCTTGCTCCCATTTCAAGCCAGTTGTCAGGCTTCCATCACAGCTAGTTTAAAACCTTTTTTCCATCAAGCTGAGACCAAGTTTTAATCTTGAGAATACTAATGGTTCAAGTTTCCATATCACTGTGTTTCTCCCTTTTTCAGCTTGGGATCTGGTTCCTTGTAGTTGTAATTAGATGTGTCCTGATAAAACAGGCCTTTGGGGTTCAGTTTCCTGAATTTTATTAGAAATAAATGTTTTGTGTTTCTTGATGCAAAAATATGATTACTGCCTTAAATGTGAATTCCTTTTTGTAATCCTAATATTTTTAGCAGAATCTTGTGGGTGTTGTGAATAGTGAGACAGTAATTTACATTTACTTTCCAAGTTGGTTTGATTAAAAAAAAAAAAAAAAAAAGCCATACGGTGGTACTGATTCAATTATTTTTGGTAAAGTCCAAGAAAGCTAAGGCATCGACCTTATTGAGCTAGATACTATACAAACACAGAACAAAGAGGTGATTTGTGCTCCCACATGCAAAGAGCTAAATGAAACCATTTGACTGGATTTACATCACAGGTATACAACCATGTCATAATTGCATTATATTGTCCTTTTGCTTGATTCCTATTGTATCTGCTTTTTCCCCTACTGAAGCAAATGTCAAAATTCTCATTAAAATGTGTTTATGCCAGGAATTACTTGGCTGCAGTGAAACAACATAGCAACAGTTTTCTAATTAGCAGTGGGCCCAGTCCTGCAGATCTTGGAAAAGCCTGGTTCACATCGACTTCATTAAAGGTGGAATTCAGCCTACTGCTGAGGGCTGGCATAAAGCAAGCCTCTATGCTTGAGTCTTCTCTAAGTCCTGAAATAGGCATTGCTCTATTTTCTGAACTATGATAAATTTTACTTGGGGGGTTCCACCCTTGCAAGATATGTGGGATTGGGCCCAGAAAGCTCTAAGCAATTGCTAAGGAAAAAAAGCAACATGTTTTATTGTGCAGCACAAAACACAGTACTTCCTGGTGAACTAAAATTTCTTCTGGCATTCAAGATGTTTTCTTTTATCTTGTGTCAAATCAATCTTGGACTTCATTCGTTATTTATGAGTTTGCTCTGAATACACTGTTTACTCGTAAAATATTTATTAAAGACTTCATTTCATTACACTTGTTCTGTAGCACGTGAAGACGGGTATCTTGAGGACATGTGGGAAAAGCTCCTCTGAGTACACTAATAAGGAGGAATTTATTGATTGTACATATGTGTATATATGCAAGCACTAACTGGATATGTTTATTTTCACTTTTGCACTTTCTCTGAGTCAGGACTTTTTAAAAATTGAGTGTTGATGTAGATCAGCTTTGTAACTTAAACGGTCATCAGTAGCCTAATGGTGACACAAGGACACATGGTCTCCCCTGCAGGGACTTTGCTGTTTTAGTGCTTCAGCCTTTGGTGACTGTCCAGAGGTTTACACAGGCTGTTGTTAATGCCGTTTATACTGTGCCTTCAGTAAAATATCATCTTTGATGTCAACTCAGCGTCTCGTTAGGGTTTTTTCCCAGGTAGAACTATTAGCTGTGTTATTTGGAGACAGTGGGCTATGGATGTTTCTATGGGTGAAAAACCACAAGCATGAGGGGCAACACTGCTAAAAAGTTTCATTTCTGTATGCCCCTCCTCATCCCCACTTTCAGTCAGATGTTGATGTTTTGATGAAAATTCAAAATTGAGATCTTGGAATACATTTTAATTAATAGAGGTGAAGGAGAGAAGGAAGTGTATAATGGGATTGTGAGCAGCTCTGACTGAGATGGCAGAATGGACAGCTCCTAAGATGTGCAGTGACTGGTAAATATGTTTTCTGGAGAAGAGGTGTGATGCATGCCTAAAAAGGTAAGTGTCTGGGAGGAAGAGGATGCCCCTGGATGTACCTTATTCCCCAGATGCAGATGGACAAATGCCATTACTCTTGCTGGCTGTGGAAGAAAACAGTTTGACGGTACTGAGCAGGGAACACTCACTCACTTTGTTGTTCGGAGCACCCTCCCTTTGGCGACGGCTGTGCCAAGAGGCTGAGGGCAGGAAAGGAAGGGGCTGGTACGCTCCCAGTTAAGCAGAGTCCCCAGCTGCTGTATTCATGGGGGGAGCAGCACAGTGGGTGTGCTGTTCTTTCTCAGGGCTGCCACAGTTCAGAGCTTCCTGTTGCTTGTTGTCTAAATTGAATATTTCTCTCCCTGCCGAATGGAGGGCATTCCACTGTGTTGCCTGCAATGCACCTTTGTGCTGTTGTGCAGCATTTCTCTCTCCTGGAAGCTGCTGAAGTTCTGAGACTCTATCCTGCACTGCTGTGCTCAAAGAGTCGACAGCCCAAACGTGAATTTGTACAGTGTGTAAGAGCCTTTGAGTGTAATAGTGCTTTGCTGACTTGTGTATGCTTTTTTTCATGAATGCTCGTGTGTGTGTGTACACACACCCCTGTGTAAACAGCTCTTCCTTTCTGAAGCCACTTTAAGGTCAGTTCAGTGGTGCTGCGGTAAGTACACTAAGCGCTGATGTAGTTCCAATCTAGATGGCATGTTCCAGCAGATGCACATTTTGCACTCATGGGTTTTTCACAGCTGAGTGAGTAAACATATAGTCTTAGCTGACTAGAGAAAGATTAGTTTACTTCAGTGGGCTTAGTCTATGACATAGACTAATCCTGAAGTGATCCTATTACTGCAAGGTCAGGTGGGATTGTACTAGTTTTTGATTGATTCAGTTTGCTCTTTTGACTCTAGTGTGTATGTTTTGGAGCAGTTTTGTTTTGATTGGTATCTGAGACTTTGGGAGAGAGACAGATGAGCGATTTACATGGTCTGAACCACAAAAAGGTTAGGAGATTGACTGTGAAAGAGGAAGATGAAAAGAGGAGAAAAGGAGAACCCTCCTCCCCCATACATCCCATTATCAGTTGCTTACTGAAATTTAGGAAGTAGCCAAGGAAATCCACTATCATCTGTCAGATCTTTGGGGACCTGTGTGAAATAAGTTGGTCAGCTGGAATGTATTACTGTAATAAATGTTCCTACCAGAAATGGAGAACCTGTAACTGAAGAAGCTGGGAAGGGTGGGAATTCTTACTGTAATTGTTTCTGCACAAAGACCTGGGAAATGGGTCTGTCACAGCTAGCTTTCACTTGCCTCTCAGCAGGGGAGGGCGTGTCAGGCTGGTGCCCATTAGGACTAGCACTTGCTGGCAGGGTAATGATCTGTAGCTGACCAGAAGCTTTGTTTCTAGTGATTAATGTGGCACCTCTCACCATTGAGCATGAACTGAATCTAATGTTCGAATCAGGTGAGAGGGACTGAGAGGGACGATGTGCTTCTGACAGCCCCTTAGTGAGAGCGCATGACACTGTCTTTCTCTAGCAACTTGTTTTGGCTGTTCCTAGGAAATCAAGCAAAACCCTACAGATTTTGCCCTATTCTACATAGATTGACAGCAAAAAGCACAGTTGTGTTTTTATCTGGTGCTTGGTAGGCAGATGAGAGCAATGGATTTTCCTCCTAAATGGCTTCTTAAAATCTCCCTTCATTTAATTAGGTTCCACTTTTTTGAGGCACATTTCTTTCCGAACAAATTTCTGTCAGCAGAAAGTAAAACATTACAATTGGTAAACATCCCGTGTAGAGTTGAAACTTGCTGGAATGTCACAAGGCTCAGTGATTTTAACAATGCGAATAAATAGGGACCAGCAATACACTGAGAGGTGCTCAAACCTGCCAGACAAGACCATCTAGGAGATGTTGACTCATTGCTCACTGGTGTACAATAGATTACAGAGCTGTGCTACATAACTATTCCATCTGCGATACGGAAAGTTAACAGAAATACAGGGACTTTGAAGTGTTAGAGTTATAATGTAGAGAGGTGTGATCAATGTTGTTGTACTTGAATTCATCATCATTTAGTTTTCTTACTCTGGTAATATGGTATCTCTGAAAATGAGGTCTTCTGCTGACCCTTTAAGTCAACACACTTGAAAATTCAGCTAAGGTTTTTCCGTTTTCTTTTGGTAAGTTTCTTTAGTGTTGGCAAGTACTTTGAAAATATAAAGCACAAGATGAATGCTAGAATTGAACATTTATCAAAATTTTTGAACTCAGTATTCATTACTATGAAGAACTGTGGACTTGTCAATAAATTGAGGATGTTCTTGTGAAGATATTTGAAGTAAATTGCAAACACTAATCATACCTGCTTTTATCCAAGGAAGCATCCATTTGTGAATTTACAGACACCTTGGAATTTAAATTCTTTGCAGAGCTTTATATGATTGCTTCTTTTGTTCAGGTGGAGAAACTGAGGCATTAAAGATATCAGGTGACTTGCACATGGTCACACAGAAAGTCAGGGACAGAGCCAGGAAGAGATTACCTGGTTCCCACTTCCTTGGAAAGCTGTTCTACACCTTATGTTTAATCTATCTTGCAGCTACTCCAAGTTTCACGTTGTCTTTTCCTCCTCTTATCCAAATGATTTGTATATATGCACATTTCCAGGTCTTCTCTAGGTTACTTTCCATTATTATTAACTGATCCACATTTATTTTGTATATTTTATTTTTCTCATTTAAAAAGCAGTTTTCACAATTGGAGCCAACATGATAATGTAGGATACCCATACCAGTGGTTTAGGAAAGGTCACTAGCCAATTAAAAAAATTTTTTTTTTTCCAGTGTTTAAAAACAACCTATGTGGACAACTTTTTGCAAATACAGACATTTCAGCAGATCTGTGACCTTTCTCACTGGGTAATGTAATGTAAAATGAATTAAATATTAGACATTTTAATCTCATATTTCCAAGGGAAGGACAAACAAAAGAAGTGCATTAGAAAATGCTGTTCTTTTCTTGCAAGAAACTATATTCTGCAGAATATCCACCAGATGGAGCTGGTGATACTAAAAATACAAAGTGTTACTTGTGACAGAACCAAGTCAGCAAATGATGGAGGTAGGAAGTATTTACCCTTGAAGATACCAAAGGAAAATGGCACTATCAGACATTTATTTGGCATTTCAAAGTGGAACTCATAATGCTGTGAATGAGAGACCAGATATATCAGCCAAGTGTCTAATGGAAGTGTGTCTTTCTGCCCTTTGTAAAACTGATAGCAATTAAATTGTCTCCCAAAAAGAAGCGGTTGCTTCTTCCATCTTGGCAGTGATGGAGCACAGTAGGAAGCCTGGCTTTGTTATTTAATGTGTTTAATATCAGCACATTTCCAGCTCACCTGCTGCTCAGACCTTCCTTGTTTACCCATGTAGGGAACAGGCTTTTGTCATCAGTTTTACATCTTGTCTTGAGGCAGGAAGCAGAAATAAGCTACTTCCTTTCAGAGTTACAGCTTATTCTTTCAGTCCGCAGGTCAGTGGAGTTTTGTGGGCTAATATCTAGTGGTTCAGGTTTAAGGCTTCAGTAGTTACTTGTATTTAAATTCCTCACTTTATTTCATTTCTTCAGCTCTCTTCACTATCTTTTCATGCTCTCTCTTAATAGATAAGTAAGAGAGATTCTCTTTCAGCTTTTATTTTAGTTGCTAGTAGAGATGGAAATATTGTGGATTTGTTTAGCTGTGTTTGAGACCACAGCATTGCGTTGAAAAATATGTTTGTGTTTTCCTCACAAAGCTAAAACCAGTAGTTTGAAAACCAGTAGTTCTACTAGAAATGTTTTTAAAGAAACTCAGATTTTGCACTCTGATTTTTTTCTGCACAAAATTATCCATATATTGCACCATAAATTTATTTTTTCAATGGGAGATGATTAATCAGCTCTACCAGTACTACTGCATTCTCAGGTTCATGAGAAACTAGCTGGGTCTGAGTTTAATTCTATCTGATACTTGCAAACTTGACACCCCAAACCTCACAGTTCTAATATCTGTCCTGTAACTTACACAAACTGATCCAAATGAGGAACTCTGGCTATTGCCATTTCTCACTTCTGTATGGAAATGCTTTACTTGCGTAGGTGGTTGGGGAATTAATGAGCAAAAGTGGTTTCAGACAAAAAGCATCATTTTATCAAAACTGAAGTGTTTCATACAATAACTGTGTTTTAATAAGCTTGCAGAATAAACACTGGTATTTTTAGAAAAGTTTGCAGGAGAGGTACAATCAGACAAAATTGTTGTATACCAGAGATACCTGTCTGAGATAGGGATTTATTAGTTTTCTAACCTGAACAGAATGTCTGAGGTCACGCTGTACATTTTAATGAGATGAGCTCATGGCTAAATTTACTTACTCCTTATGCCAACTATTTGAAAACTGTAACAGTTTGGTGCCAAACCTTGGTACTAAGTGCACAAGCCAATGGAGCCAAGGATTGTAGGGAGTGGGTTTCTTTCCACTATTCTATTCCACTCTCCACTTACATGAATAGGTACTGTTCTGTACCTATTCGTATAGAAGTTGAAGCAGTAAGCAGATGTGCAGAAAGAATTTCAAATGATCTTTTCCCCTTCTTTTACCCGCAAAACAATTTGAAAACCCCACCATACATTTAATCTTAAGCTTATTAAAGTATCAGAGCTAAAATGATAATTAATTAGAGTCCCTAAAGCCCAGAGCAATGAAAAGTTGTCATTCTGAGAAATAAAACCAAAGAGTACATCACCAAAGATAACGTTTTAGGCTTTGCACAGAGTAAAATAGAGGAGATTTATTCTAAGTGAAGGCCTGCGAAAGTAAGTAAATTATGTTTGGTAATTTAACATCTACACTGAGCATTCAAACTGAACCAGTGCATTATTATTATAGGGCTTTGCCTGCTCAGTTTCAGTGTCACTAAAGCATTTTTTGCAGTTTAATATGCATACAATACCTTTTTTTTTCATTATCTTTATAGTCATATTTTTAGACCTCAGATTCTACCTCTCCATGTTTAAAGAAACGGAAGTCAACAGATCAGTTTCCTTTCCCTTTCCTTGGCTGGGAAGACCTAGCTATTTGCAGAAACCTAAGCAAGACAGGGAAGGGCTTCATCTGAGTGGTGCCAAGCAAATTCTAAATGTGCCACCAATTCTTGCAGCTTGGTTGGAAGTCAAGCATGTGATGCAGCGGGGAGAGGGGGTACTGTACTATTTTCAGCTCACCCTTTTCCAAAACAGAAATAAGATGTCACTAGTTCGCTCATAATGTTAGTAGGCCCTTTGCATAGGAATTAAATTACTGTACATGAGGAAGTGACATACAGTAAGCCATCTAGGTCTTGATTTTCAGAAATACCCATTAACTCTGGTCCAGATCCTCACAAATGCACACTGAGCTAAACTAAATCTTATGTGCTGGATAAGGGCCTTTATCTGCTTTTGTTTTGAAAAGTCATTTGAGGCAACAAAAATCTGAATTGAATAAGTGCTGCAGCTCTCATTTGCTATTGTAGGAATTGCTTGTTCAGCATTTCATGGAATTGGGTCAGGAGCTGTTGAGCTGAGCAATCAAAATTAGTGAGCTCATTATCAATATTTGAACCTGAACCAGCTATACTGTTCCTCATCTGTCAAATGATGAGTTAGCTTTCTGTTATTAGTTATCTGGGGTAATGTTTATGAAGAAAGAGAGCCCAGATAGAAATGGTTTTGGTGTGCAAAGTAAGGGCCTATTATTCTTTTTATGGAAGGCATTATCTAATCCTTTCCTCAAATGTGGTCTCTCTTTGCCACTAGCAGTACCTATGTAATTAATGGATGAGGATGTATGTGATTTAGCACAAAGCTGGGAGCTGCCGTGGTTTTTCTCCTGCTAATCAACACTGCCACCAGTGGTGCCTGTGTATGCACATGCGCACGTGCACACACACAAAAAAAGTGTTGGTCTGGAGGTTCTTTTTCTTAATATCACACAGATGTAAACAAGTAATTCAGCTTCTCTGTGCCTCAATTGCTCCCTTATTTGTCACACAGGTGAGAATGCTTCTTTGCTTCCGAGAGTATTGAGATTTAGCCTTTTAATGCTGTTAAAGTCATTTGCATCTTAAAAGTGCTATAGGAATAGATACTAAAATCAAGGAAAGAAATCAAGGAACTCATTTAGTTTTTTAAAAGAGATATAAGATTGAGATCTTGGCCACTAATGGTAACTGGAGCTACTTGCGATACTGTTTGAAAGCATGTGAACGTCAAGCACACCATGCTGGCTAAATTTGCCCGTAAAAATGCTCTCCCCACACCATTTTCTATTGTGTTAAGTATTCTTCATTTCCACTTCTATCTCAACACCCATTTACACTCACAGAAAACTTCTGTTCACTTAGATGGAAGTTGATTGTGCGCTAGATTGTTTTGTGTCCCAGTGCGCTTCCAAACCATCCAGAAACTGTACTTGTACTAGCAGCCTGTGATGCACTTTGGAGGCTCCTGGGGCAGGGGAGGGAAGGATGAACCGAGCTGCAGGAAGAACTCAGTGTTCTTGTATGATCCAATCAAGCAAATTCAGCCACAGGCTGCCCGAAGATGCAGTTCCAGCTATGCATTCACAGATGCACGTTGCTGCCCCTGTTCTTTGTGTTAGCGCTAGTGATCATGTAGTCACATGGAGAGTTGTTAAACAGCTGAAAATTAGCCCTGTGTATGGTGGAAGTCTTCAGATAGCTCAGCCTGCAATTGGATTGATTTCTGCCTGTTGTAAAACTGTGCTTTTGCTGTTTCTGAAGATGCTGTATTAAGACAGCAGGATCTAAGACTTGATTCAGACTGCTGTCCAAGTCATGCTGCTGTGCTTTAATTCAGCACGGTAATGCTAAACTGCTCTGAGATTAGCACACTTTTATTTATTTATTTATTTATGAATTTTCAGTTTGATTATGTCTGTATAGCTACAATGCCACAATACAAAAGGGGATGATGACAGTTTAACAGTTCATTAATGAACTGGAAAATGGGCTAGAATGCACCCTTAACAAGTTTGCAACAACAGTCAGTATTTTGACTATTTCCAATGCGTGAGCTGTAAGTTGGTAACGCAAGTACCAATTCATCGGCCCGCTGGTATAAGCAGAAGTAATATCTTTACCTTTTCTATTCTATCTGTATGTCCCAAGATCTACTTAATTTCACATTAAATTTGCTTTCCTCTTGCAAGAGGAGGGGAGAGATGGTTGCTAAATAACAAGGACTCTTGGAATGGATAATCAGAAAACGCTGAAGCAAAAATACCACAAAGTAGCCCATTGTCTTCCTCTTAGCTTTTTAAGTCTTAAGCCTGAAATTAACTAAATGGAGCTTCTTTTCTACAGATGTCACATGTCAATTCTACACTGTCTGAGTTCTGTTTTGTAAATTGTGAAACTTTTAATCCAAATATGCTTTTCCCTAGGTTGGTACATCGTTGCTTTGAGGATATGTAGTTTAGAGAGAAAGACGTCAACCTTTCTTCACCAAATACGCAGCAGACAACAGTGCCCAGCCACCTATACTGTGCTCATTCCCATGGTAGGTCATCAGAACAATGTTCTGTCTATGCTTCATTTCAGAGAAAGAAACAAAAGCATTAAGAGCTGTTGAAGTATGTAATGGCTAAAAGCTAGAAGAGAGATAAAACAAAATGTGTCTAAGTATGTAACTGTAATGTGGGCTGTCAAAGGGAACTGAAGGTATGGTGCTCCCATTATCAGTTTTGTTGAGCACATAAGGTTTTAAATAGAGTTGTGTGAACACAGTGTACAATTCCCCAAAAGCTCTTCGTTATTTGAGTTACAGTTATTAAGAGCTAGGAAAAATGTCAAGCTCTGTATTGCAGAGTTACAAAGCTTTTTGCAAGTAACAGAGGCACTTTGCCTGGAAAGTTATCATACTTCCAAGGAAAAACAACATATAATTTTATATCGGAACCTGAAAATGTAAAACTTCTGTATTTTGTATTTAGGGATACATAGCTTTGAGATTTTTTTGTTTGGCTCATTTGATTTTGGTTTCCCTCCATAACTGCATATCTCATGGAAATCACCCATCCTTTAGGTCTTGCTCGGGTTAATAGTAAGACCAGAAATTATAACCCAGAATGTAAGGTGGAAAAACAGTTCTTTATTCTGTACCTAATGTCAGCAACTGTCCAAAGATAGCTCTTGTAAAAACTCTACTGATTCTGAAATTAAATGACACCCATGTTTGACTACCTCAGGCACCAGTTGTAGTAGAACTTGATGATAAAACTAGTTGTTTGTGGTTTGTGTAACTTTTGATCCCTCAGTGTCTCTCTGACCATCTGTAACTCAACATCTTTCTCTCTAATTTGGTACTAAGTTATACTACCCTGGTATGGAGCATTATCACTGCCTGCTCTGCAATTACGTTGATAAATACATTATTTATTATCATTAGATTCTCTCTTGGTTTCTTTCTTCCTCCCTCCCTCTCTTCTTTGTTCTTCTTTTGTACAGCAAAAATGGAGAGGCACTCAAAAGAACAAGGAAGAATGTTTAAAACCCAATTCTTTAGTTCTTAGTAAAGGGGGAAACTATACAATTCTTAGGGGGAAAAAAGTGTTGTTTTTTCCTAAAAGCAATAGATTTTCACAGAATCGCAGAATGGTTGAGGTTGGAAGGGCCTATGGACTATGGTGTTTTCGTGGGGCATTTTGTTTCTTTTAGCTGATAATGAGACCTAGCAGTTGTTTCATAGCTTTCTGTTCATGAAATAAAACTAATATACTACTACTTTGATCTGCCTGAATCACCATCAGTGCATCTGAATGTGCAGATGTGTGGGGGTGGCAAGGGCTGAAAAATGTTCTGTATGAGGAAAAGAGAAAATGCAAGCACAGTGCTGTTGTTATACCACTGAGAAGCCTGTATAACCACACAGTAGTAGTTTTTCAAATGTTAATGCCAAACATTTTGTTGTTATCGTTTGAAGAGGTACATGAGGCTCCAGTATGAGTGTGTATTTACAGTTTCGTTTTCATATTGTTCTTTCAAAACTGAATCTACTGCTGCAAGATTATCTGATTTGGAAAGCAAAGCGCTTCATCAGTATCAGGAAATGTCTTGCTCTTTTCCTTTATCTTGAATGTAAAATGTTCTCCCGTTGGCTCTTCATTATATGTTTCTGAGCTTATTATGCAAAACCATTAGAATTTAGTCTGATTTCCTGCGGTTTTTTATATGTACTACAATGACACAAAAAGAGATAGGAAGTGATTGGATTTTTAAGAGTTAAAAATACGTTAAATGACTAAACTGGCCCTCTGGAGTCAGCCAACTTGTAGAGAGTGTATAAAGGATAAACAGGATTAAGTCGTGTTGAAGAGTAATTTTGACATTTCCCTTTGTTTTCACTTTGGGAGGGTAGCAGGTTTATCTTGCAGGTAACAGAACAACAGGTGGTCTTCCAAAGACTTGAAAGGATTCAAAATAATGATAGGTAGCCCACAGCACCACAGTGATTTCAGATGATCCTGGTGTACGCTTATGTCATTATGGAGGAAAATTCCATTTGAAGGTGCAAATGGATTTGCTTGCACGGTCACTTGTCTGGATGTTTTGGTAGCAAAACATAACTAATTATGACTGTTTTGGAGTAAGCACTTTTGGAACTGCATTTATGCCAAGCACAATACCATCAGCTCCTGTTCTTAGCTTAATTAATGAATGCCCTTATGTATAGAATGTAGGTTTTTTAGTTAGCATTTTCTAATTTTATGGGTTTAGAAATGTCAGATATTTCAAAGGACGCCAGCACACCTTTTTACAGAAAATATTCCTTTAAGACTCCCTGTACAAAAACAATTTTTTTAGTTTTAGATGTGCATTTAGTTTTCGTTTTAGTGTCCATCTTCTGGGAAGAAACAGTTTTAGTTTAATACTAGTTAATTGCAAAGTGATAGCCTAACTCTACAGATCTTCTACATTTAAGTGTATATACACATATAAGCCTATCCTACTTCAGTCTGTTTATATAAACCAAGTTCATAGGTTTATGCATTACTACTTTCTGCATTTAGAGTTTGACACCTGAAGTCAGTGGAAACATTTCAGCTGACATGGTGGACTATAGATAAAAGCATTGAACCTATCACATTCTTTTTTCCTGAACTGTATCTCTGATGTGATGTCACAGAACAGCTCTAACCAGGAACAATAAGAGCAATTTAATTCGTTTTGAATTTTTCTATAGGCTGAGACAACTACTGCTGTCATTACCCATTTACATTTTTAAAAACACGTGGTGACATGGCCTTTGAGCCCTGGATGACTCCATGAGTGCAGATGTTAAGCTTCTGTGGTGTGATATCTCTAGGGTGTACAGGTATTTGTCTTACACAGTTCTTCTGTGTACATGTGAATGCATCCTGCTTTTCCTAGGGAGCAGGCTATGAAGGACTTTGAAGGTGGAGGATCTTGCCAACCGAGAGTGCCTGTACTCCGCTTCCTCTTATATGGGAGTGTATGGTCCATTGTCTTGGATTTTTCATAATCTGAATTTGTCCAATTTGGTTTTTTTGCAAAACACTGAGTGACAGGTGTGTGTTTTTATGACATGGATTGTTCAGTTAGGAGCCAATTTAAGTCTTTCACTCCCCTATTATGTCAGATAGTCGTTCCTTGCCAACCACATCCTGCTGCAAGAGATTACCCCCTCCGTCCTCCCCCAGGGCTGATTTAAACCAGATCATTGCACAGATCTGATTTAGAGCACACAAACCATTGAATCAACTCAAGCGATGAAGTGGAAAACTCCCAAAGAGGGACAGGAACCTTTGGTAACAGAATTGGTTTAAAAGGATTCCTGCACTCTTAAAACCACAAGCCCTTTTAGCAAATTAATTAAACTTGCGCTTCTAAATCACATGAGAGCTTTTGAAAATGTTAGCGTGGTGCATGTTTCTGTTCCTTTTGTTTAGTGTAATGTCTGTTGGTGTGAGAACAGCCCTTGAAGTTTTATATAAACACAGTGGGGACGAGAACTTCAGAAGAACTTAGTTGCCTGATTTTTCAACTGGGGTTAGTATTCAGCAGCTTCTGTTGCATTGATTGCTAGAAGGCTTTCAACAGGCTCTTGAATCAGAAGGTCTTCTGGGTGCCAGTGACTTGTGAAAATTCAGTGTGGTCCTTAAAACATACCAAAAAGAGTCACAGGCTGCTCAGACAAAAGTTTTGCAATCGCAGGACGAACACAACCAAGTGAACGAATTAATTTATTTTTCCCATTCTACATTGTGTCTTGCAGAATAAATTCATATTCTGAACTACTTTCAGAAAAGTATGTGAGAGAAAATGGAAGAACATCAGGAAACTAATTTAAAAAGTTAAAAACACTTATGACACTGATGATGTCTACTTGTAGCAAAAATCTTCTTACAAGTTTTAACTTCCAGTACTTAGAGACTTCCTAAACTGGAGTGAGGCTACATTAAGCATGTGAAAATAAAGGCAGCGTGAAGAGAGGCTGAGAAATGTAAATGCTCGATTACAAAAATTAACCCTAACTTTCTGCCCCCCATCTAATATTTCAGCTCCTTTGTTTTCAGTGTAGGCAGCTGCAGTTAGTTATCCCGTCCAGGATGTAGCAGGATTTGTTTGTTTGAAAGCTGGCAGCTCCCTCAAGATGCATGTTCAGTGGAGGCTGAAGATTACCTTTTTTGTGCAGTCAAGCTGGCGTGCTCAGTACGTTGCAGAACACAGTCTGAAAAGAATTGCTCCAACAATTTTGTATGCTGCTTTTCCAAGTGAGAAAGGCAAAAAAGAGCACTGTCCTTGTTTTACAGCAGTTTGGCCAAGTTGCTGTACATTAAAGTATGATAGATGTTGCCTGTCCCAGGACAGATCTTTTCATTGTCTCTATGAAAATTCTTTGAGGGCCATTTCTGTTCAAAATTTTCTTTAGAAATGCATCCCTCATTTTCAGTCATGTTCTTAACACTTGCAGGGCGACCTTTGCATTTAATCCAGCTGCAATCCTGGGCCTTGAAGAGAGTGGAATTCTCTCACAGCCAGTTTCTCTTGCTGAGTAAGCTACATTCATGCTTTAATAAGCATGCCCCATATTTGTCCTTTCCCAAAATACCATTAGTCATCTCTTTTGAGTAATGCAGCCCAATATCACCTCAGGAAATTGCATTCTCATAACACGATGCTTCTTCATGAGGTCACACCACAAATAGTGGCTAGAATGCACCTCTGTTTCAGTCATTGCATTCAGACACAGCTTGTGGCTGAAGAAGAGGAACTCTGCAAAGCAGCCTTGAATATTTTTTGTTGTTGTTCCTTGACAGCATTCATGTTGGATTTGTTTAGATAACAATTCAAAACATGTTCTCCCTACCATCGCTTCAAGCATAATCTGTTATCTGAGTGTCCTTCCACTTTGTTTAGAGTTATCAAACAAGATGCTAGATCAAGAGGACAGATTCTCAGCTCATGAAACTTGTCAGAGTTGACAGAAGTGACTGCTGTAACAGGTTCCAGTGGCTGAGAATATGCCTGAGAATGTAGTGATCATTCTTGTGGATGAAAAAGGCAGGACTAGGCAAATGAAGCTCTGGTGTGAATGGAATTCCATTTGTTTCAGAGATCAAAACAGTTTAAACTCAGAACAGGGTAGGTTTAGACCCAATACAGTTTTATTTTCTGCAACTAACTTGATGCAGTACAGAAGACTATGCAGTAACTGTGATGTTTTGCTGCTAACTGAACAGATATAACTAAGAACCTTTTGGAGAGGAGGATATACAAGGAGTTTACAAGACACTATTTTGTAATGTAGCTTGTCTGATCACTGCTCCCCTTCCGATTGTCCATGCTCTACCAGCTTGCTGTCCTTGCCAGATTTTTGTTTTCCATTTGCCAGCTTCTACCTCAGCCTTGTTCACTTTAGCCAAGTCATGTTTTAAAACAACACTGTACAACAGCTGCTGGCAAAAGTCTTGTCAAAGGTGCTAATTTTACCTTCATTGGCTAGGTTTGCCTAGCCTTAATGAATTCTTAGAAAGGAAGACCTCTTTTGTTATCCTTTAGTATCCATGCCTCGTGATTCCTCTGCAGAGTGTGGAACTTTTACTCTCCCATTTCCTAGTACAACTTTAAGTCTGTCATGAGTAGCCGGCTTCTTATCCTTGCCAGCCTAGGACATCCCCTCTCATTTTCATGGTTATAGCAGTACTGATCCAAATGACAGAACTGATGGATCTGTCCGTTGGCCTCTTCCAGTTCTTTGTTTTGTTTTTGGTCTTTAACACAATTTCCTTTGCCTCCTCTAACGAGCTGGAAGCAGTAAGTCTGGCACTGACTTCATCTTTATGGAAGGACAAAAGGGCAAAGCCAGGGAAAAGCCAAGGAAAAGGGAGGAAATAAAAAAAAAAAAAAAAAAAAAAAAAAAAGGGGGGGGGGGGGAGAGAGAGAGAGAGAGAATAGCCAGATCCTGTAAATTGGTGATATTTCCTACTTACCTCACAGATACAACCAGCCAAGTCAGCAGTCCCCGTGTGTATTTCTGAAATGTATCTCCAGTTTCTCTACGCTCTCATCCATCTTCTTGTCTAAGCCAGACTCCTTAACTGATTTCTAGATCACACCTTAGAAGGCAAGCTTTTCTGGAGCCAACTAAATATTTCCTGGTCAATAACAAAACCATTGTTCTTTTAAGGTGCCTGGTGTCTTAGTTTTTGTTTATTCCCTCCTAACTGTCTCCTTTTGTTTTCATTCTGCATATTTAGGCAGAATAGTGCAAAATGGATGAATTGAGATATTTGTGAGAATTCATGAAGATAACAGAGACCACACCTTTATTTGCCCCAGCCCCAATTCTGTACTTAGAACCAAACTTGCAAGTGATCTTGTGGGTTGCTTGTTTCTGAAACCTTGCCTCTTTCATCCCTTGGTCTGCTGTAGGCAGATTCACCATCAATAGTTATCCTTTAACATTCTACCAAGCCTCTAACCCATAGGCTGCTGAGGACCATCTGCTCTTTTTGTATGCCTTTCTACTGATACCAGAATAATTTCCGCCTGGCTGCCCTGTGCTTTGCACAAATAAAAACCTTTCAGGCTGCTGCTTCTAAAGTAGATTTACCTTCAATCACCATTTATTAAATCTCTGTCCATTAAAAACCATAGCTTGCAGAAGCTGTGTGCATTAAGCCTGATTATAGAGTCAGTAGAGAAGAGGGAGGGTACAGCAGTTTGTATCAGTGTATTGCCTTGTTTTTCTACTTATCTAGCTGGCTGGTAACACTTGTGACAGGGTGCACATCAGAACAGGAGCCTCATTTACTTGGCTTCAATTTTGTTTTATGCATCAGTCTCTCTTTTTATTTATTTAAGCTGTAACTTAAAGATTGTTGGCTTCCGTAAAAACTGCTCACACTATATGATAAAAAATAGAGTTTTCTTTGGTGGTGGGGTCCTCGGTCCCTTATGGAGGGTAAAGGCCAGGGGATTAAGAAAGGAAGAGGAGGAAAACTTGCAGGTTCCTTACGGAGGATGAGTGGCTCCTTCAAACGCACTTCATTTAAGGGCTCAGCATCTGGATCACAAAGGGTAAGTCTACAATTACCCAGATAGTACAATCTGTGGGAAATGGCTGGAGGTATTGCTTCCCCTTTGTATTTTTAACATCTGGTACCATTATAAATAAGAATGATTCTCTCTCTCTTCTCGTGTAAGTCTCAAAGGTATCTGTCATGTGCAGTGGTTCTAGCAATGAATCTTATTCCCATTATGGGAGTGCTTTCATACGCACACTGTCTTAAGGATCTTTGGGATAAATATCACCAGAGTTAGATGATAATTATTCCTATCCATAGTCAGAATGATGTTTTGATGCCTATTGATACTTAATGTTCATGCCAAATTCAGATGCAAGCAATGAAAAGACTGATTGGATGTGTAAAGGATTTTGATTTGATTCACTGGACATCCACACCAACATATTCTTCAAGAAATTCATTTTGTGGTTAGGTCACGTGCTGTGCAGTATATAAATGAAAAAGCCAAGGAGGAGGTAAGAAAGACATCATAAAGGAATCACCGTATGCCAAGCTCACTCTGTTAATGTCATTTGCAAGTGGTAGATGCATATTAAGATTTTAAAATTGATGAATTCATTTGGAGCAAATATGAACTAAGCTCAGCTCAGAATTACTTGGATTCCCGCTCTCCTGACCTTTTTTCAGACTGTTTGACTCCATTCAAACAATGAGAAATAGCTTCCCCTCCAACCTTCAACGCTCTTATCTCTAATTTCTGGTGGTGCTTACAATGCTAGAGAGTCAGATTCTAGTAAAGAATCTCAGCAGAGGTTAATGGTCATTGCCATCACCAAGCGAACTGTAAGCGTTGTCAAGGGATAAAGTCATATATAGTAAAGTTTTTTATTTTGATAGTAACTAGGGACCCTGCCTCTTTCTTTACTACAAAGATTGTCTAGTTGCGTGTGATACCAATATTACAGGCCATATTATAGACAGGGCGTACTAGGAAAAAAACCAAATTCTCCAGTCCTTGTCTTGAGGTCCAAATTCAGAACACGAAGAAGAAAAACAGGAGGCTGAAGCATTTGCACTGGGCTCTATTCTCTGCTGATAGGTATAGAAGGAAAGTAGCATATTAAAATGTCAGCTAATACTTAGAAACAGTGTCACTTTGTGCACCTTTGCTTGTTACTTGCACAGTTGCTTCTTAAGATGCCCTATGACTGTGTCCAAGCAGAGAGAAAAGCCAGGCTGTCATCTACTAAAACTTTCAATCTCATGAACAGCTGTCTATTGCTTGCTTTATCGTCCAAATGACTTTTCAAAGGTGAACAGTAACTCTGTTAACTGGTAATATTAACTGTATTTATTGACTAATACAGAGAACCATTGATGAAGGAAATGATAGAGAATGACTTCCCCTTTAAAATGTTGTTTTCTATATCCAGGCTTACTTAAACGTGAAAAATTGGAATAGGAAATCCATAATGCATGCATAGTGCCCCAGGTGCAGTAAGCCTTTTTGTTGTTGTTGTTTTAATGTCCCCAAGCCTATCTTGATATTGCAAAGCATACAGAATTTTATTCCCTGATTGAAATACAGTCAGAATAATATACCTAGATGAAAACTGTTTAATCTGGTCCCACTAATCACATAGGACAAGACTAGTCAAGTGAACCTAGAAGGAACACAATGCAGATTTTATTTTTCATAATGAAGTTCCATTTGTGAATAGAGATAATGTATTTTAAAAGCTGGCATTTCCTTTGTGGCTTGCTTCTTTTAGTCTTCCTAATTCTTTTGGTGACTTTCTATTTATTTGCATTAATGTTCATTTTAGCAACAGAAGTCATACCTTTCCTGAGAAAAATATTATTTCTAGATAAAAATAGTTTTTAGAATTTAAATCACAGCCTATGCAGTAAGCTGGGAGTGGTACTTCTACTCAGTGGTACATTCTGCTTAAATGATGTCTGTTGGCTCTTTGAGGCTGATAGCACGTGCTCTGTCAGCAAAGAGGGAAGCGGAAGTGATTGCACCTGAAAGCCAGGATATCCCAAGGCAGGAAATCTAGGTGCAGTTATGGTTGGGGAGACTGTTTTGCATTAAATATAAACTTTTGTTGATGTCATAGCTCATACAGCTGAAAACAGGGCTGGAAACTGTGCGTGTGTGTGGGTGTGTGCGCGCGCGTGTGTTTTACAGGGATTTAGTACTTTTGAAATATGTCTAGAAAACCTAGGCAGGAAATGGTTCAAGCTGTGACGTAGCTAAACGTACAGATGATGTTTTTGTGAGGAGCATGTAACAGTGCAGTCCTAGTTCATTATTTTTGACTCTGTTTTTACTGCAGTAGTGCTGAATAGCAAGAGTAATTAAAACAGCCAATATCGCTGCTCAGCTCTCTACTCTGCTTAGGTTTACCATGTATTCCCTTGATTTTTAAAGCAGTGATCTAGAGGAGCATAGCCCACCTCCTCCATTCCATCTAAGGACCGTATTGATATAAAGCACTGTCCTACTTGTTCAGCAGTTTTACAAAAACAGCAGTTGCTAACTGCTACCGAATTACAGGCATTATACTGTGCCTCAACAGTGAAAGCTGTAAATGAAGCATAAAACCCATAGTGTTTAAGAAAAGGAGTATGCTTGTCTCTGTGAACATGTACATGTGTGTTTTGGTTATGTTTCCTGTGAACATCTCAGTGTATTAAAAAGGAAACAGCTTATTTTGGTGTACATCATGGATCTGCTATTCCCACTAATGGATATGACTTTGTATTACTTTCAGCTACTAGACAATACTTTTATCTCTGCCTGCTATCTCCACTGACTTATCTAAATACCTTTAAGATGTACCTACTATTACTCATTTCCCTTTCTTCTGGAAAGAAAATTGTTTATTTCTGTTTGCCTGTAATTTTTCCATGCTTGTGAATTCTCTGCAATTTTGTGTATAAGGATATATATAGAACATGACTTTCCAGATGCTCAGATTTAAGCTTTCATAGAGACTAACTTATTTTTAATGCTTTATTGCCTGCATTATGGTCTGTTTGCTGGCTATCAAATGTGGTAGGAGAAATATCAGTAATGCCTAGATGATTAAATAAATAAATGTTCGTATCTAAATACATTAGATATCTTTGAAAATCTCAACAGCACTACTATAGAAAGTATCGTTCTTTTTTTAAAGTGTTTTTAAAAAATACAGTATTGTTCAGTGATCCATTGGAAAATCTTTCATGAACTGCAAAGATGCAAGGATTCTTGGACCTTCAGACTAAGGCAAATAGTTTATTGTATGTTTTGTAAGTGACCAGACAACAAACCAGAGAATGGAGGGGCGAGGGTTGTGCATTCTCTCAGATCTAAACCCCACAGAACTTAGCTTTTAGATAGAAAGATTATTTTGTTTCCCCTTTAAATAAGTTACTGCTTTGATCTGTCTTGATCTAATGAAGATCTAAAATTAGTATAAAATCCCTTGAAGTTGGTTGCAGTTTTTAATCTTACATTATTTGTTTCATGTGCTTGCTAATGGTAATATTACATTTCCCACAGAAAAGAGAAAGGTTAACAGGGAGTGAACTACTCTCTGTTTCTAAACTATTTGTCAACAAACAGATTTCCTTCAGATTCACGGGTTTATCCGGAACAGTTATCTGCAACTATTTAATACTGCAGTTATGATTAGATAGGTCACTTGGTAACAGTGGGTGCATTTTCATACACATACATATTTGAGTATTTAAAATGTCTCTTCCCCCCTCCCCCCCCCCCAAAAAAAAAAAAACTGCTGTGACTAAGAAGTTCTCTTCCTGCAAACATTTTGGCCTGAGTCAGAATCGCACAAGACATCAACACTGCTGTGTGTTTCTCTGTTTAGGAAGTCAGTTGAGTGATGGAAGTGAGAAGATAACTTAGATAGAATATTCTGTTTCTCCATAAGAGCAGGTTCTGTATGTTCCTTAATGCTCAGAAAATATCAGAATAGTCAAGCTGTCGTCACAGCTGGAATGTCTTGGTCCTAAAGAAAACTACTGGATGGCTTCTGTGTGGAGAGCAGGCCAGCGAGCTAGCAGCTGCCCCTTCTCAAACATCCAGAATCTGCGCTTGGCTGTATGCGATCTCTGGTGCAGACTCCTGAAATGAGACAGCAGTACAGCTAGTGCATTTCTGTTTCATGAAAAAGGGAATATCAAACTAGAATAATCAATGACTATTACAACAGGATCAGTGGCATAGCTGCATTTTTAAAAGAAACTGGAAGATGTTATAGTTGAGAGTATAAATTTGTCAAATTCTGACTAATCTTTTATACATTGCATACTTTTTACAGAGAGGATTATACTGGCTCTTTTACTGAAGTGCCTCACTCAGTTAACACAGAATCAGTTCAGTGTTGGTTTGGTATCTCAATGTCCTTCATTAAACCAGATGACAGCATTGTGAAAAAACAGTCTGTAATAATTAGAGTATTCTTAGACAGTACCAGTTGATCACAACAGCAATTGGAAACAAATCCCTTAACCCTCTCAGCAGGATGCACAATTGGCCAAGTCAGTTACAAGGTTTTTGTTTTGTTGTGACATACCATCCACAGAAAGAATGTCAATACAGCAGAGGACTTATACAATTTGAAATATAGCACAAACTAAAAGGTTCTCCTAGGATAATCTGTGACACTTTTCTTGGTGTCCTGTAAATTTCTTCTGAAGAAAGACATTGTAAGACATGGCTTTTAGGAGTCTTTATTTGTTGTCAGAAATTCTTCATAAAGAGCCGAGTCTGTGTTCTGCAGGTATGAGTCACCCAGCATAGCTAGGCATGCAGCACTGCAGTAATCCCCTTCTCTACAAGTCAAAATACTGCAGACATCCTAGAGCAGCAGATGGTGTATGCATACGGCAAGTAATATGTGATCCGTGTCAGGAAGGGAAGGTTACCACAAAGGCAGAAGTTTACCGTTCAAGATGAGGTGTCAGCATGGAACCAGAGATAACATTTCTTGCACTGAGTAGCTGTTTTCACTTCATGTATCTCTAACTAAAATGCTCCCGATGTACAGTCACCATTTCTCAAAAATGAGAAGTAGTGTCATCATGGCTTCCTTCAGTGAGAATGTCATGAGTTTTGCTAGAGTTTATTGGCATTCTTCAGTGTGTTTGAGCCCAAAGTATTTTGGCAAATACTTCAAGTTGATGTTAGCTGTTGTTTTATAAGGAACACGTGTATATCTCATAGAACATCTGTATGTCTGGGCAAATACTGTGTGAGCCCCACGGTTTACAGCAAGTGCGGTCTGTCCAGCAGAATAAGTAAATGCATTATGAGTTGCAAAGTCTCCGTAGGCTTGGCCTGGTGTCCAACACATAGCAATCATGCACATATCTAATAACTTTTACCCCTTTATAAATTCAAACAACAGGCAAATTATGTGTACAGAGGGACTACTCTGAAATGCTGTGTCTTAATAACCTGTTACAGGAGGTTAGGGCAAGAAGGAGAGTTTTTGTCCAGATAAAATTGGTGGGCTAATGTACGTTGGCAGATTGCAATGGCAGGAGTAATAGGAATTGTTTCTGTGCTGTTTCTTGTGTCAGCTGTATCAGTGAAAGCGTGGATTTAGTTTCAAGATTCTCTAGTGTTAGACAAAGGAGAAGCTGCCAAAGGGAACAGTGGAGAACTGTCCTCTTTCATATTGCACATGAGCAGAGCCTTCAGTTTTAAGGGATGATATTTTTGAAATGTCCCCCAACACTTGACTTGTGCCTGTGATTATGATGAAACTAAGACTGGCACACCAGCAGATGAAGAGAGGACAAAATCTTTCCTCAGAATTCATGAAAGAGCTATTGAATGTCAGAATCTGTCTGTGAATTACGGAATCATGTTGTTTGTTTATTAGCAATTTGATCTTGTTCTGGCTGGCTGTTTATATGCACTCCTGTCTGCTGCAGAATTCAGATGCCTCTGTGTCTCTCATAGCTGTGCTTAGGAGGTTAGCTGATCTTGTAGTGAAGTATATAGGTTGGGGTACTTACTGCTCTCCCCTCCTAATTACACCTAGTTCCAGCCATCACTCATTATGACTAGAACCTTTCTGGGGCTTTTTAATTTCAGCCTCTGAGAGCAGCAGAACTCTGAGAGTAGCAGAATCTGCCACAGCAGATGAATATTCCTGTAATTTAGTCAGTCCTTAAAAATGAGGTGAAAAAACCCACAGATGGCAAAGTAAAGGAACTGTGAGAGAACACTGAAAAAGAGCTGTTTCATAGGAAGTGTTGTGGATGGGATGCTGGATTAGCAACTTAAATTCATAGTTTTGTTACTAGCTGTGCCATCCACCCTGCTTTGTGACCTTTGACAACTTTCCCTCCCTCTTTCCCTTTCTGCCCTATATGTATTGTCCACTTCGCAGAAATTGTTTCCCTTTAAGTCTGGCCCCCAATCTCTAGTGCAAATTCTGTGATCTCCCCTTATGGAAACATTAGAAAAGCTGGAGATGGTTAAAAGGAAACCTCTTTTCTAGAAAACTGATTTAGTGCTTGTCTGATCATATCCCTCACCTTCAATTCTCTGTTTAACCAGTCTGTGATGTAAGAATTGCTCATGCACACACCTGCCCAGGATTGCCAAATAACAGTTTTTTCTCTTGGTGTACGTGCCTGTAATAAAGATACTCTTCCCCACTATGAAAAATGGAAAATAAGTCAAACCTTAGCCATTCAGAGGACTAGAAATGGGAGGTGAAAATACATGAGAGGCAAGTGATCAGTGAAAGGGAAAGTCTCCAACATCTGCAAAGAGCAAGAAGAGAAAGCCATTCATTCCTAGAATGCACCTTGCAGGACAACAAACTTATGCATGTTGTGAAGGTGTTCACAGCCAAATTCTGCCACTGAAATCTGAAGACCAAATGTTATTTTGATATTCTTTAATTATTATTTTTTATTATTATTCGATAATATTTTTATATGATATAAATGGCTTTGAAACGTCTTCTCTTCATGGACAAGCGCACATTTTGTTCCCGTTTTTATACCTGTTCCAGGTTTTCAGGAAAACGGTGTAAATATTGCCCAAAATTTTAAACAGATTTGAATTACCCAAGAATAAATAAACTGAGCTTTTTTCAGGCAAAGTGATTAGCTTATCCATAAAATAGAGAGAAATGTGGTTGAGAATGGTTAAACTACACTCACCATGTATATAGCTCAATGTTTCACTGCAGCAGCTTTTCACAGCTGGGTAGCAGAGATGTGTAAAGACTGGATGGAAGGATTTTACAGAGCAGATCCATATTCATTGTAAAACTACCTAAGTGTCTGACTCTGCTAACTAACTGTAAAAATGTCTGATTCTGTTGTTTTATCCTCTATGATTTCAGAGCTGCTTGTGGGGAAGGAAAAAACCCTGCTTAGTAAATAAAAAATAAGTAACCAGATAAACTGCCAAGAGGCTTATTATAGCAAGATGCACCTGGGCCCCGGTTTTGCCTCCTAATACATGCATCACTTTTTGTAGTGTGAACGCTTCCGTCTCCTCTGTCCTTTTGCCAATTGTCCCTTTGCCAGTTTGACCAATGACACTGAGACGCAAGTGTCATTGTATGGTTGGCCACGTATCCAGTTTGGAGGTGGGAGAAGTCCTCGACAGGCATTAGCAAGGTGACGTGGGAAAGCCAGTTTGCTGAGGGAAGTGACATAGTGGGATTTTAAGGAACTCTGTGTTTGGGAGGAGAAAAGCGGAAAAGGAGTCAAAATCAGTGCTATATGGATAAAAGTTGTTTCATCAGTGGATGAAAAGGCAAGGGTCGAAAGGATTAGGGACAGATAGCAGAGACCCTGAAAGGCAGTTGTGTGCGGCAGACTGTCAAAGCAGAGGTAAGTTCAGGGAGAGTCGTGGAAGAGAGAGCTGACACGCTGAGGCAGGGAAGGTTTCCCCCGTGGCGGTCGGGCAGGCGGAGGGAAGGGGCACGCTGAGGAAGCCTTGCCAGTTGGGGACAACGAAAGGGCAGTGGCCACAAAGGAAGGCGTGTGCGAATTGCAAGGGAGAGTGGGAGAACAGTGAATCATGAAATCCTGGGCTAAAGAGCTGCTTCTTCACCATTTAGGTTGTGCTGTAAAATTAATACGTGTCATCTGTAAGTAAGATTTGAAGTCCAAATGAGTAAAAAACCAAAAGTACCTTAATGAAAAATTGCTATATAATTAGAGAAGAAGCTGATTTTGCATTACATGTAACAAAATGAGGAGACTGCAGGTATAGAGAGTGCAGGAGATTTTCTGTAACTATGACAACTGATTTCCCTAGTGCAGCTTGTATTGCCCATAGCATTTTCAATCTCATCCAAAACTCAAGAAACTGATGAGAAGCTTATTTCTAATGGTAATCTCATAGTCTTTAATGGGTAATGCTGGCCTTTTCTGTCAGTAATTTCACTTTTACTGAACAATATGATAGTTTTTGTGATTTTAATAGCATTTCATCAACAAGTGATCCAACAGAACTTTCTCTAGGGTTTGCATGTGCAGTTGGCTGTGAAATGTGTCCAGCAGTAAAAACTATTGCCTCTGTAAAAAACCTGGTTCACCAGCAGGGTTTTAATACTATATTAGAGAATATTATGCTCGCAGTGTTGATTGTTTTGTTAAAATTCTCTTTCAATCCTAAATATTCTTCATTACGATCCATAAATTAGGTCACATGAAATGTTTTAACTGGATTCATTCCATGCTGCTAGATACAGTAAATTACATGGCCTTGAGCTTTCCATAAGAGAATACTAAAAGAATATCCTTTTTCTTTTTAAGTAAGTAGCAATGCTATAAAAGCAATTTTTCTACAGTCACAATAAAGAACAACTAGTTAACTGACTACAGAGACAGATAGTGTCTCTTCTAAATGTAAGTGCCTTAGATTTGAAGGATGGAGATGAACGTAATTTTACCATATAATCATGATCTCCTGCTTTCTTCTACTCCTTAATGCAGATATGTTGTAAAACAGTATCAGCTTGTATGATGTCCTCTTGGAAATGACATGAAAAGGCAGCCTTGTTGTATAAAGATTAATCTCTAATAATAGCACAGTAAAAGATGTAACAGCTGGTATGGATTAATATTCCTTTAATATCTGCTTTCATGTGATTAATAGCTGTATGGCTTAAACCTTTGCCAGTGAAAAGCAAGCAGGGGTTACTAAGCTCTACTAAATGTACCATTTGTATTTTTTTTTTAATAGGATAAACATTTAAGTTAAATGTTTTTCCTTTTTCATTTTCCAGAGTTCATAGCTGATTTTAGTTTCTCTCCTTGCAAATCTTTCTGTCATAGGTCATGCATTCGAAGTGTTCTTCACAGAAAGGGGTGAAATAAGTTAGTTTAACTACCACTAAATTGGGATGTGAGTCAGAGGTTCATTCTCTCTTGATTCTGATAACACTGTATCAAGTCTATTCCTAATATAATTCAGCAGTAAATCATTTACTTCCATGTTGGTTCATTTAGGAATGCATTAGATTTTTTTGCCTTGATGGCCACACTAGGTAGTAAATATCTTTTTCCAATGTTACATTTTTTGGTAGGGATCTTTATATAAAGGTTTCACTTTTATATAAAAATATTGTCAGTTAAGAACTGAAGAGCAAAGGGTAAATTCCACAGCTTTTTAAAAGATTTAATCAGCATGTGATTAGCTGGATCAGTGCTCATAGCCCAGGGTATGCTGCTTTGAAATTACATCCTAATCGCTTAGTAATGTAACTAGGTTTTATTGAAGTTTGATTCCCCAAAATATTTTTCAATTATGGAAATGTATTTGCTCATAAAGCTGAAGATCTAAAATCCCAAGTGTAAATCAGGCATACCGCTCACAAGTTGACAAGCTTTTTCCATTTTATGTCCTATTCAATCCAGAGGTAAGCATGAGAATATATGAGAATAAGACCAGCTGTACTGGGTCAGACCATGTTGTGTGAAAGCATGGAAGCCAACTTGAGCTGCTTAGTTTGAGAAACGGGCTTTTATGTTTGGCTAAGATTTCTTTAACCTGATATTTAGTATCCCAAGTTGAGAATCTTTTAATCTTACCATCAAATTTTGTACCTGTTTTAGTTCTTGGTTCTCATTTCGCTTCAATAATTTTGTCAAGCCTTCCTTACAAAATCCTTATTCTTCTGGTTCCCAGCCTTCCCTGAGCACATGCGTGTTTTTGTTTGTTGTTTGTCATGCCTAGGTTTGAACAGAGGACTTAAAATGTGGAGAGTCAGTGTGTTTTCCCAAGTTAGTAGCTCTGAGTGTTGATTGTGGAAAAAATGACTTCATGGCACATCTTTTCTAAACACTAACAAGTCTGTCTGTTTAGGAGTGTCTTTCATCCCAGAGGATCCCAGAGTCTTTTATCAGCCTTCTATCTCTGAAAAAATTAATTCACCAGAGAAATACAGCTGCTTTCTGGTAAGAAGCTTGGCATCAAGTGACCATACACTTCATTTGGTTTGAACAGTAGTGCTGCCATTAACCAGTTGCTGCTTGTGGGTCACCTTCTGGTGAATCAGGGGAGTCCTGTAGCATGACCCAGAGGTGGCCAGGCTCTGTATTACACTAATCACATCCAAAAGCTTTTTTGTTTTTTTTTGTTTTCCCCCTGCCCCTATGCACAGAGCCATGATCCCAGTGACCCAGAATGCCTTACCTCTGCTTCTTGGCACTTTTCTCGCCTCTTGTGACTTGTCTGTGTACTGAGGGAAGGAGGTGGCTGAGGGCTTTAAATGGAGATTTAGCGTAAAGGTATATGGGACCTGATCCATTTGGGCCTTTGGAAATTCAAACCCATGCTTTAAAGTGGCTGAGAGCCAGCATGGGAAGCAGAGAGGGGGATGGCTGCCTTGCAAGAGCTCTGGATTAGTGTTCCAGTTGCATATCCTATTCCAGTGCGGGGAAATAACTGACTGTGTTAGAAGTGGCTTGTCCTCTACATTGGTCATTAGTGTCCTACTCCAGACTATGGCCTAGAAAAATTTGATCATTACTTCCCTCCTCCACAGTAAATCCGATGGTATCAACTTTTCACTGATGGTAAAGCCTTAGTAGTTGGAAAAAATCCTAATGCAATCTCTGGCATTCACCTACCTGTAACACTCAGCAGCATTTTTTAATATGTTTCAATTTCAGTTACAATGTTCTGAAATTATTCTTTTTAGCACTGAAGGAGAGCTGTAATATCTCTCTTTTCTATAACTTAGTCTTTTACTCTAGGAAAACATTAGTATGAGGAAAAAGCAAAGTGTGCAATTGAGGTACCTAAATGTAAGCAGTTAGTGCCGTTCCCCATCCCCTCTGGCCTCTAGCTGCTGAGCAGGGCCTAGGTCTCCAGTAGGGCCAGTGGGATGCTAAGCTTGTGGGATGCTAGTCCTGTGAGGATGTCTGATACGCTACGCATCTGAATTGGTGTTAGATGCTTGTGTTCAGGCACCTGACTTCAACTAAAAGATAACATTGGGCACTTACAGAATTCAGCAGTTTCATGCTTTATTCAAATAACATGAAATGATCCACACTATCCTCTGCTGGTCATGTGTGCCTAATTCATTAGCAAACCACGCCTGAACCAAGAACAAGCACAAGTCAGTAAAGCTGAGTGTCATCTTGGATTTCTTTTCTGAAAGGAGAACAGAAGCGATGAAATTTTCATGGAATGAAAACTCGGGAGGGGGAGGTATTTACAATGGTCAAATCACTTTGTTTTGAATTTGAAGTCACTTTCATGTAAATAAGGTAAAATATTCTACAAACATTACATACTATTTTCATTAATTTATATATGTCAGTATGAAACTTCATTACTGCTTTTCAAAGTGTTGAAACAGGTAAGTGCTTTTGTTTTCTATACGCAAGCATGCAAAAACATTATACAATGCGTTTTGCTGTTTTGCTAGAATACAGGTAAAATTAGAGCTGAGTGAATAACTTTCGATGAAAACATCTCAAGTAAAACGTCTCTGTATCATTGCAACAGAAATGCTAGATAAGATGTGAGTTGAAAAGGACATGAAATCTGGGCTGTAAACCTACTTAATTCCTGTGCACAAAATAGTGAAGCTGTGTTCTAGTTGCATTCTGGAACAACATGTAGAGAAACAGATGCGGAGAAACAGATGCAGCTTTAATGAGAGAGACTGTTTATGGCTGAAGCTTTCGGTGATCGGAATGACCTAATCCCAGTGCCAAGAATATTGGCAGGCCCTCTAGTCCTGCGTCCTAATGCTGCTAAAGGAGAGGTGGTTGTCATGCTTTCTAGAAAAAAGTTATATAACATTCAAAGCTAATTTAACGGATCCACTTTGTGGACTTAACCTTAAGCAGTATTTAAAATTACACATTTTATTTTGGTGTTGGCCATACGCAGCTGACAGGACTTTTTTCACCAGCTGCAGTGCTATTGCATTGTTGTTTTAATTTTACTGTCCTGGGATGCATAGCAGGATTGTTGTAGTTTAATTTAAACGGTATACGTACAGCTATTAACCAAAATTAAAGTTACTAGAGCATTAATCATTTAACTACTGTCTGAATGTGCAGTGTTTCCTTAAGCCTCTCCCAGATAAATGGCCACAATGGACTTGAGAAAACTGTAGGCACAAACGCATCCCGTTGTGGTCACCAGCAAAACTAGTGACCTTTCCCTGCCCCATAAAAATCATTACTCATTTACACAGGACAGAACTTACCAGCTCTCTCCCTGCTATGTTCCATAATAAGTTGACACAGACCAGGCTCTGATAAATCCTGGGATGGATGACAGGATTAGGGAAAAATATAGCAGCCATTTGCATTTTTTGAATTGAGTTTCAGAGCTCTTTGGATTCAATGTGCCCTCTGACAGAGCTTCAGAACTAAGCTGGGTCTCCTATAGTGTGTCTGCTGCAGAGCTCTGAGGGTATGGAGAGGTCCCAGCTTAGCCCTATCGAGGAAGACTGTTAGCCCCACAGTATGTTGCAGCTATTGCATGCAGATCATCCTCCTCCCAAGACAAACAAGCCAGTGCTTGTCCTCTTAGTTTCCAAGGCACTGCCACTAACAATCCAGTGCTCAGATGGGGGGATGGCTGCAAGCCTTCCTGTCTCTCGCAGACGTGTGGAAGTGGTAAGGCAGAAGCTTCCTAGCTACCTCTTCCTATATTGCTCAAATAGGCCCACAAGCTTCTGACGAACGTAGATCCCAGTTTAGGGGGAAAAGCATGTATATACCATTAAGCATGGAAACTGCCTAGCTGATTTCAAAGGGATTTGCTGTCAGGCCAGCATTTAGGTACCTTGCTTGAATAAGGATTGGCACCCTTGGCTTGTTCCTACAAACTGTATTGGAAAAAGTGCTCATTAAAAGGAGAGCTTTCCATGGAATCACATGCATGTGTATATGTAGAGAGGGGACTTTAGCTAGTAGTATTGCCTTTCCTGATGTATTTCCAGACTTTGCAAGGCGGATATAAGTAGATCAGAATAAAAAATACCACTTTCCCAAGACCTTGGTCCTCATCAAACTCACTATTTTAGTTCTCTAAACCACCAGGTGCATTTGGATTAATCAGCCACTAGATAGAGCCATGCTAAATAGAAAGGACCTCACTCTGAAGTTTTACACTGGAGCGCATGTTTTCCCCCAGAGTGAGCCAAAGTAAGGACCAACTAAGGCACAAGCCAGATATGACGAGGAAGAATTCTATCTTCACGACACTGTGAAGTCTACCCCCCCTTTTTAATAATGCAATGAATATCGTGGATCTTTTTCTAGATATATATTATATTAAGACTTCAATGAATAGTCCAATATAATTCCCATCCATTAATTATTAAATAAGCCATATCTTTAAATTACCACAGCAGTTAATTTTTAATCAAGCAGCCATCATAGGGCTATTTTAGCATCACCGTGGACAGGAAACCGTGAAAGCAAAAGCTGTATTAACCTTTTTTTTTTACACAGGTTCTCGGAAGTGCTCATGTATTGATCAAAGGGCTATAAACATTAAACAAAAACAAAAAAAACTACCTATGATACTATCTAGTATAGGTTTGACCCAATGCAAGATTGTTCCATATAATGATTTTTGCAATGTTTTTTTTTTTTCCAGTTTATCTGGAAATGCATTTATGGTAGTAAACTTCACACATTTATGGTAGTAAATTTACTTTTGGCTTAGAACTAGAGAAGTATGTATTATAAAAGCTCACTGGCAGAACAGCCAGTGATGGGATTAGTCTTTTGATTGTGTTTAGGGTTTTGTTTGCGAAAGTTGTACTGAGCTGGTGCAAAAGCTACACGGAATCCACGAGACTGCAGAATACGGTATAATTCAGACTGAAAAATGTGCAAAAGTTATAGGGGAGTAGGAAACACGTGGATTTGATAGCTTCTGCTGGCAGTAAATACTACCACAAAGAAAAGACAAAAACCAAAAAGGTTATCAGTGATACTCTGTAGCTTTCGGCAGCTCCAGGCGTAGGGCAGAGAGTGACAGTACAGGTTCGCTCCAAGTTTGTTCTGGCAGCGTGCCTCAAGAACGTACCCGAAGAAGCATATCTGGGTGTTTCTTGGCGACATGTTCAGTTCTCAGCTCCCATTGGAACAGTCAGAAAGCTTGGGGCTTGGGTCCAGTACAGTGGCTATATGTCGCAGAGAAATGTGGCCATAGTAATCAAATGTTTTTCTAGAAAATTCCTATATTTTGTTTTTCTGTTTTCATGTCTTCATTTTCTGTGGCTGAATTGAAGCCTTCATTAACGCCTCATTGTTTTATCGGACCCAAGCAAAATTTTTAATAGCCAGTACTCTGAGTATGTATTTGATTCCATTTTGTTCTCAATTCCTGGCAATAAAATGGCACCCAGCCTGCTGATTGAGTGGATTCGTGATTCCCTCTACAGATCAGCTATGGATTAGTGAGGTGCAGCTGGTATAGTCCACATGCTGAGTGGGTTTGGCACATTTTCTTTCATTTTTAATGTCCTTCTGTACATGAATATTTCCTCTTTTTCTCCCCGTTTTGTGGGGATTTGTTCTTGTTCAGTAGTGAATTTCATCTTTCACTAAATTGTATGTTAACGTGACTGAGCAAACAGGCACTGCTCAAATGACTCTTTACCAAAAGGGAAATTGAAAGAAATGTTTTCGTTTAACAAGTTAAAATTTGTTCATGTTTAAGGTGTCTAACTCACTAAAAAGTGAAGCTGGTTTTTAAGCTGTTAGTGAAAAATGCAAATGATCTTTGCATGAGGATAATACACATTTGTGGTTTCTTGAATGTAGATTTTGTGAAATGAGACTTCCAGCTTTTAAAGCTGTCTTCAGTTACAATGCCGCTCCTGTAGTGAACTGAGCTGTAATGTGTTTAGTCCAGTTCAGAACCTGTGTTCCATGCTCATCTTTGCAGGTTAGGAAGTGTAATACTTCTATCATCTTTTACAGAGCTATCACATTTTCTGAGCATCTTGTATTATAACTTTTAAGCATTTACATTTTTTTTCAAATATATACTGTAGTTACAAGGTGATCTCCTTCCCCCTTTCTCCAAGATGTTACCAGCCAGGATAAACTCTGGAGCTTGCCCGCTGGCCCGGCCCTTTCAGCTTAACCCAGCAAGCCCTGCTGAGTTTGGCACTTGCAAATCCTTTTTCTCTGAGGCCTTGTGACAGCAGGCTAACTTAAGTGACTCTGAGAATCACTTTTTTAAAAGTAAAGCATTCTGTCACTTAGCAGTACAAAGCATTCAAGGTAGAACGTTGTAGTTATATAATTGTAGGCTCACTTGTGGCTTTATTTTTCCTTGCAAATTTTACTAAATCCTATTCAGTTCAGTCACTTTAATGTCTGTGGCAGATACTAATTCATAAGGATCCACAGTGCAATGCCTGCTAATATTGTCTGTTGCATTTTTTTCCTCTTGTCCTTGTTGAACATAATTGCATAGCTGGGTCATGCTTTTAATGATTTTAAACTTCTAACACCAACATTTTTCAAAATGGATGCTTGCATCTCGACTCTTAAATCCCTGTAGTGGAGCCTAAAGATTTTTTTTTTTTTTAAAAGGTGGGAATCCTTTGTATTTTCCACTGAGGTGACTAACAGTTTTAAAAGCTCTGCAGCTCTGGAAACTGAGGCATTTCTATTCAGACACTTGCACACAAGTTTAATGTGCACTGATTTGCCCTCCTACCAGAAGGCATGTCCCACATCATCTTAACCTGATTGAATTTTCTGTCATTTCAAGGTTCTCTGTCTAAGAATCAGAAATTTGTAATAATGAATTCAGGGAAGGATTTGATTTCATAACACATCTCTTCAGACACAGCAACTTCTATTTCGGTCTTCTATGTCTGTTAGTTTTACCTAGATTCGTTACAGCTCTAGTCAATTATTAAAGCATCAAATGTGAATTATCTTGCTCTTACTGTAAACAAGATGGTTTAAGTATTAAAGCAACTCTAACCTGTCAGCAAGTAATTACAATTCAACAGTCAAAGAGAACAAACTCACCACCTTTATTTGTAGACATTTCAATCATGCTAATATTGTTACAGCTAATAGTAGAATCTACAGGGAACAGCCTCGGTGGACAGATCTATTTTAAAATTCCCTAGTCAGAGATTGCATTTAAACAGAACAGGTGCTGGCGGAGTCATAGCCATGGCTAGGCTTCTCTACCAACTGCGATCTCTGTTAATGACACTAAAGGAAAACTAATGTCACTTTTAATACAGAGTCCATGCAATTGAAAATGGGATCTCTGTCACCTACCAGGATGATGAATACTCTGTGTATGTAAAAGCAGCCCACAGCCACAGTGATGAGCACATTAGCAATTCCTGCCGTGGTAATCATAATCAGCATTCTCTGTTCTCTGAAGGAGAAGGAAAAGCAATTATAAGAATGTGCATTTTTGTACTTAAGAGCTAAATAGATTGGATGGATGATGAAAAATACCATATTCAAGTAACTACTGAAATACTAAGTAAGTGTATTACCAGGTGATTGAAAGCTGGTTCTCTGTGTGGATATGTATGCTCCATGAAAATTTCAAGCGAGCTAACTAATACATTGCTTAAGTGAGTTATTTCAAATCTTGGCTTCTGTTTGGATTCATTTACAGAGAAGGGAATATGCGTTTACTTTTAAGAAGCTCTCCAGCGATGTTATTTTTATACTCTCACTGTTTCTAATACAAAACAGCTCTTTGTTGGAGAGTGTCATTATCTGTTTCTCTGGATACCATTTAACAGTAATAACTCTACTTTTCTATACCAACCTTGTGTGTTTGACATCTCAGTCTCTCAGTCTGCCTAAAAACCTTGACAAACTTTCATTTTGCTGTTTGGTATATTGTTTTAGTTACAATCTGCTTGTCTTAAGGATTGAATTCCTTTATATACAGGAAATAAGCGTCCTAAAAATTGGACTGACAATTTTAGCATTTAGTTACATATATGGCTTGCTATGAGCATACAACAAATGCCAGTGCAATTACCCTTTCACTACCCAGAAAGGGTAGACTGTTTTGCAAAGGCTGAACTTGAATACCGGGTTTCTTGAACCTCAATCAAGGATGCAAGACAAATCTTCTCATTTGGCACTGCTTTCCTGTTCTGCCAGTTCTGTTCTGGTCTAGTTAATGAATTTTACTCCACTGAAGACACTGAGTCTACTCGTTTGAAGATCTTAGTAGCTCATGTCCTGTGTAGCTTCATTAATCTGTGTTTGGCCATGTCTCATTACCAGGCTTGCCAGTAATGACTGCCCTTTGTGTGGTGGTCGCAAACCTCGCAGGACTTTGGAGCTTCGAGAACATATTTCCGTAACGTATCATTAGCTTGTGCTCAGTCTTAGAAGTAAAGCAGCACTATTTAATGTTCTTGTTTTGTTTACTGTGTATATTGAGAGGCTGGCTTTGCTGTGTTTATCTTTTTTTCTGTGCTTGTTGACATTTTTCCTTTATGTCACAACGTATAGATGCACTTTCTGTGATTTCGATTGTAAGCGGTGTTACCTGACTATGGAGAGCAAAGCAACAACAGAAAGCTCTCCCCTCTGTAATGATCTATCTTCAGCAGAAAAGTAGCAGGAAAACTTCATTGTCAGTCTAGATACTGGTCCTTTCAGCTGCATCTCGCTGCATGCGGACTCTGTGAGAAAAAAACGTTAGAGAGAATCCCACTGCGTCGGTTTGTTCTAGAGACTTCAGAGCTCACCTGTGGGGCACAGAGCTAATCTTTCTGTCTGAAGGCATTTGGGATTGTGGTCTGCAAAGGTTAGATGATCCCTGGTGTAGGTAGGTCCCGAGCTATTCTGGATTATATACAAATTGCTTTAATGTTTATTTCAGTAAGGACTGGTAACTAATATAAAGCTTGGGGAGCATTCAGTAGACTTAACTAGCCCATCTTCCTTAGAAATATAATGATTATTTTACTGATACTTTAAAAAAAGAAGAAAAAAAGTTCTTCTTTTTTCTACTGTTGGTGTGAGATGGGGTTGGTGTGTGTTGGTGTTTGGCTTGCAGGTTACCAGCTATTGTCTCAGTTCCTGATTTGAAGCTTAAATGGGCTGGTGTCCAAAGAAGACAATGTAAAATATTGCTAAAACAAACTCAGTGCTTTTTTCTGGAAAAATCAGCTGAAAACTGATGAGGTGAGTAATGTAAGGAGGTTTGCTTGAGAAAGAATTGAACCCTTGAACTTCAATGACAATAGCCCCAAAATATGAGAGCCTGGCAAACAACTGGAAAGCTGTGTAAGTTCTCATGGAAGCAGTAGGTGAAAATCAGGAGGGCATGATGCCTTATCACCTGCATAGTTATTCCATGTCAATCTCCCATATGGCAGCTCAGCATACAGATGGCTTTCCTTGTAGTTAATGTTTGATTCCCTTGTTTTTCACAGTCTTTAATTTAGGAGATATTGGCTTGTAAGCCATAGTTTATAACTTAGAGATCATTAGCAGAGAAAGCTCTTTACATTGGCTTTACATTGCTGAAGGGAGTTTCACATCATCAGTCTCCAAAGCAAAAATTCAGAGAAAGTAACATCCTACTTTACACTGTTTTATGAGTAATTTGCTCTGTCATAAACAACTAGAGTTCTTGCAAGGTTGGCTTGGTAACACCTTAAAATGCAATTATTATCTGAACCAATGGGCAGATAATTTATTACAGTATATTGCTCATTTCAGTACTGTGATGTTGTTCTGTCCATTTTCTCTTTAGAAAGCGTACATTCAAATAGCCTTTTATAGCATTCAACTGATTCTTCTTTCCGCAGCTAACTTGTACTACTCTTGACATATGCATCAATGCAAACCAGTAACTCTAGTAGCCTTTAAAAGCAAGCAATGCACACAATGGAAAATGCCGCAGAAGCATATAATGGCTTAGTCATTTAAAACTGTTCACAAGGAGCGACTCTGAAGAGAAATGTTACAAATCTCACTTTCCTGTTTTGGAAAAGTGAAGGTGGTGTCTGGTCTCTGTAATTCAGCTGTGCAATAGAGCATATTGAATTAACAACACACTTTTCATCAACTTCCCTGTGTTGCTTTGCATTCCAGTTCTGTTTTATTCGGTCTTGCATTTCAGTGCTTGAAAACATGATCATATTCCCTTCCTTTTTGAGGGACTCACTCAACCTGCAGCCTGAATCAAGCATATTTTTTTTTCTTGTTCAAAAAAGAAGGCAAAGTCCCAAATGTTTCATTGACATTTTCCCTGTCAAAAAAACCCCATGCTGTCGTGTACAAATGTGTTCACTAGTGGGCCTAGAAGAGCATTCTGATAAAATAAAATGAAGGTTGCTGGCATCGTTTTAAATAACATGCATGTATTTCCTATATCACACTTGTTTTAGGATATTTTTTTTTCTTTCCCCTGTGTCCTTCTCAAATGACTGCCAGGAGAAAAAAATAAAATCCCTTGCTAATGCTTTATGCCAGTGAGCTGTAATTCTGCAGTAATCAGAGCTTCATGGAACTGTGCATCAGCAAAGTCAAACAGTGCTGAGAACATGTCCTGAGACCGTCCAGCTTAGCTTGAGCCTTTCAACTAAAAGGCAAATCACTCTTATCTAATCTGTCATGGGAACTTCCAGCCTGCCAAGCCAATAAATTAAGCACACTGCTGCTTTCTGCCGTTCCATGAAGAGGCATTTTTTGTCTTTTGGGATAGTATAAAATTATTTAAGCATATTTAAATAGATACCTCTACCATAAGTTGTGAACAAAGTGACAGAGAGAGGTACATACAAGGTAAGGAAGAATCTGAATTAATCTGTGTAAATAATACATTGTCAGTACCTTTATGAATTAAAACAATAGAAAAGGCACTCTGTACAGAGGAGATGACCAGTCATGATGAGGGAAGGAGCATGGATTGATCAGTGATTATAACTGAATACTTGTAGTATTTATAAGCTGCGTTTTTTGTCTGTTTTTTAATACTTGTCCCTGATCGTCTACTATTTCAAGTCAAATACTACATAAATGAAAATTTTAAGGTTATTGCAAATAAGGCTGGTAAGTTCTACCCAACTGGTGTCCTGCATGTGCGCTAAGATTTGGCAATATCTCTGTGCCTTAATTTATGCTGACCTTTTTCAAACTCCTCAGTGTAGCTGGGAACCCCTCCACAAGGATCTAGTACTCTCCCAGACCTGTTCAGGAATCCCTTCAAAAAGAAAAGGAGTGTATTGCTTCATGACTCTCCAGAACTATGGTAGACATTGGGGGGGTGGAAGAGGCTTCAAGACAAGAAGGAACACTAGCCCTTACCTCCCAGGCCATTGTCTTAAGCCTTCCCAGGCTAGACAACCTGGGAAAACTGTGGCTAGTGGCAGGCTCTTCAGAGGACAGTGAGATAAATGCAGCGAGATGTATAGAAGTATGCCTAGAAACCTTCTTGTTTCTGCCGTCAGCATAGCTGCAGGCTAAGAGAGTTGTTCAAAACTACTTGCATAGATCAAATATGGCAAGAAGTCAATATACAGAACTTTAACATGACTGTCAGTGAAAGAGAACCAGTGTCTCATTAGAAAAGGAGAGATGAGTCTTTAGCGGGCTCAGGTAGCAGGCTTTAGGCTTTTTGTTTTTACAGACAAACATTAAGCTTTTCCCCTTTTTTTTTTTCTTTCATCCTCAAGAAAAGGGAGGAAAAGTTTAAAAAAAAAAAAAAATTACAGGAATGCTGCAAATCTTCACTGAATGAGAAAGTACCATGAGGCTCATTATAGCGACAGTACTGAAAATTGGTAAACATTGGGCCCAGAGTGCATCCATAAACTCCCAGATGAAAGAGAAAGTAAGCAGGAAAGACATCTAGCAGAAGTTTTCATGAGCTCCAGCCAAAGAATGTAGTTACCTAGGTGAAACGTACTCCAAATGTCTTGATTAATCAGAGCACTGCAGTTCTGTAAGGCTGAGTTGTGATATAGCTTTGGTGAAACGTAAGAAACATTCCCTCTGAAAAGGCAGACTGAGAAGGTTGATATACACTGTACATGCCAGCAGGATTATTAGAGAACAGGTCTTGGAAAGAAAGGAGGTAATGGCCCAGATTTCAGTCTACGACACAAAAGCAGCATAGACATGATTGTTACAGCTAGATTACCAGACAATTTCTAAATGTTTTAAAATAGTGTGTATAATATATAGTACATGTTCTTTAATTCATATATATGCGCTCCATACTTATGCTCTGTGCTTTACAAACAAAAGGACACTGTCTCTGCTTGGACAAGCTCTTCAGTGTCAGCAGTAGCTTAGCAGTGCAGGACGGGAAGCTGGGATCGCTGGTGTTGAGCACATACCTTGTGCTTCCACATCTTCAGTGTTCATTTCCTCACAACAGGGCCAGGAGGGTACTAGACCTTTGTGAAGGGGCTATCTGGACTCATGAAATAACAAGGATCAGCATAGATGTGGGCACAGAGAGGTGGTCAAGTCTTCCTCCATATACTGCCTGTTACAGTTATAATTAGCAACTGTTTGCTTCTTCTAAGTCCATTTTAAAATTTAAAACTTCTGCTTTACTCTGAAGCCGTGTGCTCTGTGTTCAACAAACTTCCCTCACATGCTAGATAAGTTTTCAAAGTATTCTCAAAAGCACAGTCTTGTGATGGATATGTTGCTAGCAATGAGTACAAGAATGAACAAAAAAAGCTGTTCTTTTAACTTTTTTTTTTTATTCTAAGAGAAACATCTAAACTAATTTAGAAAGAAGTTTCTGTTGAGAGTAATTGAATTTATTGCAAACACCACATTTGTTCAGTATCAGTTTCAGGTAGTAAAAGACCTTTACAAAAATAGAGTTACATTAGTATGCTAATCTGTTCAAGTTGCTTTTTTTTTTCCTGTCTTTTGAGGTCCATAAAATAAATATATTCTAGCTGGGGGGGTTTCTGTATATGGTTTGGTGCAGAGTGACTATGTTGTGTGTCTGCCTGAAGAACTTCAGTTCTGAGTAGAAGCATGGTGACTGGGTAAGGGTCTCCTCTTTATAAAAGTTGTTCTGATTTGACTAAAACCAGTTCAGGAACAAAATATACCCCCATTTGCAGGAACATTCTTGTTCTACTTTATCGGTGGCACATTTATCAATTTAGTTTTACAGCACAGAATTTAAGATCTGTGGGGCAATATTAATTTGATTTGGCTGGTATACATGTTCTTTTAAATTGCACATATTTTTGCATTGCTTGTGTGTGTGAGAGAGAGAGAGAGAAACCTAAGTAAAATAAGCCAATAATGTCTTTAGCTGTAAAAGAAGGAAATGGGCATTTGTCACAGGAGCCTTTGGGGCAGCTGAGGTGCACCCCACAGCAGACCTAGTACACACCAGTTGCTACTGAGTATTCAGTGCACAGGGCCAGACTAGAGCTAGTCCAAGCAAATTCTCGGAAATGTGAACAGATAGCCTGAAAGACCTGAGGAGTACAAAAGGCTGCTGTACTTAAGAGTGTCTGTCCCCTGTTTGAAGGTTTTTGTTGGGAAGGCAAATTCTCCATAGAGCTTCCTTTGTTAGTGCTAGTCTTGGCTAAGCTTGGCTCTAAGTAGCTGCTTTTCATGCAGCTGGATGTTATGACGAGACAGAGATAGACCTGAGAGGATAATTAATTTAAAGGAGATACTAGCCTCGGTTTTACTTCTGGTATTCTCTTTTCAGCGCTCTCAGTGGCTTAATAAAGTTGTCTCCATAGTTATGAGGAGAAAAGACTGGGTTTTGCTTTGACTTTCATTTCATGTTGTTTCTCTTGTGGCTTCCCGGACCACCACAGGCATTTCTGGTTATCAGGTGTATTAAAACTGCAGAGATATTCAGAAAGAGAAGTATGGAAGAATATGACTGCCAGTCTGCATATTAATTTTTGATAAGTGCTGCAAAAAAGTGATTAGTTATTGTACTCACAGTTGCCTTTCAATGTTGAGTCAAAAGAAGGAGACCTAAAAGGTGAAATAATGGCATTTTAACCCCTGTGTATCTTTTAGATAAAAGCTAGTCTGAGAAGAAAGTTGGAAATGCAGGAAGCTTAAAAGATGAATTATGCACGTATGTCTTGTGACGTACAATGAAACAGAGCATTTATTCAGAAACACTTGCTTTTGTTCAGCCACTACCACACAGTTGTGAGGGGGGAGAATATTTGCATGAAATATTAAAAACTGCATACACTAGGGAGAAAATTCCTAAATTCTTTTTTAGCAGTTGTGCAGCTGAAGATTACTGAAACTAAATAGAATTTGGAGATTTTTTTCCAGTTGCTCTTAGAAGAGTTATTAACTTCAGAATCTCTCTAACAAGGGTATTTAAGACTTGCTTGCATTTCTGTTTTAATAAGCAGGGGAAACATAATGAGTCTGACAAGGCTGAAAGTTGCAGTGCCTTATACTGTTTCAGCAATTTATTGTAGTTTGCTATTTACTTTAACCCATGCATTGATCAGCAAGATGCACGTTTATGAAAGCAGATTTCTATTCAAGTGTTTCATGGATTGCGAACACCTTCAGCTGTTTGGCTAGGGAGTAATATCAGCTTCACCAAATTTTACAAGCAGGCTGTTTACCTTTTAAGGCAAAATGAGACAATCCATGTTTGTGCATTAAGATATTCAGATGAACACTGTTACAGAAGCACAGAGTATTTTATGGCATGTTATAACTCTTGATGCTGTGAACACTTAGCCACCGCCCTGGCTTTATGCTGCTGAATAGTCCCATTGACTTTATTCAAACAGCTTGCTGTCTATCACACAGTTTCATGGAAGTCAGTGAGACTTTTCATGGCTATAAAACTAAGCATGTGCCGAAGTGTTTACAGAATCAAGAGTTAAGCAAGTATATCTTTGCATTAATAGCTGGCTGTGAGTAATCCAGGCAGGAGGAGGAATTCAAGCACTGAATTCCCTGGTGGAGGGGGAGGTAAGGGATTGGGATTGGTATGTCCCTGCCTGAGTGATCAGCACTTTTTTCTTCGTTGTTATGGCTCATTTTGGATGTCAGTTGTGCTTAAGCAGAACACACGTTTAGTTGCTGTTTTTCTGGGCCAAGCCCCTTCAAACACAAAGAAAAGGGGGGAGGAGGAGAGAGAATTGTGAAACACAGACAATTGCCACTGTTCCTATGCGAGGTTTTACAGGCGTTTCCACGAGGGAGGAGTAGCACTTACACAGCACTTGACTGAATTACAAAAACTCTTATCGGTGGGTGAAATCTTGCCAAAAATAACTTATTTCATTTCCCTCGCACTTCTCACTGGGCGGAACAGCCTTTCTTGCATTAGAGACAGATAAAGAAGCTGTGTCAGTTTTCCTCTGTTCTTCTTTTAGAGATGCTCTTTCAAGTTGTAAACACTTGACAAAGTCCAGAAAAGGAGTGCAGATGAACTTAGGCAGTAAAGGCAGCTATTATTTTAGTTAGTGATACATGTATGTCATCCAGAGAAGAAATGCAGTGATAATATTCTGAAGTTGAAAGGAACCATCAAATTTATTTTACAGTCCTGTCCACATAAAAGCATGCTTTCCCTGCGTAAGAGGCAGTATATTTTTTTTACAGGAACTCAGTGTTTTCAGGGGAGTGCACATCAGGAGTTTCTGCAAAGCAGGGAATAAGGGAAGCATTCTTTTTCTTTGCTGCTGCTGCATTGCATGGTTTCATCAGATCCTACTCAAGGCCATAATAAATTTGCTGGGGATAACAGCCTGTGCTTCAGACTGGGTGGATAATTCCATTGCATATCCAAACCCATTTTTGGTAGGGATTATTTCATTTCAAAAACTGCAGCTTGCTTTATAGGAATCAGATTGGGAACTAAGCCATTTCCCATCACTGCTGTTCATGGGTTATACCGTTAATTGATTGTACTTAAGGACTTTTGAGTAGTTGTTGTATTAGCTGTTCAGAAGCCAGAATGCATGGGTAATTCTTCACCGGTGTTAAGAGGATTTCTGGTCATTTTGCTATCAAACTATTTCTTCTTCCTGTTTTTTTTTTTTCCTTATATGAACTCGGATTTTATTGGAGTACTAGAAGCGACAATCTGTGCTTTGTTTTAGTCCACTGTGTAGTAAGCTAGATGGCAGCTCTACCTCCTCTGTACCACGTGCCACCTTGCCAGCATATTCCACGTTGCAGTGAGAGCATGGGCTCGGAAAGGAAAAGGACCGCAGTGTTGCTCCTGGGCCATTCTGCTTGGTATGCCACAATAGCAGTCCCTTTTGGTGAGGATGTTGTTCTGTCTTGGATGCTTTGTCACCCACTTCAATGAAGGCTGGTTTCAAACTGTAGGCCTTTCAGGTGAGCTCAGGTAGTGTACAGTTGGTGTAGATGCTAACTGCTGACCCCAAGCAGAAAGCACAATGACCAGAGCCAGAGATGTTTGCAATCCTTTCAGTCCTCCACAGTGATCATAATCCAAGACACTAAGATACTCTTCTCCCTCCATCTGTTTATTCTTTGAGTTTGTCAGGTCGTCCATTTAGTTGCAAATTTGGTAGTGACATCGGGTGATATGTGTTGTACCAGAATCTGTTAGGACAGGCACTTTAAAAAAATTCTTAAGTCTTCAAATAGCTAAGAGCCCTGTAGTCCTAGGGCTGATTTTATCTTTTCATATATGCTGCTGCTTCGTATGCTGAATTCTGTGTGGCTAATCAAAGCATTGCAGTGAATGGTCATGAATTATACTGTTACAAAACAGTATTATTAGGATGCTTATGAACAAATAACCCTATTCCATTCTCGTGTGAACAAGTTGGCGTGAGCAATTCATCCTTTCATCTTTGTCTATTCCTGACTGAGTTTCATCTAGTTTATTTTTCCTCCCAGCCCGATTGCTATCATGTGTCATTTCTCATCTATTCTGACATCTGTATCTGTGACGTTTGTATTAATGCTCATCACAAGTTTCAGTAGTTCAGTAGTGTTACGTTCTGTAAAATTCTAGTCTGGCTGAAGACTTAATTAAATAAAGGATTCTTTGAGATGCAGTTTGTCTTAGTTATGATAACATACTTGGATTGTAAATAGCATTCAATTTCTCTCCAAGGTTGAAACTCAGGCCCTCAGGAGATTTTGGTATTGCTATTTTTTTTCCTACTTCTTCAACAGTTTCTTAATCATTATGTTGCAACCTAATTTTTGGTCACTTCTTTATAACTTTTGCTTTCCAAAACCTTTCAAATTTGTATTTGATCTGATGATGACTTTGAAGGTGGTTACAATATATTCTGTAGGCATTTTGCATGTAGTTTTGTTCGGTTCATACTGGTGTGCAACTTTATATATAGTTTTGCAGAAAAAGTCCAGAATCTTGCCTCTTTTTACACTGCATTTTGACATTTCTAAGTTCAGTTCCCATGCTTGCTGTTCATAAATTTTACTTGTGTTGTGTGACTGCACTAGTCACTAGGTGACACCGCGTTTTATCTGTTAGAGCTTAGAGAATGCTACATAAGCAATGCAGAAGGAGAAGGTGAAGCGAAGACTAGTTCCCTCATACTAGGTGAATTAAGTTGCTTTTGTTAGGGGAGTGGTTTCAGTAAGCATCCGAAAAGAAATGCAGTCAGTAAGACCTGGTCTGTTGCCCATCTGTCTGTTAATTTCATTGGTACATACACATTTGCGAGCTAACAGCAGCTGCATCAGATCTGGGAAAAGTGGAATAAACCTTATCTTTTTTTTATGAAAATGTTATTAGTTGCATTCAGGAACTGAGCTTATCAGCTAGCCTAAACTTACCACTTGAAAAAATGGTTGTTTGTTGAGTTTTCACGTATTCTCATATAAATGTAGATGGTAGATTTAAGTTTGCAGTGGTTGTAATAAAACCATAATAACTTGTTGCTTTTTGAAGATGAGATGTTTGCTGCCAGTGAAAGCAAGTGTGTTTTCTTGGTGGGGGAGGTTTAGGGCATAGATTGACCATGAAAGATGTCAGTAATAAAACTTTTTTTTTGGCATGGACTTCTGCCTCTACAGTGTATGTGAAGATTTTATTTAAATGAGTAAAAACAAATTCATGAGTTCCTCTGTTCTTCATTCCTATTCCCTGCAAGTGTATGGATACCCAGTACCATTGTGAAGGGAAGTTTTTTCTGGGAGTCATGGTGGGGGCAGTAGAGAGATGCATATCTTTATCCCTTTCATTCACAGTGCATTTATATCAAGCTATGTCGCAAAACAAACTCCAAGTGCTGTGAGCCTTCCCATAGTATGAGTGCAGGCATCCATGAACACTCTCTTTTGTGTAGTGGCATTTTCTCTGAGAATGTCATTTTTTCATTCATGTGTGTTATTCCTTTGAAGTCTGAATGTGCACTTTGGCTGAAGTTGACAGAATTATATATTTGGAATTAAATGCCAGTGATTTCTTCCTCTTACCATGCAAAATTTTATAGTATAAGCATAGCAGACAGTAAGCAAGCACAGCAGACAGTAGACTGCTTGCCCTTCACAATGGAAGTGCACATTTATTAGGTTTTTTGCCAGCATAGCTGAGGTTTATTATATACACTGTGTATGAGTTCCTTTGCTTTTATGTGGCTGGTTTTGCCCCCCCCCCCCAATTAATTCCTTTGTTTTCTCCACCAAAATCATCCTAATTCTTGTCTCAGAGTTTAAATAGAGAATCAAATAGCGCAGTGTTGGCATTTCTGCTATCAGGTATTTGTCAGTGCCTGAGACAAGACTCCAGACTACATGGAGCAGTAGTTCAGCCCATCTGGACAAATCCCTTGAACCTAATCTCTTTCCTCCTGCCTAGTAGAGGGATGAAATTGTATGTCGTGCTATTGGAAATACTATTCAGAACATTCTCGGGAGAGGATAGGCATCCTTATCAAGCCTTGGCTTTGCTTAAAACATCCGGTCTCAAATTTGTGTTTTTCAAAATTTTTAAAAATTGTTCTTTATTTGCAGTAGCAAGTAAGGAAAATGTTCTTACTCCCTATAGAAGGTTCCTTTGATATTGGTTGCCTTTAAGTAAATGCAGTAGCAGGCAGTTTTTTCTTTTGGTTAGATTAACATGGCTTGGTTACCTTTCATCAGTCTCATTACTTAAACTGAGGTGACAGAGCAGTTGGTGTTGTAGAAGGGATATGGTTGCATATCTATCAAATTTACATTAAAAAAGTAGTAAAAAATGACATTTTTATTTTAAAAACATTGTACTTTCTCAGGTGTACACTTCTACCATTTCAGTTTGAACTAACAAATGGAAGAGCAAAAGGCGCAGCCCTGATGTTTTGAATATTGATTATTAAAATGTGTCCTGTCTTCCAAATGCAGGTGCACATAGAGAAAACCCACATTCTCACATAATGGGTCACCAAAGACAATTCATTCAGCAGCAAAAAGGAATTTATTCCCTTTTACTCTCTACTATAGAGAACCTAGCTGAAGAAACATACCATGGTGCATATCTAAATTCCATTTTCAGAAGGGACATCAAGTACCCAAATCTTTTTTTTTTTTTTTTTTTTTTGGTGGAACCAGGATCTTCTGACTAGCTTAGTATCTTTGATAATCTTTCTTGCAGTGTCCAGTAGGTCAACTTTTTCTAGCTCACAGGAGAAACCAAGTTCCAGGTAGAAGAGTCATCCATAAATCTGTTTCTCACTAGAAAAAGAAACGTTTGACGACTTTCCCCTTTTCCTTCCATTTCTGTGCTCAGCCTTCACGAATGGTGGGCAGCAGCTCAGAGCCAGTCCATTTGCCCGAATGAAGATATTAGGCAGCTTCTGTAACGACCACAGCTTGAGCTTGATGTGACTTCACAGGTCAGAACTAGCAACCTGAATTCGATTTCAAAACAACAGCAAAAGAAGCTTATGCAACTGTGGAGTATAGCTGTGATATGCCCTGTTTCAGTGTCTCTTGAACTAGCATCCATAGAAAGTATCCCATTAAATTTAGTGAAATTTGGATCAAGTCCTAAGTAAAAAATTCCTGAAGTAAAGGAGTACTGTTTCTGTGCTTGCATTATTCATGGAGCACTGTGCCCCATGTGGTCTTTTATAATGCTTACTTTGATTTTGTGCTCTCTTACTAGCGTCTGTTGTTTTCTTCAAAACTTACCATTCCCTCAAACAGAAATGAAGTCCAAATTATTTTGGCTTTGTAATTTTCCATAGGGTTGTCTGATTCTTCCACACTCTTGTTTCTGTCCCTCATGCAGTCAGCAGAAACTTTCCCTAATTAGGAAGAGCAGGGTCTGGTTCTGAAATCATGCTATTTCAGCTGTGTGCATTGGCATTTGGGGCAGGACAGAAGTTGAAATGATGTCTCTAAAACGTTTCTTTGCCAATCAGAAATGGATATATTGTCAGTAGGTTGACATCAGATTTAGGAACATTGAAATAAGATCAGAGTCTGGCAGGCTTCGTGTTCGTAGAATGCAGTGTGACAGAAGCAAGGAGTTTAACTGCTTTTTGGTCTTTCCAAGATGTGGTCCCTGTTTATTGCGTTGATACGCTGGCACCCAGCACAGCAAGGCAAGGTAGATATCTGAAAGTTACAGTGGAAAAAAGAATTACCTGTGGCAAATTGCGTCATCTGCTATTGGTAGTTTTAAAGTAAGAGAAGATGCAGAAGGCTTCACAGCAAAGGAATTAATTAAATTGACAAAAGCAACAGGATATGAAAATGCATGTGATATGTAAAGTTACAAAATGAATGGCTTATTTACAACTTCAGCTGTTTTAGTATAGACATTTTGCCTAACTTCAAATTGTTCTAAAAAGGATTAGATATAATTAATGCTGTATGACCTCCTTTTTTGCTCCTTTCAAAGAATGTAGAGTTGTGCATCTAATGAGGACCCCTGAAAGGACTATTATGTCCAATTGTCTCAATTATGCAAATAACGTTGAAATTTTAGCAGAAGGGAGGGGATACTTCAAATTAAAAGTTTCAGCTCCTGCTTTAGCCTTTCTGCAGTGCCGCATTTTTGCTATGAGTATAGTCACTGTTTGAAGAGAGGAAAGGAGGTTTAACAAATTGGAGATTTGGGTACTATCAAAGTAGATTTGTTGTGCCTTGTTCCACCATGAGATGAAAATACCCTCTGGGCAGGGAGATGGGTCATGAGACTTCTAAAGGATTACCTTCAAAGGGAGTCATGAGATTGGTTTGAACAAAGAAGCTGCTCACATGCTTATCATATGAGATTCTCTTCTTAAAGTGGTGGAAACCCATCTCCTTGGGAATTCTCATGAACTTCAGAGAGACTGGAAGTCCTACTGTAAGATGAGTGAGGAAAATGAACAAGAAGAAGCTTAGAGTAAAATGCAATTTATTTATACTAGATGTAATTCATCTTCCCAAACTCTGAAAAACTTCCAGTGACAAGCAGGTAGGACATGGTTTAAAATGACTTTTTGTTTCATTCTTGATCATCATCTGCTCTGCTACCTTTTTAGCATCAATGTGCATAATTGAAATTTTACACTGAAGAAATGTGCAGTAATTTATGATTGATTGGACAGTGATAATTAAATTGAAGTAACAGTATTCTGACTAATCTACTTCCTAGACTTTTCATTGTTTATTTTGAAAGACACAGAACTTAGACGGTAATTGCAGAAAGACAAAATGAGTTTTCAGGTCCAAAAAAGGTGTCTCAAAACATTTCAAAAAAAGCAAATTGCTTGAGTATGACTGTAATAAGGAGTAGAAACTATGGCAAAGAGAGATTAGGTGACAACGTGTCTTACACATTTCAATATTTTGAATGCTAGTTTAAAGCTACCTCTGGAGCAATTGAAAATGGACTTCTGGTTTGCTTGTTTGGTACATTGAGATTTTGGGTTGTTTTGGGGTTGTTTTTCAGATTCCTAAACAAAACATGCCAGTAATACTTTCTGGAGTTCCCTGTTGGATACAAGCATTTGTCTTCTGATAAACAAGCCTTGTGTGTGCGCTTTTGTTTCCATTTGGGTTTATCAAGGTCTGAAGGTAGTTAGGTATTATGGAAGTCTGATAACAGAACAGGGCATGACTAGTAGTTTTTTTTCTCCTTGCTCCAGCAAGGCTCCTGAGTAAAGGAGATTTCCCAGTGAAAGAGATAGAAGAAACATTCATCAGTAGCCCTGTCACATTTGTATCAGCGACACCATGTATTGCCATTCAAGTAATGCTTTTCTGCCATAAAGCATAGTAGGCTCTGAGATGAGAAGTCTCTGTGAGAACTCTCTCACCAAGATCCAACCTCCACATCACCCCTAGGTATTCACTCAACAACCTTTCATACGTTTGAGGAGCCAAGAAAGCTCCAATTTGGCCTTTGTTATCCCCTAGCTCTTCAAATCACAACTCCAAGGAATCATCCACTTTTTCTGGAATTCCAGCCCTTCTGTTGTAGTGCAGTTGGGATCTTGAGGAGGGACTTCTCAGAGCAATAGCAGCTCCAAGACAGCTTATCCTTGTATTCCCTGTGGAGCCAGACACAGCCGTGAGCAGAGCTCCTGGCCTGTTTGAGTCTCCTTTAACTCTGCTAATTCTGGCTTTAAAGTTGTTCTTCCCCGTTTGTGTGGTGTTGGGACTTGGCTTTGTCTCTTTACCGCGGGAGAAGGAAGTTAAACTTTACCTGGTGCATACTGAATTCTTGACTCTGTGCATTTGTTACCAATACCACCCCAGCTAGGAACTCACTGTTTAACCTGATCCAGAGGTTTAATGACTCATTCCATATTTTTTGACTCCGTTCAAAATTTACAAGTGATGTAAGGATACATAGGTCGTACAATTTTATCAATTCCTCCCACAGAAAATGTGAATGTTAGGAGTCTTTTTATAAGTTTTTAGGCATTGACTGCAAAGCTTCTTAAGTGGTCTTTCCGCAAGACAGTGAAGATTAATAAATTCACTCATTATCAAGTTTGAAAATTCAAATGGTAGACTGCAGCTGATATGTTAAAGCCAAATACATTGGTGAATTATACGTGATAGTTGACAACTATGAATGATACTGTGTTTCAGTTACGGCAGAGTGTCTAGTTTGTTTTATTTTCTGGATTGTATTATGCTTTGTTGAAGTTAGCTATATTCTTCTATCTTTAGAGAAAATCACCTTGTTGCACACTATGCAAAAGTATCCAGGACCGTTACTGGAGATACTGTACTCTGGTTCCATTGGGTCTATTAATTACTTTCATTTGCAACTTTGGGGATTTTACTTGGGTAGGGACAGAACACAAGATTGACTCAATTTTCTGAAAATCATTGTTATCTATGAACAGCTCTCTAAAAACTTGTTTGAAATCTCCCATTGCTCTTGCCCTTTCCCAGAGCACCTGAATGAATGTTGGCAACTTTCAGGCATAAAACAATAAATATTTTAAATATATATATTTAGCATTTCCAGGAAACAATTTAACCCCTGAGTTCCAATGCTTCCATTATGATTGCTAAAAGTTTGTGCATAATTTGTGAATAATTTTGTGCAAATCCCACAGCCTACGAGTTAAATTAGTTGGCAATTCTTTCTTTTTTGAAAATGACAAAAAGCAGCAGGGTGCAAAAAGTGGTTGATTGCACTGTGGCGTATTCTGTTAAAGCTCACGTATTAGCCAATGCCTGGAAACTCATTGCTTACTGAGTGTAAAATTAGCCACAGCAAGTAGGAAATTTTCAACAGCTCAAACTATTTAACAGGATTCTACCTAAAGAATCTTCCTTTCAGGAAAACTGTATGTACTGCAAATTAATGTTAATTTCCGAAGGGACAGATTGACTAACTGATATATCACATATATTTTTGCAGAAAGGTTTACGTATTTACAAAAAGCAAAAGAGAGAGGTAGATATTTATGTAACCTTTTTTCAAAATAAGTATTTGTTCAGCATCTCCAGATTTTAGGGAGTTCTGAGATATGCACAGTAACTAAATCTTGTAATTATTGTGATTATAGAAATTTTACTTTGCAGTGATTTTAAAGTGGGGTTTGTTAGCATGCCTAGCAGTATTCCTTAAGTAATAGCTTGCTTTCTTTTACCACATTTTGAAAATTTTAATTTAAGAAATTAAAGTCTACCTGTTCAGCGCACTCTGCACTTCAAGTAGTGCTAATTAGAACTATGCATTTAGAACAAACTCTTTGTAGATGAGGAATATCTCATGTAACATATAGTCATTCTCTTAAAATATTGTTGGGCATTCATGGCTTGCAATTATAATGTTACATGTCATCATATTTGCATTATATTTTAGGAAAAAATGGTAGTAAGGTCTCAGAGGATACTACTAGAACCCGTGTGAAAAGTCAACATTTTTAACTGGTTCATCAGAAGTTTTATAGACATTATCTCTGAATTAGTAATTTCAGCTAACCCTTTACAGAAGATAAGTGGCTGTATTTTTAACCTTTTTTTCCAAACAGCACATTCGTGAAAGTTACTACTATAATAGTCATTATTCTTAATAATGACTACATGTGTGACCCAGCTCTGTCTCAGATAGAGGCACAATTCCAGTCCAAATCTATAGGTTTTGTATCTGCATTGCTAAGTGCAGGTCGGTCTTTGACTGCATATATAGTTAACAGCTACTGACTCAATTTTCTAAACCCCAAATAAGCAGGAGGCTTAAGTATATGGGTGATTTTAGTTAAACCTATTCATAGGCCGAGTTTTGTAACAAGGGATTTACCTTGTTGTGTTGGTTATAATTTCATAAATATCAATATATTTCAGAAAGTATGGTCTACTGTTGAGGGTGTCGAATCACTTGGGCTTTCTAGTAATACCATTTCTCTATTCCAGGTCAGAATGAGCCCATGTTAAAGGCTCACAGGTTAAGAGCGTTTTAAGAGGATTGTCACGCACGCACACACACACGCACGCACACACACACGCACGCACACACACACGCACGCACACACACACGCACGCACACACACACACACACACACACACACACACACACACAGATATATGTATGTATGTATAGGGAGTGTTGTGACTTCCTTTAAAAACATATCTAACAAGAGTTTTTATGTTAGGGTGGGAAATTAGTGCAGTACAAAAAGATCATTCTTCAGCCTTGTCAGATCTAAATACCAGGGTAATCTTGTATCTTCAAATGAGAATTCATAATGAATTATCTTATAGCAGAAACTAGGAATTACCAGGCTATTTTGTCTGTCGTTATGTGAGGAGCTGCTTGCCTTCTCTGCGCTCGCTCCGCTGTGCTATGCAGGGCCTCTTGAGATTGGTTCCTTGTGGGCAGGGCTGATTCCACTATCCATAGGTAAAAGTTGCTCAGCGCTTCCCATCCTAGTGCCTTGTTTTGTGTTGGTTATAATCAGCCAGTCCTTAAGTGCTTGGGGTAAAACTGACCATATGGACTCCCTGCCTCAGGCTGAGGAGGAAAAAAATCCAAAGCAGCTGTCAGGAAGGAGGCTAAATAAAAATATACATCTGTGCTCCTCATCTCCCTAGCATTCAGAACAGGGGGACTAAAAGGAGGAGGAGGATTTGGCAAGTGAGTAGTGGAAGAGGGATAGGTAACAAATGAAGACTATACAATATTGTTACCTTTTCTTAGAAAATCTCTTTCTTAAAATTTGGTAGAGGGAGGGGGCAGGGCCGAGCTGTTGCAGGAGGAGTGGCTTTTGCTAACTTAAAATGTGATAGGTTTGGTGTCTAACCTGGTCAGTGACACTTTTTTCTCCATTCTGCAAGGCACAGCACTGGAAAACTATGCAAGGTATGTCCTCCACAGGCGGCAAGCACAGAGCCAAGCTCTTCTGCCATATGCTCAAAATGGTGGTTTAGTTGCTTAGTCTTAGTGGTTAGCTGTGTAGTTACATTCATGCTGAGCTCTGCCCAAGCGACTGTGCCTGCCTCTCAGCTGGGTATCCGAGCGCAACCAATGGACTGTACTAATGCGCCTCCATGGTCTTCGTGCCAGAGGTGGGTATGTCCAACTGTGTCAGCATACAGTCAGAGCAAGCCAGTGCTATCTGCTGCCTATGCCGTTGAGGCTGTAGTTGTTTCTCACTTCTCCAAGCCTCTGGGAAAGACCTATGTATCTCTAAGAGATGTGGCAGAACACATAATTTTGGAAAAGGAGCTTGTTACTTCCTTCTGTAGATTGCATCCCTAAACTAGTCCATGTGAAAAGAAAAATATTCCTCTTGTTTCAGCAGGTGTTTGCTGCCTGCCTCAGCAGCAGGCCTGGAAAGCAGAGCGGAATGAAGGCATGAAAGCTCATTACAGCACTCTGTGCAGGGCAGCGCTATTCATTGATTTCTACATCATCAGCAGGAGTGATTTCCAGGCTCAATGAAAAATAATAACATTGCTTACCAGCACTGCCATCTTGCCTGTTATGTGTTTGTCTCAACCACAGAACAACAGATTCCCTCATGAAGTTGCTACAAGAGCATTGGTTTAAATTGAACCATATGAAAAATACAGTGGAGTGAGAATAAGAATTGTCTTTAGTAAATAGTCTTTTATTTTAAAGAATGCTACAACTGTCATAAATCCCTTTTAGTTGCTATATGTATTAGCAAACCATATAAGAGATCCTCTCTCTTCTAGATGGTACTTCATGTTCTAATAATTAGGAAAACAATTACCAGTTGTACAAATCACTATTGTTGATGTAATTGAAAACCAGGGTTTTAGAAACTTAGCTTAGATTCACAGGCAGTCACAGTGTTCCAGAATTGGGGACTTTCTTCATGGCTCTGGCTACCTAGTGGCATAAAAATTAAATTAATAGTAATATAATGGATTTATGCCCTGTCTTTTCCCAGCAATAATTTTTCAGTAAAACCTTTTCAGTTGTAAGTAGCCACTTACAAAATTGGCGATTGTCATTCCTCACGTAATTTGGAGTATTTTTGTTTAAGCAAGAACACTGTTATTGGAAGGACATAGTTTTGAGAAGGGCTATATTTACTTCATGGTTTTCCTAGAGCAGGAAAGGGACTTTTCCCATAAAATTGGATTTCCCTGAGTTCTGGCAAGTGTTCATTTCAAGAATTTTATTCTGTCCCACTTTTTAAATGGTTGATTTTGCCCCATCAGTAACATCCTAGTGAGCTTCCTGCAGGTGGTGTAAGAAGGGGAATTGAACCTCGTCAGGCTGGGGCAGCAGAGACTGGTGTGAGCTTTGCAGAATCCTGTGCAAAGTGGCCAGGTGGGAGAGCCCCCACAGATTTCCATGGTGGCTCTGAAGTGGGAGGATACCTAGTAGGTATATACCCCTCAGAGGACCACCTGCAGATTTCTTCAGCTACAGAGAGATGAAGATGCTTATTTCTGGGAAAAGGGACAGCTGGAGAAGTATCGGATGTGTACAGCATTGCATACAGATGGAAAAAAATGCAAGCACTGCTGGCCAGATATGAGGGAAGCTGTGAAGCTGTTTACACATAGTAATGCATCTAAGCTGATGAATGACTGGCAGCTTTAGATATCCCATTTATGACCCTCCGGAAAGGACCTCCCTCCTCAAAAGAGTGGAGCTGCCAGCCTTGGAAGATCAGATCACCTTAAAGTTTTATTAGTCGGGTGCTTGGAAAAACTATTGCTTTAAAAGGAAGAAGAATGATGGATAGTATAATTAGGATGTTGCAGTTCAAGGCAGCTCAAAGTGCAAATATCTCTAGAATTAATTGTTAAGTCCCAAAAAACAGGGATTCTGCTGATATAATGATTTCTTTTCTTTTTTTCTCCCGATGACTTACTTGCGAGAGTTCTCTTACGTTTTCACTCAAGTAACAGTAACAGAGTATGACTATGCAAGTAGTGTTCACAAAAGTCTGTGGACTCGTTAACACAGAGGATGGACTTGTACATACACCATGCACATGCTCACAGTATGAATTTTGTTCCTACCTCCAGATTATTTCTTTCTTTCCATATCTCACCTGAGCAAACATCTCTTTGCTCAAATCTGGCATAAATATTCCAGTGTAACTCTACAGAGCATTGTACTTGAATGGTTGGGCAGCACAGCTGCGATTTCACTTCACTGATAGCACCACCTTTTGCAGCATATTGCAAGTCAGAGGAGAATAACCAAGACATGATGGTAAGATGATGTGAACAGCGCTACAGCTGGATGTTTCTGTAAATGACAACCATCAATCCGCATCTTAATAAAATACTGATGAAAGTAATCATTACTATGATTACAGGTGAGCTCGCTGCTGAAGTAACTCTTTTTCTGTATTATTCTGTGCTTGATTTAACCTGAACAGTTTTGTCAAGCCCTGTATTATGCATAAAAATCATTCATTTGGTCCTTTGCCGCCTCTCCCATTGCCCCTGTACACCAGCCACTCTCTGCTGTGTCTGATCCCTGTCCATGGCTCCGCGCATCAGGTGCTGCTGCTGGCATCCCTGCCTGTCTGCTGAGCAGCTGGGCCAGATGCAGGCAAAGCCTCATAGGGATGCAGCAACTGCGGTCCTCTTGAATAGAGCCCCAAGTGCAAAAGACCTCTCCAACAAGGGATGGCTCTCTAACTGCAAGATAGGGCCAAAGGCCTATCCTGTCCTTTGGCTGGCATGTCAGGTGTGCCTGCCCATCCAGCAAATGTATTTGTCCTTTTCTCTTTGGGGATTGTGGCAGTGGAGAGATCTGACTACATAGCAGGCCCAAGTCAGGGAAATATTTGATGCACATCCAGCTTTAGGTCTAGTTGGATTTGGGCTTTGAATATGCTCCATCAACAGTAAGACTCTTGCTCTCTCCCCCAAATTGTTTCTCTTCCTGTGATAATAATTTAATTGTTGTGATTATTCATAGACACTAGATACTGCTGCTATCCTGCAGAGGTATATGATAACTGAGATGTACAGCTTCTGGTAGTAAAATGGAGTGTAAGAGTTACCTACATGAAATTACCTGTGGGTTTGCTGTCCTGGTCTGGTTCCTGCCCTGGATTTTCCATCAAAGGCACATCAGTCCAGAGCCCACCTTACTGCCCTTGCATGAAGCTGCAGGGAAACGGAGCCACAGGCTCCGTTTCAGTACAGCCTGAAACTCAAGCCACTATATGTTCATTAAACAGTAATGTATGAGATGAGATATTTAAAATTTATTATTATTTTAGCATCAAACTGAAATTGCCTGTCTGGGTATGGTGGTGAAAGGGGGTTTTCTCCTCAGTTCAGTTACTGCATGTTACCAGCCCTAGATTTGCATGCTTCCCAGCAAATGATGTAGGTTGTGCTATGCCGCCTAGAACAGATTAATCCTTGGGTTTATTAATGGCTATATTTGATAGGCGAGTGTGTGTTTAGGGACTTCGTTTTGGTATCTCATGATTTACACACCAGCACACCAGTGTGGCTTCCATTTTTTTCCTGCAGGAGATGAATACCTTCTTTTAATGCTAATGAAAACTAACAAATCCCTGAAGTGGGATAACAAAGGCCAGTATTAATTAATGCTATTTCTTGGCAATGTAGTGATTTCTAGGCAGGAGACCAGAAATTAGTGGTGGGTTTGGATTTGTTTTTGGTTTTTTTTCCCATAATTTAAGAGACACGTTGTCAGTTTTCATAAAGGAGAGCAAATATGTCACTGAACATTTGAAGTGTGTTTTTTCCAGGTTAGGTTCTGATTAGTACATTCTGGATTTACAGTAATAAGCAGGTTTGAACTTCACTGTACTCAACAAGTTGGGATCTTTCTTACCCTTTCATGTTTCTTAAAGATCAGTAGAAAACCGCAGAGTGTTTTTAGTAGCATAATCTTGCTGGCAGCACTATTTGTCTGTCAACATAATACTCCCACTGGCTGTTGGTCTGAATGCTGTAGCTGATCTGTCATAATCCTTTCAAAATTCATCCATCCAAGGCTATTAGAAAGTACTTAGTTTTTTCAAACTCACAAGAGACAGTATGAGTACTTACATTTTCCTCAAGAAACCAAATAAATTTCAGTCCAGACTGAGACAGTAGCTTTGCAAAAGTATACAGAATCTATATCAAATAGATGACTATTTTCTGACAGCTCATGTGTCTGCTTAAGTATTTGCATTGGATTATAATCAGGCTTTCGTTAAGAAGATTAAACAGACAAAAGCAGTGAAACTTCAAAGGCTGACCAAACGTGCTTTGTGAGTTTTTATTTCCCCTGATCTGTGATGCCTGCCTTTAGCCATCCTCTCATTAGCACTGAAAAATAAGCCAATGGAGCACAATGCACTGTCCAGCTGCAGTGGCAGTAGTGTCTTGAGTTCTAACTGGCAGGTTAAGTGCGGATGTGTAATGCTTTTTTTCAGTGTAGCAGTAGATAATAGACCTCCTATTACAGCGTTTTTAATAATCAGTGCACAGCAGAGAGCTCAGCTGTAGTGTAGAGCTCATTTGAAATACCAAAATGCAAAAGCTTCCTTCCAAACACAGATGTTGAGAGAGTGACTTAATCCAGTGGTTAATTAACGGTTTCTACATAAAGCACATCAAGTAGCAAGGAAAAGACTTTTTTGACAGGCTACAAGGAATAAGGTAAAGCAATACTCAATAACGTGGGGTAAAAATCCAAGTTGTTTTGATACTTCTAGTTTGCATTTTCCAGTATTCTCTACAGAGTAGTTAAACGCATCTGTATAGCATCTGTTACCAGGTATATTTTGAAGAATGTTTCCTGTGCTGTGGGACTGATTTGGGCATTTGTGTGACTGAGTCAAGGAGTCATCACTGATCACATAGAAGCATAAAACTCTATTCAGCCAAAAACATGAATATATTTAAGAAGTCAAGAAAGTGGATGAATGACATAACCTCTGTAACAGGATCCCTTTAAGCTCATTTTATGACCTTAATGGTCATAAACTAGTGTGGTGTGTATGAGTATGTGTAACAGATAGCATTGGACACAGTTCTTATAGCAGCAGTAAATTTGGACACTGTGTGTGATTTTGGATTTATTAAAAAAAAAAATGTAATTCCAGTGAAACAGGGTATTTTTAGCTGCCTAAATATTTTAAACTGCCTGAATACCTATGAATTAGCCACATCTGATTCTGACCAGGAAAACTGTGTGTTTGCTGTAACCACTCACCTCCTGTTACCACGGACGCCTCACGGATCGCCCTGACTTGGGGCGATCCTGTACTTTTCTAGCACTGCACTTCAGTAACTAGTTGCAGAGTCTGATGCTCTAAAGCTAAAATGTTTTCTGAGTTTTATTTCTAACAGTATTATTGCTGAAACTTGTCATCTTGTAAAAGCCGTGCAAAAAGTATATAAAAAGAGCATCTGAAATATTATGGAGTGTAAGGGCTTTTAGTTTTTCACTCAAGTGTCTTCATTGTGCTTCAGTGTCTTCGTTGAAGAAAGAATGTATGGAGCCAAGACAAGAAAGCTGGACCAAGTCTCACAGCCTTTAGATATTAAATTTAATACCCTCTCGTTTCCACATTTGCTACATAATCAAGCTCTTTATGCTAAGTGCCTGAAATATATGCCTTGTCTTTCAGGAAGCAAATATCATTGTAAACTACCTGAAATATTGTCCAATGAGTATTTTACTCTTTCCCTCTGTAGCAATATGAGCTACACTTCTGAACAACATTTAAACTGAAATGAGGTGGTTCTGACTTGGTAAATCAGTAACTATATCAGAGCGGAGACCAGGAGCGCAGCCTCTCCCAGACCGCTGACCAGCGAGGCATTCTGGCTCAGTGGCACCTGGTCAGCTTTTACCTGCCAAGATAGATTATAGACCATTCTTCATGAAATCGAAGCATTCATCAGGCAAACTGCAACTGGGTTTGCAGCTGATTTGCCATGAGGGAACTTCAAGCAGTTTCCTATTATTTCAGACATAATGGAGGAAACTAAGAAGCTGGCAGGAACTAAAAAGTCAACAAACAAACCTCAGAGACAGCTCTTGCCTCAGAAAGGATGAACCACCACACCCTCTATTCATCGTGCTGCACGGAGAGGGCTCAGCCATCCTCTGAGCCATTACCCGACAGGCTGACAGATTTTTCCTCTGAGAGGAATCTGCAGTTTGCTTTCTTTAGTCAGGAACTCAGCCAGGTTTTTAGTTCTTTCTCCGGGAAAGCCATAGTTACTTGGTGAAGGAGCCTTCAGAGTTCTCAAGTCATTTTTAGCTTTTGTGTCTGCAAAAATTTAATTTCCCTTCAGCAGAGGATATACTGAGGCAAAACATATGGCAATCACTTGCTACTTGAAAATTGATTTAAGGTTTTGTAATTCCCTAATTCTAACTCAGAAGAATCAGCATTCATCAGGAAGGCAAAGTTGTCCATGTCATCAAATCGTGAGTGTGTTTTAACATTTTTTATTACTTTAAAGGCTGCTTTTGAGTTCACCTTTTAAAATTCATTACTAAGTGTTGGTTTAGTATTGCAGCCAGGATCATACATTGTCTTATTGAAGGTCACAGGGACAGAGAAGGTGGGCTGGGGTCTGCAAGTAAGAAACTATGGGAAACTTTGGCCTGCAGCCATTTCTGACCTCAGTCCCTTCAGTGTTACCGAATCTGCTACTACCCTGCCCTACAGAAACAGACTTTATAACCACATTGTGCAGATCTATGGTTTTGTCCTAGCTCGTCTACAGCTTATGTTTCTAAAAAGGCTGAGGGCTTGGCCTAATTAATTCTGGTTTGCAAATACAGTGAAGTAGGCCAATGCAATTCTGTTTTGTCTTCAAGGTCACTTTCATCCTTCTGTTCCACAGATGCACCATGCCTGAAGATTTTGTACTTTTTCCATCAAATGCTCTTACTATTTATGAAATGACTCTTCATGAAACATCTGTTTTACGCTGTCTCATCTTAGAGAGATGCCTTAGGAATGACTGGAACTTAATTTGCAACAGGAAATGCTGAGTTTTAGAAGATTATTAATCACATTGGGAAGGGTTTTGGGGAAGCAATTTCTACATACAAAATATAATAGTAAAGAAAAGTATTACTTGGATTAAATTACTATTAATTTATTTCTGTCACATAAATTAGGCTGGTTTTCTGTACTTTGAGTCCATTTACTGTTTATTAAAATAGTTACTTAAAGTAGCAACTGTGTCTTTTGGTAGAGCTTCAGACAAACATTGTAACTTCAAGACCAGCATTTTTGTGCCTAAAGGCTTTTACACATGTTCGAAGATAATTCACATCATCTGCTTGCTTCAGGAGTAGCTGTATCTGGTGCTTAAAGGTGGTTTACTGAAATGAATGCCTGCCTTTAAAAACAGTAGCTGAAAACAGGAGGCAAGTGTTGCTGTATCTGCCATGTGGTAAGTATTTCAGTGTGTTTCTTATTCTTTTTCTCCCTTTAAGGGTCAGAAGGCTTGGATAGAGAAGACCTTTTCAAAAAGAGAATGCATCTATGTAATTGCTAACAACAAAGACATTAGCAGGTAACATTTGAAGTTTTTGCATTAGCCAATAGAAAAGGTTAATACTGAAGGAACTGGGCTTGATTTGGGTTTAGACAGGTCAAACTGAGACCCAGCTTTACTCATTGTCGTTAAGGGGAGATGACAGGGGGACAAAAGTGAGAGACGTGCCTGGACCCCAGTCTGTACAGAGCCATGGGATGTGTCATGCAGAGATAAGGCTGAGCGGTGGGAGAGACAGTGAGCTGTTAGTTCCCAGCTTTGCCAATCAGAGCATACATTCATACAGAATTCTGAAAGCAAGGATGCAGTAATGTACATCGTGAAGCAAATGGTACCATTCCTTACGGTTTTGGATGTGTGACACTATCAGTAACAACACTAGGCAGGAGGACTGGAATTCTGTGTCGAGATATTAGTGTTACTGCTACTGTATGGGCTAGCTAAACTGTGGTCTAACTTGCTTAGATAATATAAGTTTGTTGCATGCTAGTTGTCACCTCTGAGTAAGAAACAATGATCACTGCTCCTCTTCCACATTCCTCCTCCCTTCCCTGTTCTCGAGCCTAGAAATGCTATCCAGATTATTATAGAAATGAATTGAAATTTTTGATCCTCGGTTGTTAAGAAACAACCTGGTGATTCTGGCATATATGTGTGGACAAACACAACAGATAGGACCTAGAAGAGGTGTTTCTGTGATTCATGTGGGGCAATGGATAGGCAGTTGAAAATCTGAATATATAGGTTTCTGATTTATTGCTTTTTTTTTAATCTCCATTGGCTATCGAAGATACTATGTGCACAGTCACTTCACATTTTAACTTTCAGGTGCTGCTGTGGCCAGCTTATTAACCAACATATTCCACCTCCTCCGAGTATAACTAATAAAAATGGTGAAGAAACAAAGCAAGTGGAAGCTCAGCCAGAAAAATGGTCTGTCGGTAAACACACACAACCATACCCAACCGATGCCTATGGAAACCTTGAATTCCAAGGAGGAGGACGTACAAATAAGGCCATGGTAAGGAATATAGGCTATGCTAACACATTCATCTGATATGTTAGCTTAGCAGATATACGTCAAGATTCCAGCTCACTCAGTGCATAATCCATTGAAATCAAAGGGGGTCTGTTTATCCCCCCAGAAAGGTGTGGACAGGATGCTCAGAGAGAGAAGAAGAATACCTACCTAGGAGGTACCTTATAATGTTCATGTTCTGGAGGGATCCAGACTTGTTTTTGTTCCTTTGCCTATTTGACCTAATCTCTCTGCTAAGACTGCTGCTTGAGACAATGACTCTGCGAACACTTGTCAAAAGTTTGTGGAAGCGGTGGTGGGTTTTATTGGTGGTAGTGGGGTTTTTTGTTGTTTTTTTAAGTAGTGGTTGCAGAAATAAACAAAAGCATATCCCCTAGTCTTGCTTTATAGAGTCAGTAGTTTGAAAAGAAGTCTTGATAGCAGAATTAAACTAAGAAGAATGAAAATCACTGCTTCAGAGGCAGAAAAAATAAATGTTAACAGTGACTAGATTATTACATCTCTTTGGCAGTCAAATCGAGGTTTTAGGAACCATGCAGAACACCTCCCTGTCCTTTTAAATAGGTAGTTTCTAGCAGTGCGGATATGTAATAAGAGCTTCAGGTGACTTGCTCATAGTCTGTTTTGAAGGTGGGGGGAGGAAAGTGATGTTTTCAAAACATAGTTTCTGATCCATAAAGTGAATGGTAAATTCTCAGTAGCAAAGTAAAAGGTTCCAGCCTGTCTATTTCTTGTAACCGTAAGCAGCAAAAACATGTTAAAATTGTAAAACTCTTCCTTCGAGATGGAAGCTTTGTTTAATATGACCATTCGGTGTTCAGTCAATGGACGATTCACAGAGAAGATGGGGTGATAATATTATGCATTATTTTTGTAGTATATCCGTGTGTCATATGACACGAAGCCAGATTCTCTGCTGCATCTCATGGTGAAAGACTGGCAACTGGAACTTCCCAAACTCTTAATCTCTGTCCATGGAGGCCTCCAGAACTTTGAAATGCAACCTAAATTAAAGCAAGTATTTGGAAAAGGCCTGATCAAGGCTGCCATGACCACTGGAGCCTGGATTTTCACTGGAGGTGTCAGTACGGGTAAGCTATTGTAGTTTACCCAGAAGGAAGGGGTTCAGTGATTTTCATTCATTCGCTGTTCCTTCCCACTGGCAGACAATGGAAGATTACATGAATGAGTCACAAGCCATTAGCCATTAGAAAAGGAGCATTGTAATCATCTGTGTTAATTTCCTGCTCGGCACAGACCATAACGTTTTCCCGAGTCGATATCCATTTGCATTACACCATGTTTCTGTCAAAAAATTATTCCATCCTTTGTTTCAGTAGCAAGGAATCTACCACTAGTCATAATATATTTTCCCAGTGGTTGATTATCCTCACAACTGAGAAATCTCCTACTTCAAATTTGCCTAGCTTTAGCTTCTTCCTGTTTTTAATCTCATTTGCATTTTCCTCCAGTCTGTGGGCCACCAGAATTTTTTTTTATCTGTTTCTGTGTTTCCTTCTTGACCATATCTAAAACATTATTTTTAGAATAACTCCCCATAATCCTACTGAGGTTTTTGGCACTGTCCCTGGATTCTGTCAAAAAAGTGGTGTTCAATATGGTGTCCAAAATTTGGAAAACGTCTTGTATAACAGCTGCTCTGATGTTTCCCTAGATGCTGTTACATTTTGAGACCAGTCAGTTTTTAATCCATTTCATTTATGTTAATGTTCATTTTGAGTGATCTTCAGAATGACCCAATGCAATTTTTAATCATAATATTTTAGACCAAAATCTATATTTAGCTGAAATATAACTTTAGAAAACTGCACAAGAGCAAACTGCTTTGACTTCTGTTTTACAACAATATATCAACATGATTGTCTAGTGTTTTTGAGGGAAGGTGACGATTCCTATTTGGAATAATTGTAAAGAAGAAATATTTTTTAGATATCTGTGGGGTTTTTTGCTTGCTCAGACCCCAATTTTTTTAAGTAATAGAATTCCACATATGTTTAGCTTTGTGTACAATGAGTAATATAACACCAGTAAACGGTACAGATTACTCTGTGGCAAGTTAAGTAACTGGGTAAGTCTTTCCAAGACTTCAGTGAATTCAGAACAAGAATGTAAAAAGGCAATAGGATTTATATGCAATTATTACAAAATGTAAGCATATGTTTGTATGCCTTGCATGTTACACTGTAAAGTACAGATACCAATTTAGGTAGTGAGCGCAACCCACAAAAGCAGATTTGTTCAATCAGATTTCAAAAGTGCCAAGGATTAATTTAAATAAATTGTACCTATAGGTGTCATTCGTCATGTGGGAGATGCCTTGAAAGACCATTCTTCCAAATCCAGAGGACGAATTTGTGCCATAGGAATTGCACCATGGGGCATTGTAGAGAACAAGGAAGATCTGATAGGAAAAGATGTAAGTCTTTAAGGAAACTCCTGTGTAATTAGTAATGTCGGCTGTGTAACAAAATATACAATTCATCTACTTGTAGTATTAGTATTTTCACTGTGTCCAAAGCATGTCTAAGAGCTGAAATTGGACGATATATCGAGGAAAAACTATTGTTCAAATATATTTAACAGGATGTCCTATATCACCACAAAGTAAATACAGAACTATTGAGATTTCCATTAGTTTGAATAGTAGGGACCTTTCTGTGGTGAAAGTTAGTTTTAGGTCCTAACTTCACTGTGGTGCACGGAGAGTTTTATAAATGTTGTAGGTGTCTTTATGTGTACAAGACCTGCATTTATTGTAGATGGGTAATCATCAGTGGCATATTAATTACTAGGAGCTCCAAATGAGAATATAATTTCTAATGCAGTAAGAGGAATACGTAACACACCGTCATCAGGGCATGCGTTAATGAGTGTAGGGGAACATGCAGGAGAGTGCGTGGCCATGACTGTCATCCTCTAATGAAAACACACTGCTGTGAAGAGCTCAAGTTCTGATCCTAAAGGCAAGCTCCATTTCTGATTCTCCTGTATTTTTGGTTGTAAAGGTCTGGTTGATTTCTATTTATAATGCATGTGCTTCCATTGAGAGTTCTGGAGGGTTTTCATGTGAATTGCTCTTAGGTCTAATCTAGGTGCATTTATCCTTTTGACAGGTAACACGGGTTTACCAAGCAATGTCAAACCCTCTAAGCAAGCTCTCTGTGCTCAACAGTTCCCATACACACTTCATTCTGGCAGACAATGGTACACTAGGTAAATATGGAGCTGAAGTAAAATTACGACGTCAGTTGGAAAAACACATTTCCCTCCAGAAAATTAACACGCGTAAGTACAGCGGGGCAAACTGCAAACATAGTGTGTTGAAGGGAGGGAGGGAAGAGGGACTTGAAATAGCTTCAAGGTATTGAAATCAGAGGCTTCTTCCAGGTATTTCTAGCAAGAATTTGATCAAGACCATGTGACTAAATTAGAACATACACCATCTGATTAGTGATGCAAACCCCACATCTAACAGCGTGGAAAAATCTAGAAAAGTCAGGATCACATAAAGGGAGGAAAAGGAGTTGTGAAATAATAGTGAGGAATAATGCTGAGAAGAACATTCAAAGCAGTAAAGGTTTAAGGAAAGGGGTATGCAAAGAATTTGCCCACTTCTATCTAGAATTCATAAGCATCAGTAAATATAAGAGTGGGATGATATTTTATACAGTTCCTCTTTATTAGAATCTTGTGTAGCTCTATTTCTGTCAGGTTTCTGTTTCCAAATGTTTATACTAACATAGTCTTTTCTCTTTTATATACATTTGTTTCATTTTAAATATCATACTCAAAATTCTGCAGTCTTCCAGATAAATTCAAATGGGATTTTGATTTTAATGGAGCAATTATCAAGATGATTTCACATCGAGGCTTTCATATTTAGAGTTTCATGCAGTTTTACAATTTCTGACAGTCGTCATGACCTTTCTAAACTTTCTAGGATTGTTTTTGTCATTCTTTAGAAAGACTTTTTTTTTTTTTTGAAAGACTTTTTTTTTATTAAAAGTTTTTTGAAAACCTGAATTTTTTTAAGTTTAAATAAATGACAAATTCTAGTAGCTGTGGCTATCCAACAGCTTAAGAAAATCTTACCACTTGAAAATGGTCCAAAAAATATACCAGGCTTGGAATCTACACTTGAGTGAAGAGCTACAGGAAAACAGACATCAGTTCTACCAGCTGCCTTTCTGACATATCACAAATACCATTAGAAGCTGTGTATGGCTGTAAAAATAAGAAAAAACAAACATTCGGAATGCCAGTGGCACTGGGTTATACAGAATTTTGTAATAGCATTTAAGTGCTCTTAAGGGTAGAGCAGAAAAATGAAGTAGAGTGCCAGGTAAGCCTAAAGATGCCTTTAGAGCTCAGCTGAAAGATATCTAAACATTCTGGAAAGCCTTCGAGTATTGCATTTTGCCTACTAGGAAGCTTAAGAGACTGAACTGACAAAAGTGATGCCTCTTGCCACTGAGTGCTGGGACTATGTCATGCACTGTTGCCCACAGACAGACATTTTAAAAGACCTAATGTGGCTGTGCTTTTTTCATCTTTGTCTTCTGCAGACCAGCTTGGATAATTGTAACATTGTAAAAGGGAGCACTGGCTTGGAAGACAGGGAAGTCAGGGCCCAGAGGCAAAAGTGTTCTGTATCATCCCTTTTAATACCACTTGTGGCTGGGGATATTGATTCTGATTCAAGTAATGTTTGTTGGTTTTGCCATGTGAAGGCTAAAACTGGGAATACACAGGAATTAAGGGTTCTGCAAAGGATTGCAGAACACTTACTAGTAACAAAGGCATATAGGGAGTTGTTTCATTTCCTTTTAAATCACTTCAAGTACAGTCATCTCTTCTGGAAGTCTCAGCAGGAAGCAGTAAGGACTTAATGGACCCAGAGGCCAGCCCATGCTCTGTGGCTCCTCCTTATCAGGGCTAGGATATATTGACAGAAGGATGTCAGGTAGCTTCTGCTGCTACTCTCCATTGTGTTCCTATTCTTCAGAGAGGAATGAAGGTTGAATCTATGAACTCTTTCACATGTTATCAACCATACAAAAAAAGTGCATCTTCTTTATGAAACACTGGTCGTTTAAGAACTTGATTCAAATGCTTGTATTAGTGAGATTAGTCAGCCTTTGGGTAATGTTTTGTCCTTCATTTCCCCAAGTGATTTTGTGACCAAGGCTACTGGGACCATGTGACCTGTGGGCTTCCCTTTGTCATCCTATGCCTGGAGATCACAGTGAGGCAGGGACAGCAAAGGGATGCTCAGCTGTCGTCTCTTTCATCGGCCAGCCATTTCAACATCATGATAAAGAGAACAAATTCGTAATTTTATCTCAAGAGAAAGCATAGGTGTATGTCATCTTCCTGAAGATTTCTCGTAGGTGACCAATGAAGAATTGAAGCATCAAAGAGACAATAGCTGGGAGCTATTCGAGTAACAGTGAAGCTAATGAAGTTACAGTAGAATTACATTAGCTGGTTTATCTGTACATGGTGTCTTGAAAGAATCTGCAAACAGTTCACCATCGAGTGAATAGTATGGAGCAGGTGTGAAAACCAGGGCAAAGAGACATCTTGCTTTCTTTTCCTTTAAGGGCTGTAAAACCTCATACAGACAGCTTTTCTGAGTTGGCCCTGAAATCTCCATCACTTTTTCCTAAAGTTTGCAGCCTGCTCTGTTTTGAAGTGATCTTGCAACACACAAATCACATCCATACATAACATCTCAACCTCTTAAACTAAGGTTCAATGACACTTCTTTTTGTTTCCATTGTTTTGTTTTGTTTTGTTTTGTTTTTTTACAGGGCTGGGACAAGGTGTCCCTGTAGTTGGGCTCATAGTGGAAGGGGGTCCCAATGTGATCTCTATTGTCTTGGAGTGTCTGCGAGAAGAACCTCCTCTTCCTGTCGTGATATGCGATGGTAGTGGACGAGCATCTGATATTCTGTCATTTGCACACAAGTATTCAGAAGAAGGGGGGTAAGATTTTGAGATCATCACCAAAGCTGTGTCTTGCTCAGGGCATGGTGGGACAATGTGCAACTTCATGCCTTGTTCTCATCAAAGCTTTATAAAAACAAACTAAGGGACAAAATGCTGCTAACAGATGTCAGTCAACTTTTGTTGCCTGTTTGATCTTAGCCTTAGTGTTAATGGGTAGAAATTGTTACCACTTGGGTCCACAGAAATAAGCTTTGTCTCAGTGCAGCACACTGTCATACAAGTTCCGTCAACGTTTCCTGCACTATACTTGGTACTGGGTTGGGTGCTTCAGAAGTAAGGAGTAAGTGGTTCCCAAGAACTATATTGTCAGGTCAGGACTGAGGTTAATGGTGCATGTATTTGCAAAATTTCTGTTGCTTCAGTCTAGTGTGTTGTATGAATAAACTTTCTTCTCTAGGCATGCCAGACCAGCTGAGCAAATGTTGGGCTTCCTTCCATTCCTTTGCCGTTTCTTGCATCTGTGGTAGTTCTTCAGGGTGGTGCTTTCTGGCAGCGTGAACAGAGTAGAGGATGTTGTCTGGAATGTTCCACTCCTGTGACAATCACTCCTAACCCAAATATTACAGGCAATGTCTTCTGGAATCTGTAATTTTTGTGGTCTGTTGTCTGCTCCTTGGTTGATGGGGACTACAATTAGTTTTAAGAAGATATGAAGCCTACACTTGCAGCATAAAGCTTATCTTCTCTGCAAAGGAAGAGATCTGTCCTCACAAATACTCCAAGTGAAAGCAGAGTATTGCTTTTTTTTTATTTCAAATATTGCTTCTCCCAGTCAAAGACATGCATTCTGCATTCCCACTGTTAATACCCAGATTTTATCTTTAGTGGCTGGATTCAGGCAAAAAAATAGTGTATTGTCTTCATTAGAGTATGACACATCCTTCTCGCGTTGAAGAAATAGCCTATGTCCTTGACTGAAATGGGAACTTAGATTGGACTAAACATTAAGCAGACAACTAGTGTTGCCAAGGAGTATGGATTTTATTTGCTGAATTGGGATGACAACTCTGATGCTGAATTTTTGGGGTGTTTTCACATAGTATAGAATTAATCCTACCAACGGTGTTTATGATTCAGCAACTTTCTTTTTCTCTCAGTTGACCAAGGAAACCTTCTTAGCAGAGATCAACTTTCCTTCTTTTTTTTTTTCATCCATCCATCCTTCCTATCTGCTCACATGTAATGGAAAGAGCTTATCAAGATCAGTCTGAGATCTGCTTGCTGCATGGCTGTCTCTCACAGTGCACATGATGCCGTGTCCAATTTTCCTGTTCGGTAGTGATGATGAGATAAATGTGTTCACCTGGTAAGGCAGCTCAGTAATGAGGAATTTTTGGCATCCTCGCTCTTGACTGAGAAAGAATTATTTTCTGACAATGAAATTTCAATGTTACTGTGCTTGGCAGGCTCAGATGTCTCACCGCTCTGAATGCCTGCTGGTAATATTTGCCATCATCTGAAAACATATGTATTTTATGGAGAACCTGATGAAGATTGAAGGGCTTTGTTTCAGATTGCTGTGACAGATGAAATATTTCTGAACTTTTCTGAAATATTTTCCATCTCATTTTTTTAAATCATTTTTTCATTTGTATGTTTCTCAATGGGGCATTTTGAGGCTTATTCATGAGGTTCCAGATAAACTAGCAACTAAATCCTCTGTTCAGTACAAATATCATCCAGCAGCTATAACAAGATAATCAAAGGTGACATGCCAATAGTATGAAATATTTTATATTTCTCTGGCTGTATGCAAAAGGCCTTGCAAAGACCCTTTGAATTTATAGGCAAAGGTAGGAGTCTTATAAGGTGTGCTGCTGAAATCTCGAAGGCTGAACATCATAACAAAAGTTATATATATAATATGTAGCAGGAATGAGAGCTACCTGCTTTATATTCCAGGGTGAAAGGCTGGTTAAAGGGTTAAAGGTTCCCTGCCAGTCTTTAAATCAACGTTGAGGTGCTGACACGCATAAGAGCCACTCTGGTTACAAATCTCCTGATTACTGTTAACTCTTCACGAACTCCTTAGCCTTAGCCCTACTGAACGCAAAGATTCTGAGGTTTTTTTCATTTATTTTCAAAATGAAGACACTGAACTGGTGCATGAAAAATTATTTTTCTCAAACAGCAGGTCATCCCATAATATATTAATCCTGGCTATGTCTTCTTTTATATCTTCTTTTTCATTTAGGATAATAAGCGAATCCCTCAGGGACCAGCTTATAGTTACCATTCAGAAAACCTTCAATTACAGCAGGAACCAAGCTCATCAGCTGTTCGTCATTCTTATGGAATGCATGAAAAAAAAGGAACTTGTAAGTGTCCTAGAAGTAGTTCATAAAGATGATTTCCCTGACCAAACTTCGTATCGTACTTTCAAATGCCATTCTCCCAGTGTTACTGTTTAACCTTTTTCATATAGCTCAGCAAAATGCACACAATCATTTATTCATAAGCCTAGACTTAGAAAGGGTTTTTCTCTCATGGAAAGCCTCTAAAGCTAATTTCAGATTCTCCTGAGCTTTTTTCCATGGTTTTCTGCAAGGCAAAATTAGTGAAATAAACACATGAAGAACAGGATCAAGTTCAGAAGGTAGAGGAGAGGTAATTGAAGAAAGGATTCTTAGGAACAATGGCATCAAGGTTATGTTGGCACAGTTTTTGTTTTCTGATGTAGTTACTGTTTAATATTTAACATATTGTTTTCATTCCAATAAAATCAACTGTTCAAGTCCCTCAAAAGAATTTGAAATGTTAAGTGTTTCTGAAGAGCCTGTGCGTGATCTTGGCTTGCTGCAGCCCTGTTCTGCGTTCTGTACCACTCACTCAGTCATGCTTCTGCCTGTCTTCCATATCCCAAAGTGCACTGGAAAAGAAAATCTCTAAGATCCACATCTGTCATCTATGAACAGTATTCAAAGAGTGTGTTCACTGGAGCTGTACCTGGGCCTTTACAGGCAAAATGAATCTTTGAGTGTTTTCATTTGGCCAGTGCTGGTGAATTTTTGTCGATATGAACTCTCCCTTGAGTCCTAGTAAAATTCCATTTCCTCCTTTCAGTACAAATCATAGGCAGCTGTTTTAAAAGCACCTGAACAGTCTAAAGGATTTATTTTGTTTTGGAGATTTTTTAATTACACCTTGAACTGGTACAGCTGGTGGTTTTCTTTTTTGCGAAAGTTGCTTATTTCCGTAGATAGTAACAAGAGACAACTACCATACCTTTCTCCTCAGACTGCCTGTAGAGAATCAGATAACCAGCCTGCTATTGAATTTAGTCATGAAATGTGGGGCAGTTTAATTCTCTGTGATGCCGAATTCTATCACCAGTGAGGTGATGCTCATAACATGAGCAGCAGTGAGGAAACTATTTGAACTGCAGATGAAACTTTTCTTATGAGAATGAGAAAAGAGGGAATTTTTTTTTAACTTCATAGGAAATTGATGTTTTGTGCTCTCTTAAGACCAGGCATGTTTTCTTTACACAGAAACCACACTTTATGTCTTCAGTCAGCTTAGAAAGTACAAACCCTAAACTCTGGTCTTTCCAAATTTAATACTGTCGTCAATAGATAACGTGAAACTTTTTCATTAAAATTTTAAATAAACCAGTAACTTGAATGGAAAATTCCTTATTGTGCATGCTCTCTTCAGTGGGGAATGTTCTTCTGATTGCTAGAAGTAGCTATTTAGTTGTTCAGTAACAGATGGTAAACCTCTAATTCATCATAACCTGCTATTGTATCCAGAGAAATATGAGGGAAGAACAAAGAAATCTTTTCCCTGGAGTATTTGCTTTGTACTTGCCATGGGAATACTACACATTGTGTTTGCCAATGTCTGCATTTCCAGTTTCAGGCTTGGAGCAAAGAAAATGAAAACAATTTAACTCTTACTCCTCTTACCTTTTTACCTTAGAGTCGGTGCAGTGAGTTAGTCTGACCATGAGGTCAGGTGCATTGTTATATAGAAAGGGAAGCAGCCCCTATATGCTATTTTTGTAAATGACATTGATTCTTCAGTTTTTGTGCAACTAAGACCTGAAAAAATGTCTAAAATTTGGCCCAGTTAACAATAGAGCTGGCAGAAAATTAACAGTCCCAACATTTTGCACATGCATACTTCTGTTTACATCTTGTGTGGTTTCATAGTGACTTGATATCAGTAGGGAATAAAGGGCTAACACAATGGAGATGTCACTAGATCTCCAGTTAGAGTAATAGGGTATAGAGCTGAACTCAGCACTATGGGATTGATCAGAATGGAAAGAAATTTCACCATATCTGTACAGGAAGCTTTGTGCTAGTCTTTTTTTAATGTAAGCTGCTTCCAGTGATCAAAGTACCAATCAAGGCATCATTTTTCACATTATTTTGAGCAATTAGAGTAAACACCAGAAATTAGGAAATCAGTGTTATCAGATTAGAATTATTCCTGATGTCCTAGTCGAGGGATAACAAGGGAAAACAAAACCTCCAGAAATGCAACTTATCTAATTTTCTCTACTGTATGAATTCTGACTCTCTGAGATATCCGGTTCTATTTTTCCATACTCTTTAATTCTCTCATCAGTATAGAAGTGGCTAGCAAAGAATTTGGAATACAAAGAAAGTTTAAGTTGTAAATAAGCTAAATGATGTTTGTTGTTGTTATTCTGTTGCTTTGGAAGGATGAATATTAATATTGGTTTTGAAGTTTTTCAAATGTTAAGTAAAATTATTTCTTAGAGTATAATGACAACTGTAGCATTGTATGTTCTCTACAGTGGTCATGCCAATAGGAACCTACGCTCTAATGGGTCATCCAAAATAGCCAGTGAAGTTAGGAGATTTTGGCTGAGTCAAGGAACAATGAGGAAACATGCTCAATGGCTCTAAACATTAATCAACAAAGCCTCTGTCAGCCCCTTTCAGGAAGAGTCCTATGACAACTGAAATGATGTAGGATTGGAGTGGAAACCTCTCACATGATCACTAGGTTGTTTGTGGACTTCCTAGCAGTTTCACATTCCCTGCATGCTCCAAAGAGCTGGCCTTTTGCCAGAGAGTATGCAGAGTATTGGCTTATGCCTCAGACTCTCCTTTCTAATGTTTATTCTAGCTGCCAAGGAAGTGCTTGCTTACGTATTTGTACATTTTGAGATGAGAATCAAATACCTGAATGCTAAAGAATAATTTCCTGTTTCCCGTATAGTATAACAGCAGTCTCCTGTTTTCCTAATCGTGCTTCCCTTCTTCCCCCGCTCTCCCAACACTTTCCTTTCCAGGGTGTCATCACATGTGATACTGAATTCCCTTTCGTTTTGGAGGGATTTCTGCAAGAGAGGGTGCCATTCAAGTTTTACCTCTGTTCCTTGGTTTTGATCAGATTTTGATACTACTTAGTTCTTAGGTTCGTAAAAGCCAGATTACGCAATTTCCAGTGATTTTTTGCAATATATACTTAAATAACTATGTCAGAACTAAATTCTCTAAGGATTAGTCCAGCTGCAAATGCCACTTGGGGCCGTACAAGTGCTGTGTTTTATAGTAGTGCAGCTCTGTAGTGCAATCGAATAGACACACATCTGTGTGTTTTTCTCACACATTCAGAAGTATTATTAGCATGCTAAGATAATTATGTAAAATTGTACTGAATGACTCTAAAGTCTGTAGATTGTCTGGGTAATGTAAACACTACTGATATACTTAAATATGTATGATGCCAAAATCAATTCCATGCTGATGTATATGCCTTCATCAGAAGTGAGTTGGTAATAAGCGTGCCTATGGTAAGCTGACTGTAAGAGAATCTTCCTAGAGGAATTGATTGAGTAAAGACAGCCAACAGCTGCCTTAGTCAAATGGTTTCAAATTTAAAAAGCTTATGAGAGGAGGCCTGATTTACTCAGTAAAATTCAGGCATCAAAGTCTAACCAGTAGTGGCTTGAGATTTCAGGTAAGACTGTCCAGCCTAACCAGGCTTATGATTTGCATTTGTTGATCATTTTATCTGTTTTCTTGTAAATGAATATAATTTTTCCTTAAGTTCTTCTCTCTTCTAATGTAATTGTGGAAAACAATTTTCCTTGCCTGCATGCAAAATCCAATTTAAACTTTTGGGAAAATTGCCATTCTCAGTATCTAATCCTAGCTTCTGCTGTTAAAAAATGATTTCAAAAGATGAAGAATTTGGGGGGTTTTGTCTGTATTCAGTATTAATTTAATTAACATAGGATAGTAGGTTATTATGCTTTTGAATCATTCATCTTTTAATATGTAGTTCTCTCAGTGACTAAGCTTTACATGAATTTCTGTTTTTAAAGGTAGTAATTTGTAAGGGACTGAACTAAGCAAATGTGACTAGAAATAATTACTTTTCATTATTAGTAGTTTCTGGTATTTTGCTTGTCAGTATGTAAGATACCACATAACTCAAAAATGTTTGAGCTGATAGTCAATAAAATGAATACTATGATAGTTACCTCAAGTAACTGGCATTTCCATTACTACTGGAAGGTAATAGAATTGTCAGAAAATGATCAGAGTTTAGCATGGCAATTTCATCTCCACTTGTGAAAATTTGGTGAAGAATTTCATCAAGTTTGTCACCTTTACCAATGCAGGGATTTTTTAGGCTAACTTTATAATTAAAAGCTTTGTTCAATGTTTTTGTGAAATTTCAAAGATAAATTTAGTAGAACCATGAACTTTGAAAATTTTCAAGCCTTTTAAAGCTTTACCACTCTGCTTTTTTTTTCTATCTGCATGTGTAGTCTCTCTCTTTTATGTGTTGTAATTCTGTGTGTTTGTTTTTATGCTATCCTTTAGATCACTGTATTCCGTATGGGGTCCGAAGGGCAACAGGACATTGAGATGTCTATCTTAACTGCTCTCCTCAAAGGTGGGTCTTCCAGGCAATTAGGAAGGATGCACAAACTGACCCCAATAAGACAGTCCTATACGCTCTCTGAGGTTGAGTCTTAATATTAAAGCCTTTGATTTGTTCTTTTGCATTCAAACAATTAACCTGAAAATGCTTGGCTTAAGGTTCAGGTTAAGGTCCAATTAGCTCAAAGTGTAAAATCTAGATTGAAATTTTTGTGTGACTTTCCGCATTTGAAACCCTGGGATGGGAACACTGCAACAGCTATAATCCTGGTGTTTCAACACATTTTATTGCAGTTCTGGCATATATTAAGAGAGTTAGAAGAAATGGTATGGATATTAAAAGACTAACTGGATTTTTCCAGACCTCAAATGGTGCTGTTTAAGCCTCAGGGCAAAATTTAGGATCAGTTCCCAATTTTTTGGAGTTTTGTCCTGTTTGCTGAAACAGCAACTGTTTTCTGTCTGCACAGCACGTAGTAGTTGATACAGGCTCAATATGAGAAAACTGGAGTCCCTAATGCTGAGATAAAGAGAAGAATTACCATACTCGTATGTGCAGGATCAGCCAGAGGAGCTGAGAGAAGGAATCTTTTGGAAGAAAGGTTTAATGTCTGCCTTTAGCAACAGAATATAAAGTCAATGTGGGGAGCTGTTAGGGGAGTAGGGAGAGAATCTGGTTAATCCTTTTTGAAATTATGAGTATGGGGTCAAATGGAAGATAAACTGATTTGATGAATCCCCTGCTTTGTAATAGAATTATGGTAATAGACTAGGGATCCAGGCTTGCTGTTTTCAAATCCTTGGAGAAGTAAATTAAAGAAGATTGTCCAATCTTGTTTCATCATGCATAAAACACCAAACACCTGTGGTTTTTCTCTCTTTAGGTACCAATGCATCTGCTTCAGACCAGCTAAGCTTGGCTTTGGCCTGGAATCGCGTAGACATTGCACGCAGCCAAATCTTTGTCTTTGGACATCACTGGCCAGTAAGACTGGTTTTCCTAGTGGTATTATTTGGTAATAATTTAAAATAAGCAGTCAAATGTTCACTCCTTTGACTTTCTTGTCAGCAGAAACAGTATTGAATTCTGTTTTGTCGCAACGTCATATAGGGTATCTTATTGAGCATAACCTGTTTGTTTTGAAATTTCCTCAAATTGCTCTTTGCAAAAAGTTAGCAATGATTTAAACTCTGTGTGCTTTAGAAAAGCAATTTCATGACAAGCAGAAAAATAACCCTGTTTAATAATCCTCATGGGATTTGGAAGCAAGAAATGCATTTACTGGAAACAGTCTGTGGTCTCACATACAGCTGGACAATAGCAGTGCTGGTCATCCCCAGTGAAGTGTGTGATCCACTAATATTTTCTTGACTTCTGATGGTCTCACTGACATGTGCTTGCTGTTGAAAATGTCCCCAACTATCTATTAAAGTACACAGCCAGGCTGAAATTCACAGCACTGCTTAGGAGGAGTTGTGTGCCTCACTTCCTTAACAGCTGTGGAAATCTTGATTTGGATTAATGAAGCAAAATCCATGGCTGAAAATAGGCCCCTAGCAGGGAGAGCTGTGCCGAATGAACTAAGAAAGGGATCTTCGGTAGAGCTTAGGTACTGAAATGGGATTTTCTCTCTCAAATTATTAGTTTGAGGCTGCACTATTTGAAGTCAGCAGTGAAACATTGCAGTGCCTTTGTTCATTTGTGTAGCTAAAATGCTCTGTTTAAGCCACTTCTTGGCTCACTGAGTTGACGGGTTTTGCCTTACCGCATGAGCCATCTGGTATCGAATTACTATAAAGTGTCATGAGGAAACTAGGCTGCAAGAGGCTGTAAGAATGAAGTACAAGGATTTTTCTTTTTTAATTCAGATGTCTTTCCTGGAACTATAAAATAAAATGATATTCAGTAGAATACTATTCATATACAGGCTATATATAATGTAGAGCTTATTTCATCTAGAATCCTGTATAATTTAACGTCTGCTAACAAATGTTGCTGCATATGTTGTTTTATTCCTTCGCTTACAATAATATGATGCTTCCAATATTCAAAGTCTATTAAAATGCTTATACAGAGAGTATTTAATGATCCTAAATAATATAAAGTATTATTATTATAAAACATTTATTTGGAAGGAATGTCCTAGTCTCCATATTATTGTGATTAGATTCAGAAGTACCAATTGGCAACTGAAGCCCGTTACTGCTTTGTCCCATTTCATACTCATACTCCATAACAATCTGTGGAAACAATATGAGTCAACTGTAGTTCATTGTCATTTCAAATTCATGAAGATTGCTCTCAGTCCTGCATGTGCTGCAAGTTGGCAGATGCAGTTTTGTGCAGGCTTATGAATGCTTTTTTGATAGCAAGAGAGAGAACAGTATTTTTGAGACAAACAATAACAAACACAGAGAGCAAGCCTTGTTAAGGAAAAACTCAATAGGCCTTGTCCTGGAGTTCTCTGTGCAGAGCACTACCTAGTTGTGATCTGGTTTCCGTGTGCATGGAGGCTATATAAGCTGTGCATTGGCTGGAGCAAATTAGGCCTCCAAACCACAGGCAAGTACTGGCAAGATATTTGTATGTCTACCTCCCTGTCTTGGATAGACAGATTAGAATGGGGAAGAATATAGCAGAGAATGGATGTGACTGAAGAAGCATAAACATAAACATTGTTTCCAGAATGTAAATGAACCAGTTCGTGGCTCTCTTTCTTCTTCCTTTCCGCCTCCACGGTATGGATGCTGTTTGGCATCGTGCAAACTTCTTAAGTTCTTTTTCACCAGCTCCTTATCCAGCTTTCCATTTATTTTTTTAATTATTTCTTTCACTGAGAGCAAAGAAGCTGAAGTGTCACATAATTCAGTATTGTATCTTCTCAGTCCTCTCACACTGATTTTGTTTTGAAAGAGTCATCCTCTATATTAAGTCCCATGATAGTCTGCCTACTTCACTTCTTTTGCTTTGAGTGTTATTGACTACATTAGACATAATAGCTTTAAAGCCGTTGTAAATCTGGGACTATGGAAAAGTTATTTACACTTGCGGAGAGGATCATCTTAAGTTGACTGTATGCAAGAAGTGGTGACTGGGGAGTGAGTTCAATAGGAGTGTGTTCAATGAAAGATTCACTGTACAATCAATTAGATTTCTAATACTTGTGCATTATTAAATACAGCCTTTAGGAAGCCTTACAGCTACTGATGGTACAGCCCTTGAGAAGGAAAAGAAGTCTCCAGCAGCTCAGACTAAAGTAGCCAGAGGGAAAGGAAAAGGGAAGAAAAAGGGAGGAAAAGCAAAAGAAGAGCCAGAAGAAGAAACAGATCCAAGAAAGCTTGAACTTCTGAACTGGGTGAGATGGAAATATTTGTATTAAAATCATTAAAGACTTCCTTGAGCATTTTTTTCTTCTCTCTCTGTAGCTTTCTATCAGTTTACAGGGGTGGAATTTAGCCTACCTTAAAGCTCTTTGAGAGACTGAACTATCCAAACAATACGAGTTTTTAAATGTCCTGCAAAATGGTGCAAAAGGCATTATATCCTCTACAGCATGAACTTAAGACATGAGATGTGTTATTCCTGGGTACTCAAATCATGTTTCTTAGTGAGAGATTTTTTGTGTATTTTAAAGGCATCACGATAGAAATGTGGAAAGAGTATCTGCAATTTTAAAATTCGGTTTTAAATGGTAATTTTTAATTGCTTAGAGTTCACTTAATTTTTCCAGTCTCATGCTTTTATTCCACTTTAGAAAATTTTTTTTTTTTGAGCAGGACTGAACTGTTTTCTTATTACAGAGCCAAAGTGGCTAGGCCATCCTGGGGAACTAGGAGAAAGGGGAAAATACACATTTCCATTCCAGAAAATACTTATTTGCACATTTCCATAGCCTCAACAGTGGTGTTCAGTCTTTGAGACAGGAAACACTACCTAATCCCATGTCACAGTTGCATCTTCTCCCCTGCACTTGTCAGAAGGAAATAAGGACACCTGTGAACATCTTCATCCTTCCCTGTACTCATTATTTATCAAGTGAACACAACTTGAACATCTCTATTTCTAAGTGTTTCATTTTCCAGTTGCAGTAGGTTGGAGGATTTAATAGTCTGGATTAAAGTTCATGTGTCAAGGAGACTGCTACTCAAGGGGTGTTCCTCTCTCCCACTGGGTTCTACCCCCTTAAGCCATGTTAAGAGAACATCCATAAGGCTTTCTGACCAACGTTTTCCAAATGCAAAGTGGAGTTGGTGAAGGAAAAGAAGTGTTTCTTCGAAGATGATTTGAGTCTTTCAGCATTACATGTTGCTGTTTCTCTTTTAGGCAGCAGTTTGGGTGGTCGATACACACATGAGTTAACAGGGTAAATTATGTCAGCTTATTTTCAAACTTATACACTGTTTTTCTTAATTTTAACTTGTTCCTATCATGTTGAACAAGTAAATCTCTTCTTCACATAATACATGAAGAATGGTATGCCTGGCTTGGTTATAAAATAATAAATGAAATGACTGAAAGCTACAGTCACATTCTCTACCAGTACTTCATCTGCCATCTGTAGACTGTACCATACTATGCCATCTGTATTGACTTGCACATGGGTGAAACATCATTTTCTAAATTGGTTTTCACTTATAGGTTAATCTGCATATTTGGGAACTTGGGAATCGCCTAAGTAGTGGAAATGCTTATGGTTGGCCAGCCACCTCTTCTCTGCTTGCGTAGTCTCATGTTCTCCATTCTGCAATTCAGGTGAATTCTCTGGAGCAGGCTATGCTGGATGCACTGGTTCTGGATCGAGTCGACTTTGTGAAACTTCTCATTGAGAATGGAGTGAACATGCAGCGCTTCCTTACTATACCTCGCCTGGAAGAACTTTATAATACCGTGAGTGAGCAGAAACAATAAACAAATATCCTGCAGTATCTATTGCTATCGTATTTAACAGGGATATCTTTTTTTCTTCTTCTTCTTGCAATGTATGCTACAAAAATTGTTTGGTTTCTGAAAATCCGTGAGCCTTGACAGTGCATAAAAGTTGGATAGCAGTAGAGGGAGTGATTGCTGTAACTCCTAATGGCCTAATGTTTCCGTACATATACACATTCCTAATGCCTGAGCCTATAGAAACCTTCAGAAGCTCTTATGGTTTATTATGTAAACATAGTGATGTACTTAAAATGCATAGTAAGAACACTTAAAGAACTTAAATCAGATAGTAAAACTGTAATACCTGCCAATACTGGTGGTTTCCTTTTAATCTCAGTTACTTTTCCTTTATGTATACTTTAATATTATTGAAGTAAGATTTTGAATTTAGAAAGTGCTTATACGGCAGCTTTTAATTATTTTTGAAAGTTACTCATACGGCAACTTTTAATGTTAGTGCATTGCAGTATTATTTTTCTTTGTGGCTCAGTGAAGCAAAATGATTTTTCTAATACCATAGAACAGTGGTGCCTTTTGCTTCAAGTTCTCCCCTACCCAACCCACAACAAATTCTTCAAGAACATGACTAATGCTGGACTGTTTCTCTTCCTGCAATTTAAGTGGCAGGTAGTCTAGGGCAGCATTCATACAAAGTAAAAACAGTCTAGTCCTCCAGTCCCCTATGGGTCCTGCAGCAAGTGCAAGTTCTGGCAGTACACAGACCACTGTGACTTGAATCAGGGACCCTGGACCACCACATAAAGGATTATGAGAAGTGGACTACAGAGATCTTGACATAATTGTGTTTGTCACTGTAGCCCTTCTTCTAGTTCCTTCTTTTCAGCCCTGCAAGAGTGGTGGTGGCACATGATTGCCTGCAGTTCTGCTTACAGCTGGAGGCAGATCGTTAATGACATTTCTGTTTATGAAAAATATGAAGAATTGAAGCTCTAATGGACAGTGAATAATTTTTGTTTCAGAGATTGGGTCCACCAAATACACTGCATTTGCTAGTCAGAGATGTGAAAAAGGTAAGCTTAGCTAACAGCTGCATTATATTTGCATGATTATGTTAATTGTATGAGTCAGTGGTAAAAGCAAGCATAGCATGGGGGAAAACAAATGTTTGAAATTAGATGGTAGCTGTGAAGGGAAGTCAAATTACTTCTTGTGGCAAATAATGATGTCAGTCTAAATGGGATATGACTATATTACACTGTTAGTAATTTAAAAACTAAGGAGAGGAAAGTTAAGCTGCTAGAAGTGTAATATGTTATTCCAGATTTAGACTGGTACCGTTTCTTTTCTACGTGAAGTCCTCAATGCAGCATTACAAAGGAGAAGTGAAAGGTAAGCCCTGCTAGGTTATCAGGATCCCCCACTTGCCAGCGTGGAATTTGTTCCCTTTTGTTTGTTTCCTTGGATGTTTTTAGTCATTTTATCTCTCAAGCGATGCTTCTTTTATATGGGAGAAGATCTGTTCTATTTCTCAGTGCTACAACTCCTTAATCTGTCATTCATTTGTTTCTGTTATATGCAAATGAGTTCATTATATGTGAACAAGTTCCTCATAAGTTCTGTTGTTATATTTGCTCTCTTTAAAGTCTGGGGCTTTTATTCAGTACAACTTAAACACATGGAATAGTCCGTATTCCTTTTGCAAGGAAAACTCCCTTTTATTCCAGGGAGATTTAGTGTGGGAATTCTGCAGTACTGTGTTAATGTATAATTCATATTGATCTATTTACTTATCTCATTCAGTGTTTGTCTTTTTCAGTGTTACTAATGCTCTTCTGCATTATTCTCTTTCTGTCTGCTTCTTTTCTCTTTTTCATTGCATTTTCATGGCTCACTCATTCAGCGGCAGTCTCGGGGATTCGGTTGGGTTAACATGGAGGTGATGTGTATGCTTAAGATATAGTTGCTTCATCATAGCTACTGCTCAGTGGTGCTGTGGAATCAGAGTTGTTGTAGGATGTAGTTTGAAAAATGAAGCATAGTATTCAGCTCATGGCTCTGAGAAAGCTAACGCAACTATCTAGTTTTTAACAATATGACAGTGGAAGTTATACAACCTGTTTTTTCCCTAGGTTTTGGGCTGCAGAGTAACCCACATCTTCTACATTGTAGTCTTGACTTTGTGGATAATATTGTGATGAAATATAAGTCTCCATACAATGCAGGGATATGTATGGTATTCACTGTGAAATTAAGCAGGCCATACTTTTGTACTGGATTAATGATAATCATTACTTAAATTTACGAAAATAACTCATTTAAACATCTCTGTACTGTATGGACACTGGCATGCTGTATGAGTAAATCACAAATGGAAAATTTGTTCTCATCTGTAAACACTGCCAACATGAGAAAAAAATATGGTCCAAAAATATACATGATAAGAATTGAAAGCTATTAATTTCATACAAATATTGAGAGACTGAGACCATCAGCTGTCAATATTACCCATGTTCCAATATAAGCATGAAATGGTATGTCTAGACAGATAATATGTTATGTTTTCTTATCCTAAAACCTTATTTTGTTTTCTTTGTTAGGGAAATCTTCCACCAGATTATCACATCAGCCTAATAGATATTGGTCTTGTACTTGAATATCTCATGGGTGGAGCTTATCGCTGCAACTATACTCGAAAAAGTTTTCGGACTCTTTATAATAATTTATTTGGACCAAAGAGGGTAAGAATGAGTTAATTCTGGATGTGACCATCATGCTGATGGTAAAAAATAAGTAATCCTCCGTTCCTTCCTCTTTGCGAAGCACTGTGTGTCCAGGTCTAAAGAAATGCTGTACAATTGAAATTGAAACTCTGGTAGTGAAGTCATATAAGAAACTGGTAAAATACCTTTTAATACCTTTTAACCTAATACATTTTAAAGGATAGGAGGACACAAAAGGTAGTAAATACATTGTTCTGGAAGTGAAATTCCTCCCATTTCAATAGCTTACAATCCAAGCATTTCTAACTCTGGTGTTTGCATATTCTACTACTTTAAGCTTTGGCTTAATATTATAGCGCTCTTCCAGCTGTAAATTTTGTTGATCAGACCAGGCCAATTGATCAATTAAATATAACCAACAATAGCCTTAACCTGGGTACGGCAAAGTATTCAATCCGAATACAGAACTATGAATCTACTACAGTGAGTTCTGTGAGGACCTGCTGTGAGCATAAATCGTTTCCCCCTGAAACCACTGCAATGTCAGTAAAGCTTTTCTTAGTCATAACCCGGTCCTGAGATTATTGCGCGCAGGGCTTGCTTTGTTAAAAACTCTATTCTAAGCAAGTAGACTATTTTTCTCTGTTAGCTTATTTATTTGTTTAGTTCAGCCTTGAAAGTCAAATGAAGCTCCATAGCCTAATTACAAAAAAGCAATTCAGATGGTCAGAATGCCAAGGCCCAAGCAAGCTATTCTCGAGCCGACATACGGTACATGTGTGGTGGTGTACTACCCGATGATTACAAACATACAAATAAATCTTTTACAGAAAAACTAAATCAGAGATTTCATAATAGAAAAGAGGAAATTTTTTAGTGGGAAAGCACAAGAGGTTTGTTTTGTTTTTACTGTTTCCTGTGAGTATCTTTACCCTATAACTGTTTAGAAGCACTGGGGGTTTTTTTTCAACTTTTTGTAATTTTTTGCAACTTTTTTTTTTTTTTTTTTTTTTTTTTTTTTTTTTTTTTTTTACAATCATGTAATGATTTTCATCCTCAAAGTGGTAACTGATTGAGTTGGTCATTTAACTTTTCCATCTGAATCAAAAGATTTCACTGGGGTGCAGGATGGGAAATGTTTTCTACCCCATTGCCTTCACTACAAATACAATTAAGAGGGAGATTAAGGGTGTGATTATTTAGAACAGTAAGTTTAATGAATAGCCTATGTAAGCAAGTTAAAATGTGTTTTCTTTGGTATCTTTGAATTTTCCCTCCCATCTAACTAATTTCCTTTTCTATTTTTAATATTCAGCCAAAAGCTCTTAAACTGCTCGGGATGGAGGTAAGTTGGATTTATTGTAAAATACAGTTTTTGTCAGTACGTTAATTTACTGGTAAAATTCTGCACTTGTTCTTAGCTTTTTTCATTATTGGCTTAAAGTAAATTGCAGCTAGATGGGATCTTCCATTTTGTGAACAGCCTCTGAAATACTTATGATATTTTTTATGGATAAGGTCTTGAGAGAGGCTTAGAGCTTTGCTCTATAATCCTCAAGCAATTTTTAGTACTATTATGCAATAACACATTCCATGTTGGAACATATTATAGATTTTAATCATTTAGATGTGAACACAGATGATGAAGAGAGAATGTGATCCAGTAGTGCTACTTATGGTTAAAGCCCCCTCAACTGTAAAATAACAGTTTATGCACAAGTAAGATTTTATCAGAGGGAAACATTCAACTGCAATTAAAAAAAAAATAAATAAATAAAATTGTGGCATATTAGATTCTATCTTCCACTATAAAACATCCTTGCTAATAGCTGTGGCATCATGCTTTATAAATATGAGATGGGCTGAACCAGAATTTCAGGTCAAACCCTGCCTCAGTTACCTGTGTGTCTGCAGAAATTTTAAATGGAAATCACAGTGCTCAGTATCCAGTCTGGGATGATGTTTAGTTTGGGGAAACCTCACCCTCTTCTGGAGGTCATTGCTTTTGTTCCTAAAAAAAAAAATGCATTAATATACCCTAAGAGCGCCTTTACACAAAGAGGGTAGGGACACTTCTTTATGAACTATGCTTTTATTAATGCTGGGATAGTATTTGAACACAGTCTATGTATATGATGCTTGTGTTAAATTTGGTGTATAGTACACCCACATACAAAAGCCTCTCTTTCCCCAAGCAGATAAGCAGCTTTCTTGTCTACAGAGAAAGTGTAAATCATGATTAATCTCCTGTCTGATCAGCTTCATATTTTCTAATGGATCAAGGCCAAGTGCTCGGCCTCTCAGAGGTGCAGCTGTACTTGATCAGTGTTGATCATGCACAGGTTACTTCATGTTTCTCCAATAGCACACTTTGATTTTCATATTTCTTTCAGTGGGAAATGTTTTACATGACACAAACTGGACTATTCTCTCCACTTAATAGTGGGTGTAGCCCACTTCCATTCTTCCAAGAGAAAAGAGAGGGGAAATGAAAAAATAACTTTCTTTTCCCTAAAGTGGTCAGTCATCTGGTATGACTCCTCTCCCGCCCCCCCCCCGACCCCCCCCCCAAGTACTAACAGCTTTAACACTGGTAGGTTAGGCTCCTTAGCGCTTTGTTTTTCTTACTCAGGTTTTTGATTTGATTTGATTTTTCTAGTGTGCAATTTTTGGTCCTCCTTTTGAAATTCCATGCCCTTTGCTTTGAAGATGCCCAACAATTTCTTCATGTGCATGCTATTAATGACCACTGAGTTTTCCATAACGAAACAAAAGTAGCTACTTGCAGTTCTCAGAACTGCTGGAAGAGAAATACATACTTGATTCATGAGTGAAGAGTACTGCTGAGCCCTGAATTTGTGTTTAAGTTCATATTGCTGCATACTGTCATAAAATAGTGCATTATGCCATACTTGCTTATGTGAACAGGAACTGATTTCATAGAACAGTAACTGCTTTTACTTGCAATATACCTCCAAGACTGGAATCCCACCTTGCAGTGATGATGAGCTCTGTCTACACCTATATATGCAATGTTCTTCCTACATTTTTTAAACCCTAATTTTCCCAATCATGGCTTTTCTCCCTTCAGGATCCTGCTTCATTGTCAGTACTTCCCTGCAGTTACTTCCATGCTGGTTCCTGTAGTAATGGCCTGTCCTCCCTATCCCTTTAAGAAATGGGATACTTATACCTTCCGTTTTCACTGCATACATAAGAGGAGATTGCTTATTCAAAGGTGAACACTACCTTTAGTATCTTACTGTTCTTAAGGACACTACCTGCCTACCTTTTCCCTTTGCATGTTTATCACTCTTTCCACCTGCATGTCAGTCTGAAAACAGCTTTGATACCTGAGATATGCAGCACTGTTCTTCAGGAATAGATGCAGACATATCAAATTAGAAATTACAGTGGAACCTATTCATAGTGAATTCAGGTTTGGTAAAGCTCCACTGATACTGCAATAGAATTCATTAAATATTAATTCATTGCAATTTAACCGGTGTAATTACACATACGGTAGAGATATACTTACAGTATAGTGTAAAGTGATGGGGTATAATAGGGTTCTACTGTACTTATCCAGAATGGGTGGTTTGTAATGCAATAAAAAGTTCTCCTGTTTAAAATATTAACCCAGCCCAGTGCATGCTCTACCCCATGTTGTTCTTCATGGTTTTGCCACTATTGGCATCCATTGTAGTAAACAGAAAAAAACAAATTAAAATTTTAACTATAATTACAATATTCTGTCAATGCTTTTCTGTGCATGAGGCAATTGTCAGGTTAGCTCTTAAAAACTGTTGGGGAGAATTTTGCTTCTGTTCTCTCCAGGATGATGAACCTCCCACCAAAGGAAAGAAGAAAAAGAAGAAGAAAAAGGAGGAAGACATCGATATTGATGTGGATGATCCAGAAGTGAGCCGCTTTCAATATCCATTTCATGAACTGATGGTATGGGCCGTGCTGATGAAACGGCAAAAGATGGCAGTCTTTCTTTGGCAGCGAGGGGAGGAAACTATGGCCAAGGCACTTGTTGCCTGTAAACTGTACAAATCTATGGCCCATGAATCTTCTGAGAGTGAACTGGTGGACGACATCTCTCAGGATCTGGACAACAACTCAAAGTTAGTAGATGTGGAGTAGAGTACATGTCTACCTGATACAGGGGGTTGTCTGACCTGTGGAAAGCCTTATTTTTACTAAAGTACAATTAATTTTCAGACTGTAGATTGACAGAATGCTATTTGGAGCCTGTTTATCAACAGGAAACAAGGCAAAATTTGGTTTCAGAGTCTGAATGCAACACTAGCTTGGAGAAGACTTGTATTTTTATGACAGCACACGTTCTTTCTTCAGCTTCTTTCTCTGTACAGCTAGCTGCTTTTACTTCACAAAGTTATTTCCAAGATTTGCTCATGTAAACAAACATGTATCTGATCATATATCTAAACTGGCCTTAAGATGTCATTGGTCTAAGCTGATTTTTTCTGGTTACTAAAAATTTGGCACTTTCGCACGCTGTCCCAAATCAAGCTTGAGACTTTTTGTTCTGGTCATTGTACATGGAGGCAGGAAGACATGACCCGCTTTGAACAGAATGGAAACCCCAAAAGCAAGCAAACACTGATATATATATATATTTATATATATATTTTTATATATATATTATATTTATATATATATAAAAAATCACTCTTCACTGGATTTATCTTGTGTTTTCCAGAGATTTTGGCCAGCTGGCCGTTGAACTTCTGGATCAGTCCTATAAACATGATGAGCAGATTGCTATGAAATTACTGACCTATGAACTGAAAAACTGGAGTAATTCCACCTGCCTGAAACTGGCTGTGGCTGCTAAACACCGGGACTTCATAGCTCATACGTGCAGCCAGATGCTTTTAACAGACATGTGGATGGGGCGACTACGCATGCGGAAAAACCCAGGCCTTAAGGTATTTCTTTTGTACAACTGCTGTCAAGGGTGCAGCTTGTTGCACATAGCACTGCATCATGTATAGTGTATGCATAGAACAAATTGGCTTACTAACTTTTAAGAACATATCTGTTTTGAAGCTAATTTTTTTTGGTTTCCAAATTCAGGGTGTTTAAAGAACATTACCCCGTAACAAAGGAGAATGTAAGACCATAAAAGGCTTAGTGTGACTGAAGTCTGAGAGAATAGTTGTGGCTTTTGATGAATAAGGAAATGTGTTCATTGAAAACATATAATGTTATGTATGAGCCAAAAGATCCCCATTAGGGACAGATGGTTCTTAACTGCTTAATGTTCTATCAAATGGTACTCAGAGATGATGAGTGAATCCATGCAATTGCATTGTGTGAAACTGGGACTTTTATTTCTGTCTTCTGTGGTTTGATTCCGTGTACTGATTTTCATGTTTTCTACTTATGAATAATGTAAGCAGACTGTCACAGACAAGACGTATTGAGTGAGACAGTGTCATGGAAGTAGGGTGGTGTTTGCTCGTGCGTGTTTTGATGTGATATAATCCTTCCTTTGTTGCATAATGCAGTGGCTGTCATCCATATGTAGGCCTGTCATCATGGTGCCATCCGTCTTACCTCCTTATTTCCTGAATCCCCCATTACTGACAAAGTGCCAGGGCGTTCTCCCAAGCTGACATACAATATTGCCCTCTCTCTGTCGTTCTCAGCTTCTTTCTATCTTCCCCTGTCTTCCACTTAAACCCGTTTAAAGTCTTCAGGCAAATCTCCTGCCTCTCAGATTGCATCATGGTGCTTTCTAAATCTGTTCATCGATTTCCTTTTTCTCCAAAGTGTTCATCTGCCCGCTAATGTCTTAGTTTCATTACCTACATTCTTCTCTTCTTAACCTTTTTTCTGTATTTCATCAACCTATATCTGTGTTTCTGTATTCTGCAGTCTCATTCAGTAAGAGAACTCTCCCAGTGCTGTCTGCAAAGCTTCTTTCATTCCTTCACAATTTTTTTTTAAACTAGAAAAACTAATTATAGTAGTTGACTGAAGTAACTGTAAACTGCAAAAAGTACCTGAAACCCTCCTCCCAGTGCCACTGTGTCATTCCATGTAATCTATCTGCTCAAATCTCGTTCTGGAGCACAGTTTCTTAATTGCAGTGTATTCATGGAGACAGGAAGCCTGCTGGAGTGCCATCTTTCCATACAGCAACTTATTGGCGGTGCTCCGTAAACACTGCATATTCATTATTTTTGTAGGTTTAGGGATAGCAGAGTATCTTGAATGTTATGCAAAAGAGAATGTTGTTTAAGGGGGCTGTCTTGTTATAAAAATTATTACTGTAAAAAAGTACTGCAGTCTAAGTTGACTTCTTTCTTGTCATACAGGTTATAATGGGGATCCTCTTCCCTCCCACCATCCTTTTCCTAGAGTTTCGCAGTTATGATGATTATTCTTATCAGTCATCAAGAGAAAATGAAGAGGGTAAAGAAAAGGAGGAGGAAAATGTGGTCAGTACTGGAGTTTATCAGGAAGTTCTAATACCTCTAGCAAACTCAATTTGCTGACTTCTAGGCCACTCAGGTTAAAATCGTAACTACCTGGGTGGGATCAAAATCATTTAAAAGCTTGGGAGTGTATAGGCTGAATTCTCATGGCATATAAATTATCTGTGTAGTTATGCTGATTTATTTTAGTTGAGGATGTGTGTTTTTGAAGTTTATAACAAGATAATAGAACTGGGGTGATCTGGTGGTCAGAGGAAGCATCTTGCGGTTGACAGTTGGCTGGGATTTTAGTTGAGAAAAGCTACCATACGAAATGTTGTCAACTGGTGAAAAAAGACAGTTTTGGTCTTCTAGGATGCAAATGTGGATGCAGGCTCCCGGAAAGGAGATGAAGAGAATGGAAATAAAAAACAAAGAAGCCTTCCAATTGGAACAAAGATCTATGAGTTCTATAATGCACCCATTGTCAAATTCTGGTTCTACACAGTAAGTCATGGTGATTAAACTGATGGTGATTATTTCTATTATGTCTGTGAAACTTAAAGAATTCCTACGTAAAAATAATCAAGTAATAAATAAATAAATAAGTGACCTTAATGGGATCTCCTTGATGAGTAAAGTACTCCCTTTATTCAGAGAAAGAAACATAGACAGTGAAACAATGAATAACTAGCTTATGCTGTCACCCTCTAAAGCTCCTGCAGACTTTGAAGGAGACCCTGTCTGGCTAATCATATGCTAAACTCAGTGCAAGCTCCACAATCCAGTCATCCCAGCAGGGCTGGATTTTCTTGCTTTCTAAAGGCTTTGGCTCTTGTTCTGCTTTGAAATATACTTTATAATCCAAGTAATGCCACAGTATTCAGTGCTTGCTATTTGCTTAGTCGACAGGCATGCTCAGACAACTGCAGCCTAGATGAAAGCACAGATGCAGACTCTTCTAAGACTCAGTAGGAGCTTTTCTCATATTTAAATAATTAAAAACTCCCTAAATTTTGGAAAGCATCTAACTTTTCTCTCTTTAATGGAGTGCATCAAGAATTATCTGGTGCCAAACTCTGTTTTCATAAAGCAGAAAAAAGTAAATTTATGAGCAGTAGCATGGATAATGTGTGCTTTATGTGAAGGATACTGGTTTCTTTATTATTTAAAGTTAGGACTTCTGATCTAATAAGTCATAAAATTATATAGGTTTTTAATTTTAGCATATCGTAATTGCAAAACACTGTACTGATCCCTTTCTACTGCCTATATAAACAATTTAAATGCAAAATTCCTATTTAATTTCAAACAAAAGTATCCAGAGTGCATTGGAATTTTGTCCTGCATATTCCTATGAATTTCAGATAATTCAGCAGCCTGGTTTGTACGTTACACAGCATCTGTCATTCCTCCCACTGCTGGAGGCCCATGGCCTCTGCTGGTGTGCCTGGCAGCTGCAGTGAGGGCATTACAGCAGGCCCACTTCTTTCAGAGGAGAGAACTTCTCTTTACCCAGTAAAAGTCTTCAACACCTGAATCCGTCAGGAATATGAAGATGACTTGAAAAGTTGGCACTTATGGAAAGATCATCCAAATGTACAGGACTGCCAATATGGCTTGCTACTGCTTCCAAAGCTTTGATGAAGGAGTCCTGTTTTCTTAGAGCAGCCACAGTCACACTGCAGTTCTTCAAAGTTGTCATATCTGTTGAAGATGCCTATTTATTTTCTAAAAATTGAAATAAAATTTAAAGGACAGGTATAAACAAAATACATCTGAATTCAATACATCTGAAGCAGGTTAGCTGCATCTGTAATTTTATACAGTTCCTAGTACTACTGTAACAGAGTAACATTCTCATCTCATGATATTCACATCTCACAATAAAAGCATACAAATGATCTATGTGCCACTGAAAACCACAATGAGTATTTAATTGTTTCTCCAGTATTAGTGTATCTCTGATGTATTTGGAATGTTCAGCACTTTCTGGGGATCTTAAAAATGAAAATGGAGAATGTGTATACCTTCAAAATAGAATAAGTAGTATTTTAATGCATTTTTGCAGTGCATTATACTGTTATAATTAGGTACAACCTCAATATATGTTCATACAAATATCACAGTTAAGGGCAGGCTTCGCTTTCATGCATTTTGTAGACCCCTCAGTAAAGAAAATTTTTCTGCCTTCTGTGTTTGGTCTCTTCTTTTCTGACTGGACATGCTGATGCAGCCTTCTGTGCTTTTACTGAATTAGGCTTCAGCAAGAAAATCGCTCTTGAGGCTAGAGGTTTACTTAAAGTAACCAAAATATCTGCAAGCATGTTGTATGTTCACACAGGTGGATTTAAGTAACACATATAGGAAAAAAAGTGTTTTAAGGCCTAAAATAAGAATTTGTATGCTTCTGGCCTTGCATAAAGAGTATGTTCTGCCGGAACTGTCTCAATTCCATTATTTCACAGTGGAGGAAAGCGGGCAGCTTGTGTGGCTCTTCCTTTCTCCTCCACTCCAGGTAGCTCCTACTCACAGCCCTGCCTTCTCTTTCTGCCTTAGATCTATTAGAGATGGTAGATAAGCACTTTACACTGAATATCTCATTATTGTTTCTTTAAAAAACCCTGTCTTCCTCCTGGAAAAACTTTTGTTTTATTACTGTTTGGCTTACCTTCCCCCCCCAACCCCACAAATGATAGCAATTGAATCCATTTCGGATTCCAAACTCAGGGCTTTTAAGCTTTCTGAAGTTTTGACCTTGGCCACTCACTGATGACCGCTGTGAGGCATAGAGACAGCAGCATCAGCAGCTGCACGTCCACACCAGCAGTCACCAGTAGTTGTGGGAAACTTGATTATTGCCCTACTGACTTACAATGAAGTTCCAGAACTTCCTACGGGAAACCAGCAGGGACTGATGCTTTGTGGTAGTTGTCTCAAGTAACTGAATACTGCCTAACTGCAGATGGATCCTGGGATCTGTCATCTAAAGTTCATAACAGATTTCTTCTCTTTTTTCTTTTTTTTTTTTCTTCTTTTGGTGTAGATATCATACCTTGGGTACTTGATGCTGTTTAATTATATGATCTTGGTGCCAATGGAACAGTGTCCATCAGTCCAGGAATGGATTGTCATCTCCTACATTGTGACATTGGCTTTAGAGAAAGTAAGAGAGGTAAGGTCTGATCATACTAACGTAATCCTTGGAAAACACTGCTTCCTTAGAGATGGTAATGACATGGACTTATGCAGAGGATTGAGAAGCCATGTACAAGAGAGAAGATTCTCCTAGCCATAGAGTCCCAAACTGCCTATCACTGGAGAGAGTTTCATGTATAACCCATTCCTGTATCTTAAAACCTTCTCTTGTTGGGCAAAAGGTCAGGCAAAAGTGCCCTGAGGACAGTATTCAGAATGACAGAATGAGCTTCTGTCATTCTCTTATGTGTTTTTCCAAGAGAGGGCATGGCTATAGGTCATAGAGTAAATCTCAGTAGGTGCCAGCTCTATTGATCCTATTGTGCAGAGAGTTATGACACGGACTCCTGAGGCGGGTAAATCAGAAGACCCTTTATTGAGGTTCTGCTCGTACACTTATACTCGTATAGATTCCTTACGCGTAGCTTTCTCACTTGCGATTCGCTAATGATCGTTGTCCGTACGCCTAGCTCTAGCCTATAATTGGGTGAAGCTACAGGAACACGCGGCACATGGGCTGGATTAGTAGGATGCTGACTTTGTTTTTTCTCTGCTTCTTACTTCCTCATCTTTGCCTTGCGCAGACATCCTTCTTCCTCCTTCTTCCTCGTTCAAGGTCCTTCGAGGACTTTGCAGCAGTTCCATCAAACTGCCTGTTAGCTCCTCCACAATTCCCCCTTTCTGTTTTTCAACCACCCATATCTTATTGATTGATCTTTCAATCATCCTTTGAATGCATTGTAAGATACACGGGATAACCATGAGAATTGCGAGAACCATCAGCAACAACATCCCTCCTTTGACAACCAAGTCTTTCAGCCATCCCGTAATCCCTCTTTGTCTAAGCCATGCTCCTAACCCGTCCCAAGTCTCTACTTGCAGTTTCCCTACTGAATCCTTTAGATTCCAAATAGCGGTGTACACCGATTCGGAGTGATCTGATAAGTTTATATAACACATCCCGTCAAACTCCTCACAGCCATGCCCTTGCACTAATAACAGGAAATCTATAGCAGCTCTACTTTGCAGAGTCGCATGTCGTACAGAGTCTACATCCATTAATAGCCCACTCAAAGCGCTAGAGGTTTCGTTAGTTTGCCGGGCCAGCCAGCATCCTAATTTATTCAGGGTGGTCAACGCTTGGGATGTGGCAACCCCTGGCGTAAAAAAGGAGGCCAAGATTATTTCTGTACTACTCCAGAATTCCACATCATCTTTACAATCACTCTGATATGCGTGGAGGGACCTTCGCAGCCTTCCGTGCTTGTGGTACCTTGTAAAATTGTGATTTTGGGAAGTATTTGGTGTCAATAGCGTCAGCCTTCCCAAACTGCAGGGCCCTCCCCTGATGTGGGAGGGTATCCCTCCCCATGCTCTATCACCACATATGAAGAACACTCCCGGAGGGAGCGCCAAGGGCGCGTTGCTGGAGCGGGAAATGTTTTGGCTAGTATAATTGCACCAGATTGCGGCATTTCTATACACTGCTAAGGAGGAATTAACATTTTGAGCTTTTGATTGATTTTGACCAGTATAGTTAAAATGCAAACAACTGTCCATCTTAATGGATCCCAAGAGTTCGAGTTCCTGTGGTTCTGCAGGGAGGTGGGATAGGTAAGCACTCCACCCATCCCAGTTGTCTGCACAGGAAGCTGTGGTATTACACAGGATCGGCAGCAGGTGGTCGGGTGTGGGCCAGGTGTCCACCGGAACTCCAACTAAGCACGTAGAGAAGGGGTTCCCTGGTGTAGACAGGGAGAGGCACAGAGTGTCCTGACCTGTCTTGTTCGCCAGGGTCACCCATACATTACTCTTGGGCTGAGATGGGACCCGCTTGGCCCCTGCTCGTAGTCCTATGAGCATCACAAGAATGCACACTCCCACTGCGCACTTCATCATCCCGGAGGGTCTCCTGCATCTGTTAGCGCTGACTTGTCCTTCAGATAGGGCTGGACGCAGCAGGCCGGGATCCACCGGGGACCTTGGTCTGCAAGGACACAAGCATACCCTTGTCCCCAGGTTAGCAAACAGAACGGCCCTTCCCATTGCCCATTCAGTAGCGATTTCACCATGACCATGGCCTGCTCCGGTTGGTCCACTAAGTCCAAGGCCATACTTTTGAAGTGCCTTACCATCGGCGGGTTGTTGCTTCCTTCGCCTAATGACAGGTGATTTATTACATATAGTACTTTCGTAATTGTGTTTGCTGGAGTCTTCCCTAGCTCTCCCCCTTTCTGTTTTTGCAATAATCTTTTCAGTGTATTGTGTGTGGATTCCACTTGGAATTCTAGGCTGTTTTGTTGGCACCATGCCGTGTACTCCTTTGTCATGGGCATGACTGCTCCCAGGCTCCTTCCCTGACATCTCTACAATGCAGAGCCTTCCTTTCATAACTAACTGTGCAAACATCTCTACTCAAGTGGAGATGGATTTAGATGGCTGGTGTGCCAGAAACACCCCTTCTAGTATCATCAAAGGGTTTTGATTGAGTCTCATCCTATTGCCCAATAAAGGCGATGGGTTGCAACTCTTGGTTACAGACATACAAATGGATTTCACAATTTTCCACAATTCTGTGGCATTGTCTCTGACTTATCAGCTGGTTGATCTGTTCTAATGTATTACTTGCTTCCATTGTCATCTGTCGCGGAGCAGTGAGGTCCAAGTCCCCTCTTAGCAATTGAAATAGGGAGGCTAAAATTTGGTTATCAATCCCACATACATTTCTGATCCAATTGATATTTCCCAGTAGCCTCTGGACATCATTTAGTGTCTTCACTTCCACCTTCAGCTCGACTTGCTGCGGCACAATCGTTTGTTGAGTCATTTTCCATCCCAGGTACTTCCAGGGCTCCATTTCCTGAATCTTCTCAGGGGCTATGATAAGTCCAAACCTCTTTAGTTCTTCAGTTAGTTCCAGCAATACTGCTTTGAGATCCCTTTCTGGTTTCCCTGATATCAAAATGTCATCCATGTAGTGATAAATTACAAGATCACTCTTGTCCTCCCGTATTTTCTGCAATGCTCGGTCCACGAATTGCTGGCACGTTGTCGGGGAGTTCTTCATTCCCTGAGGGAGCACTACCCAATGATACGCTTCTTGGGTGCCTGTTTGTTAATGGTCGGGACTGAGAAAGTGAATTTCGGAGCATCTTGTGGGTGCAGCGGTATTGTGAAGAAACAGTCTTTAAGATCAATGATGATGATATTCCAATTTCTGGGCAGCATAGCTGGGCATGGCATGCCTGGCTGCAACAGCCCCATTTCTTCTATTACTTCGTTCAGCTTCTGTAGGTCATGCAGCAGTTGCCATTTTCCATTCTTTTTCGGGATTACGAACACGGGTGTGTTCCATGGGCTTGTGGAGGCTACGATGCAGCCTTGCTGAAGTTGTTCCTCAACTAATTCTTGTAGAATTGCGACCTTTTCTTGCGTCGACGGCCATTGATCTACCCAAACTGGGTCAGCTGTTTTCCAGTTCAGCTTGAGTATAGGTCGCCGATCAATGACCCCTACACTAAATTTTTCGGCGTGGACAGCACAAACTCCGTCTGGCTCAACACGTCCCACCCTAACAGATTCATGAGCCATGAATGGCTCGATATGACAACGCAAGCCGTCCGGTGTTCTAATCTGGATTGCCTTTACACTTTGCCGAGTTTGTGATAGTCTCCAACCCCAACAAGCCCACTGGCAATGGCATATGTGGGCCAGGATGGTGGCCAGCACTTCCTTGAGAGTACAGTCACATCAGCCCCTGTGTCCAGTAGTGCTGTTACTTTAACTTCTTTTGGATTTGCTGTGGGGCTGATCAATGTTACGTCCAGCATTGGCTTTCTTGCTGTTATGCTAGTGGCCCAATACTATTCTGGGTCTCCCGTGGATCCAAACCCTTTATCGTTCCTATCGACTTTTTCGTGCCGGGGTACTTGGGCCCTAAATGGAATTAATTGAGCAATCTGACTTCCTCTTGGAATGAACACCGGGGGGCTCGGAGTCCAGGCCATTGCTTGAATATGGCTGGTATAATCTTCATCAATAACTCCGGGTAAAATGAACAGTCCAGTCATTGTCGTACTTGATCTTCCTATTATCAAGGCTCTAAGGCCACAAGCTAACGACCCCTGTAAATATACTGGTATCTTATGCACCTTCTGGTCCCACAGTGTGACATCTTCTATTGAGGAAACCTCCACTCCGGCACTTCCTCGAGTTTTTGCTGTGAAGGTGGCAAGGCCGCCCACATCGTCTGGCGCATTGGATTGCTCGCCGCTTGTGACATTATTTGTGTCGTCGCGCGGGTCTGCCTCGCGCTCGGAAACCCGTTTCCCGATTGCCCTTTTCTCCGTGGGGGCAGCGGTTCTCCTTCTCTTGTAAATTTTGATCGACATTGTTTGGCGAAATGTCTTCCTTTATGGCAGCTGGGACAAATTCCTGGCAGGTTGCCACCCGGAGTCCCAGGAGTCCCATTTCCAGTCCTGCCAGTCCCATTGGCAATGCCTCGTCCCGGGGCACGGTTCCCCCCTCGTTGATTGGGACACTGATAGCTTAAATGGTTGGGGGCTCCACAGCTAAAGCACTGCTTTGGCCTGGTACCTTGCAACTCAGTGGCAAAGGCACCTGCCAAACCCTCAGTGTGGTGGGCGATCGAACGCACTCTATTGCAGGCCTCTATCATCTGTATCAAAGTAGTGCCGGACGGTAGGGTTGTTTACACCTTTCGACAGTCTAGATTCGCGTTTTCCACTGCCAGTTTCAATATGAGAGCCTCTTTTGCCTCCGCATTTTCCAACTGCTTCTCAAGCTCATTGCGCAAGCGATCGATAAAGGTCATATAAGGCTCACTGGGTCCTTGTAGGTTATTCGTAAAGGATTGTTCCCATTTTCCTGACTCTGGGATCTTTATTAAGGCCTGATAGGCCATCGTCGCGGAAGAGCGCAGAATGTCTGAGTGTAGCCGTGCCTGTCGACGGGGGTCTGCAAAGTCCCCTCGCCCCATCATCTGCTCTAGCCCCACAGCATATCGTGGATCGTTTTGATCGCGCTCTAGGTTTTCAATTGTGGCTGATTCACACAGCTCCCTCCATTTTTGTTCCCACAGAAGTTTTTGGGTGGGGGTCAAAATCATAGACGCAAGTTGCTTACGATCAAAGGGTGTTAACAGATTTCCCGTAAACAAGTTTTCCAGCAGGGACTGCGAGAATGGCACTAGCAAGCCCCAAGTAGTCACCGCTTTGCGCACCTCCTTAATTCAGTCCCAGTGGGACGGCGTCCACTCCTTTCCGCCTTGCTGCCTTGCCTGAACTGGAAAGGCTAAGGGTACGCTTTCTCCCTTCGCCACAGCTTCCTTTTGTAAGTTTTGCTACCTATCTCTGCGGTCGAAAGCATGCAACGGCGGCGCAGTAGGCGGTACCGCCATTTCTGGCTCCCTGCCCACATGTTCCATAATAGCTGGTAGGGGGCATCAGGCAGCAACGCGGGGTCACTCGTCCTCGGTAGCACAGTCTTTTAAATCCTTTTCTCCCATTGCTTCCCCGGCCTCCTGCGCACCCTCCTTCGCTTCTGACTCGCATAAGGCTGATTTTGCCTCCCCTGCGACCCTTTTCTCTGCTTTTATGGCTTTTAGCATCTCTAGTACTAGACGCCAAGTGGTCATTATAACTGATGCTGTACAATCTCCCTTTGAAGCAGCATCCCAGATGAATTCTCCTGCATGTTCCCAAGTTCCTGGCAGGAAGGCTGTGGTTGAATCAGCTGGGACGCCGTTTACTCTTAGCCATTTTAACAAAAGCTTCAACTTATGTTCATCATACTTAATACCCCACCTTTGCAATAATTTAGGCAATAATTTCATTATAGCCTCTTCTTCGGCTGACATCTGTGCTCCCATTTTTAAACTTATCCAGCCGCTCACCTGATCTCGTGGAAAGGTGATTGCCCGGGCATGTGCTCAATCAGTCCTGCTGATGAGACGATCGTTCAGCTGGATGCTCTCCCGGGCGCTGCCCTCAGCGCTTCTTCGACCCTATCACGTTGGGGTCACCATTTGCGGAGAGTTATGACACGGACTCCTGAGGCGGGTAAATCAGAAGACCCTTTATTGAGGTTCTGCTCGTACACTTATACTCGTATAGATTCTTTACGCATAGCTTTCTCACTTGCGATTCGCTAATGATCGTTGTCCATGCGCCTAGCTCTAGCCTATAATTGGGTGAAGCTACAGGAACACGTGGCACATGGGCTGGATTAGTAGGATGCTGACTTTGTTTTTTCTCTGCTTCTTACTTCCTCATCTTTGCCTTGCGCAGACATCCTTCTTCCTCCTTCTTCCTCGTTCAAGGTCCTTCAAGGACTTTCCATCGAACTGCCTGTTAGCTCCTCCACACCATTGCTCACTTGCGATGCAGCATCCTTGATGAGAACTGCAGGCAGTTTGGGGGAATTAGCCAGGAGCAGTGTATATAACCTATCTCTTGGTACTTTTATATGGGGAAGATAGCATAAAAACTTGCACCATATTTGCATGCTACAGTTTGGTTTTCACTTGGCCTCTTTCCTCTCTGATTCACAATTCCCTTCTGGGTACACATCTCATACTAACTTTATTTGGAGGTAAATGCAGATACCAAAATTAGTAAGCCAGATCTTCTGATTTAAATGTTAATGATTAAATCCTACAACAGAAAAATAGCATACTTAAGCCAAACAGAACCAGGGATGAAAAGAAAGTGTTGCCTGTTGGTAACTAAAACCATTGCTGCATAAGACCAATTTTGCTGCCTGTGGCAGGGTGTCCCAGATGCCTGTAGAGTATGACAAGATTGGTCTTGTCTCATGACTGTTATTTCAAAAATGTAACTTGGAGTTTTTCCTAATGATTTTCTTGTTCATTCTTTATTTCAGATTCTGATGTCAGAGCCTGGCAAGCTGAGCCAAAAAGTGAAAGTTTGGCTACAGGAATACTGGAATATTACTGACCTGGTGGCTATTTTAATATTTGTGATAGGAGCAGTTCTTCGCCTACAGAAGCAGCCATACATGAGTTATGGAAGAGTGATATACTGTATAGATATTATTTTCTGGTACATTAGAGTACTAGATATCTTTGGTGTGAACAAGTATCTGGGACCTTACGTCATGATGATTGGAAAGATGGTTAGTGCTCAAGTTGTTGTAAATTATGTTTATCAGAGGTACATAGGAAACTAAATTCCATTCCAATTTTTAAAAACAGTCTTTAAGTTTTTTTCCATCTGAGTAGGACTCTGAATAAAGGCTGTGAAATTCATAGGACTTATGAATTTCGCACACACAGATGCAATACTCTTGCTAACAGCTGCTTGATTCAGGAGCAAAACTCTTTCTGAGACACGATAGCTGGTTCACCTTGTCTACCTTCTGCCTCCCAGAGTCATAGCAATAACAGACTGCCAGGACTCAGGGATCATCCACAAAACCTTCAGTTGTGTGGAGGAGGTGATATAGCAATGCTTGTGTCAGTTCTTTGCAACCAGGGAAGAATCATGTGCTGAAAGCACAGCATAGTGCACTTAATGCAGAAGAGAATCTGGATAGCAAAGTTTTAGCATTTTACATCTTTTAAAATTTAAAATCTAGTATTTCTCAAGAAGACTGATTCTCCTCCATTTTTATATATGTTCAATTCATGACCAGTAGTTAAAGCCAAAGAATAATACCAGGAAAATTACTGGGGGGGAGAGGTTGTTCTCTTGATACTTTCTCGTTCACTTTAATGTATGCTTGCAAATAGACATGCTGATGCTACTGTACTAGCTGGTGATGACAAGAACCTCTCTCTGTATGTGCAGATGATTGACATGCTCTACTTTGTGGTAATCATGCTTGTGGTTCTGATGAGTTTCGGAGTAGCTCGCCAAGCTATTCTGCACCCAGATGAGAAGCCTTCTTGGAGACTAGCTCGCAACATCTTCTATATGCCCTACTGGATGATCTATGGAGAGGTGTTCGCAGACCAGATAGACCGTAAGAGTAGAATTCATAGTAAGAGTCTGTTTCCTGTTTCTGAGGCAGATGATCAGATCTAAATTAATGTTTGTCTTTAATCTGGAGATAGTGTTTTGTCTTTATGGTTATTTTTATTGTTATTTTGAGAGTTTTCTTTTGACAGGCTCTAGACACTAACAACTTTCTGTTTCCCACTTGCACGTCCTGTCTGCCAGTATACGTTCAAATTCAGCTAACTGCGAGTGATATAGTCTAGAATACTCTCCTATCTGAGACTATAACAGTATTGCCTATAAAATGTTCAGTGTATTCACAGGACTCAACAGAGATCATTCTGAAACTTTCTTTTGGACAAATGTTTTACTAATAGCCAGTCCCAACAGAAGATAAAAATAAATCTCTTTTACAGAAGATGAAAATATACATATTCTTTCATCACCAACTCCCCGCAGAAGAAGTGAGCTAATATATTTTTACTCCTGTTGATACATCTGCCTACTTTCCAGAAATGTTGGAGTTCCATGCATCATTTAGGTTCTTATTTCCCACATCTATGGAAAATCAAAACAAAAAAGGAAAACTCTGCTTGATTAGTTTTGGGACTATAAATAAGATTTCTTACACAAAAGATGCACAGTATAAAAAAATAACAATCAGTGTTGCAGAGGAGGTGGACACTCTCGTGTTACTGGTAGTTTTGTGTTAATATTTGAAATCCGTGCACACAGTCAAACATGCAACTGGTCTCCTTTTGTGTCACAGTTTGCATTTTATCTGAACCAATATAAACTTACTTCAGCTTTTTGAATGTGTTATTTCAGCTAGCTGCATATTTTGGAAAGCAGTAAAGTGAAGGCAGAAGGAACTGTAACATCCAAGTTCAGTGAAATGTAGCGCTTCCTATTAGGAAAGAAGAAAATGTCATTAGTCTGTTCCTGAAACTACACTGTTGCAATGATCCTGTCATCTTTTTTTTCCTTATGAATGCTTGTCTCATAATGTAACTTACAATATGTTATATTACTTTTGACAAATATTAGGGCAGGTGAGTCACTTACCTGATATTGTAGCTTTGGTTGCCCAGGTGAGCCAGGCTAAGCTTAGGGTCTCTCAAGTGGTTTAATTTTCACATGAGGAGGAAATGGCTGAAACAGGATATTCCTCATCTGTGTGTCTCACAGTGCAATGTGAATCTTACTTGAACAAGGAATGTTTGTCATTGTATATACACCAATTTGTCTATCAAACAAAGCTCACACCTTGCCAACAATATTGATCTCTTCAGTGTAAGCGGTATTCCAGACTTCTCTCAAATTTTCAGTCATTTCTCAAGTATATACAATTCACTCCTATGAACTGGAAGCCTTTCCTCAGCAATGTGAAAGATTTTTGGCAACCCGTAGACTTTCCAAAAAGTTAGAGAGGGCTTTTCCAGTTACACCAGTCCAGTTCAGCTGCTTGCTCCACTAACCCGTCCCAAGTCAGAAGCTTTGCTCTGTCACTAGCTTAAGTATAAGCTAATGTCTTAACATCATAAGCATAAAACATCTGCGCAAGGAGTTCTGCTGTTATAAATAGACAGCTTTACAGTTATTCCATAAATGTCTTGTGTTTACAAGCCCACAGACTGATTTCTAAGAATCTTTCTGCTTTCAATAACAAGTTTTCATTCTGATCTTTCCATGCTTCTCTATAAACACACCGCAAAAACAATCTCAGGAGTCAGCGGGGAGTGATAACCATGGGCAAGCTCTATGACAAATGCTTGTGGGTAGTTTTGCCAAGGCCCATGAGTGTAAACAATTTATGGAAAAAGTATTATATCTAATTACCCATCTGAATGAAACTAGTGGGATTTTTGCCATTGGCTTCACTGAAGACAGGATTGCACTTAAAGATAAAAGACCACAGATCACAGAACTGCTGAGGCTGGAAAGCGTCTCTGGAGATCATCTAGTCCAACCCTGCCCTGCTCAAAGCAGGGTAAATTAGAGCAGGTTGTTCGGGACCTGTCCAGCCAGATATGGCTCCAAGGATGGAGGCTCCACAACCTCTCTGGATGACCTGTTCCAGTGTTTTGACTATCCTCATAGTAGAAGTTCTCTTTCTTCTGTTTAAATGGAATTTCCTGTATTTCAATTTGTGCCCATTCCCTCTTGTCCTTTCACTGGATACCACTGAAAAGAGTTTGGCTCCATCTTCTTCACATGCTCCCTTCAGATATTTATACGCATGAATAAGATCCCCATGCCCTGAGCCTTCTCATCTCCAGGCTAAACAGTCCCAGCTCTCTCAGCCTCTCCTCATGCATCACGTGCTCCAGTCCCTTCATCATCTTCATGGCCCTTTGCTGGTCTTGCTTCAGTAAATCTCTTGTACTGGGCTCCCCAGTACTGGACACAGCACTCCAGATGTGGCCTCACCAGGGTTAAGCAGAGGGGAAGGGTCACCTCCCTTGGCCTGCTGGCAACACTCTTGCAATGCAGCCCAGCATGCTCTTCATTCTAGTTCACTCTAATTTAGAAGATGCCTTAGAAGATGCTTTAGAAGATGCTTTAGAAGATGGGCAAGAAATTAGTGGCATCTAATGTCCAACCAGCAACACATTATTAAACAATAGAGAATTAAAGAGGCTGAGTTTCTCTCAATAGTGTGGCTTTTCTTACAGCCACCATTTAGAGACTGGCAAGCAAGTATTCCTACTGCTAGTCAAATGGCCTTTGATGATATTATAAACTATAACAACATCAATATCACAGTTGTTAATGGAAACGTAGCTATTTAGTGGAGACAGCTGGCAGACTCAATTCCAGGCTGGTTCTTTTTTTTTTTTTTTTTTCTAAAATAAAGAGGATATGTGTTCTTTAATAGCTGGAAGAATTGTGATGATCGTGTGTGATAACTTTGAATTGTTTTGTGTTTGTGGTGACCATCAGTTTTGTTTACTTGCCTGAAATACCTTGTACATTTAAATGATCATCTGCCAGGAGCATTTTGTGATTTATTTTTAATTTCATGAATTTGCTGCCATATGTAACATTTGGGTAAGACAACATGAAAAGAAAATTACAGAATGTAGTGCAGTTCAAACAAAGACTGTTTCTAAGCATATGTCTCTGCTGTTTTGACATTTGAGTTGCTTATCTTTTCTTGGCAAAACTGGATTTCTGTATTTCAATCATCTGTTTTCTTTTTTCCATATTATTCTATTGTTTTCTTTCCTTCTTTCCCTGCCTCCTTTTTTTTTTCTTTCCTTTGGAATGCTGTTCAGTCTATGCCATGGAAATCAATCGTAAGTCTCTGTGGGGAGCTGATAATCTCGTTTAGCTGAATATGTTCATTAATCTTTTTCTTCACTAGATACTGACATTTTAATTATAGGGCTCATCCAATATTCAGGTGTGACTCTTGTTTTTCTAATAGAATAGTTTCATTTGAAGAGAAATGGAGAAAATAGTTTGTTTTAATACAGATTGCAGAGCAGAAGTTTCAGTCAGGCTTATGTACCTTGCCACTAAAATGATCTGGTTTTTAAGTTATGCTGCATGAGTGTCATGATAAGAATAATTTCCTTTGATTACCTAGATATTATGTTAGTGTTTCTTTAGCAGTATTTTCATTGATCCATGTGAATAATAATATGATTCACTTGACTTTCTGGTTATACTTTCCTTATGATAAACAGGAAAAACGTAGGCCTGGTGTTTGAAAAACAAGTAAAATATGCTGCTATTAATCATTGCCTAAATATCCATTTCAGTCCAGCCTATATAAGATTAACATGCTTTGAAATAATTTAAACCCTTTTGCAGGTGAGGTTGAGGAGATTTTTGAGAAACTAATTTAAAAAAAAAGTTTTTATCAATCCACATAAATTAAATCTATAATAAACTCATTGCCAGATTTAGTATTTATTAAGGGATTTCAGGTGAAGCAACTGTTGTTGATATACATTTTTACCTGATACTAAATGGTTCCAAAATTTAGCCTTGTATTTGAAATCAGTTATGTTGGCACTGCACTTAAAGCAAAACAAACTTGTTGCATTTACCTATATCCAAGACAACTCTTACCCAAGACAACCCGTGTATTTTCAGGATTAGTTTAGGAAATTATTTGATATCGGTTCAATCAATATTTTCAATTTTTGTCTCATTCTCACCAGTCTATTTTGGTATGATTGTATCTTTTTTCACTGTGTACTTTTATCTTTTTGTTTAATATTTTATCTAAAATTTAGAATTATTCTGAAAAATAAGGGAAACAGAAATCTGTGTAAAAAGAAGACGAGAATTTTTTTTTTCCATTCAGGAACAAATTAAGTATGTTGAAAAGAACTCACAACTTTTAGCAAGAAAAAAAAAAACAGGCTTATTGAAATACTTTTTTCTTTTTTTCCAGAAGGAAAGTGTAAACATCAACCACTTCTGTATACCTAGCCGTACTTGCGTATCCAAGCAAGCTTTGCCGAGTACTGAACCCATAGGCTGGCAGGGAGCAGCAAGAGCAAGGCTGCTCCCACAGGGAAGGGGAGCCAAGGGCACCCTCGCGCAGACAGTGCCCTCCCCGGTGGGCGCGGGCCCACAGGGCCTGAAGGCAGCAGGCAGAGCAGAGTCCATTGGACACCTCCAGGCAAGGCAAGCTGTGGTCCCGGGTCCAGCCAGGAGCAAAAGGAGACTGGGCCCAAGCCAGGAGAAGCGCCCAGCCAGAGATGAGCTGCCTGTAGTAGAAGTCCATCCGGGAGGCAGGGCCAGAAGCAGGGCTCAGCCTGGCCCCGCTGTGACATAGCTCAGGCAGGGACAGGCACAGGCAGAGGGTGTGGGTGGAAACACCAGGTGACCATGGTGTGGGCCATTACGGCCTATTAGCGCACTGATTTTATGCTCAGTCAAACACCAAGAGCAATCTGGGACCACTGTGTTAATCCTTTTATATCTTTGGCAAGGTATGCACACAAGTTTGGTTTGAGATTTTTTTAAAATTCCATTATTAATATCATCACGTGCACATGAAGATCTTCTTCTAGCCTATTAGCATGAGGAAAAGAAAATCCATATGAATTTGAGGAGGAAGTCACACTGTACAGTAGACTTGGAGCTGCTTCTTTGTTCACCATCATGGGAAAATATTTTTGCATTGTCTAGTTAGAAGCAGTATTTGGACTAGAAATTATATGTAGTTGCTACTGGAAATAAGCTGACAAAATTTGTCCAGTTTGGCAAAATTTGTGTGTGTCATCATTAAATAAATGTGAGTGGTGTTCTTAATGTGGGGCAACTTGTGAAAAGTACCTTTTCTATTTTCTTCTCAGCTCCTTGTGGTGACAATCTTTATGATGAGGATGGTAAACGTCTGCCTCCATGCATACCAGGGGCCTGGCTCACTCCTGCTATTATGGCCTGTTACCTCTTGGTAGCAAACATCCTGTTGGTAAACCTGCTGATTGCTGTCTTCAAGTACGTAAATGGTCATGCACGATCTTTACTTTCTTCCTGAGAGCCCATCAGCTGATTTTGCAGGGGTTTGCATTCACATTCTGAATCTAATTATTCTGTGAACATGACCGTCAAGTATTTGGAATAGTTTATACGCTGGGAAAGAATGGAAGAAAGTTTGCTGCAAATTTAAAAGTAATTGCAGTGATACATACAAGAGAATCTGGCTAGCTTTGATTGCCATTTAATTGATAATGACAAGCTGCAAGGTTGTTCTGAAAACAGGAAAACTGAATACATGAAACTGCTACCTTCATGATGGAAGCCTATGTAACTACTAACAAACATTATTCAAAGGACAGTAGCACGGATCTGCAGAATGAAAATCTGCACATCAAAAGCATGAAGCTTTTCCACTATCACTACATCCTCTGCCCTTTCCCCTTTGCTTTGCTTTGCTTTTAATTTAGAAAAAGAAATTAGGGCCCTGCAGGGTTCTTATAGCTCCCAGAGAAAGAGCTTATGTTGCCTTGAGCCAAGAGAATGGATAGCTACCAAGATCCATGGCTAGGTGTATGGCTGGCCCAAGCAATGTGCACTGTGCAGATTCTTAATATTATTCCATAGATCCATATTTAGAATTCCCCAGAGTAAAACTAAATGTGTTTTCGGCCCACAGTTGTACCTTCTGCCCACAGTTATCCTGCATGCTTTTCCTATTATGACTTAGCAGTAAAAACATACAAATATCTACTTGCCAGTAAGACTTCCCCAGCACACCACCTGAGAAAACCACCAGGGAGCAGGTGATTGCATTTTGTCCATAAACATGCGGTGTTGGAGGGCTTCCTGACATAAGTAACTGGCATCACAACCAGAAAAATGCTTAGTTAATCTTGTGCCCAGAAATCTATGGCTCACAAAGCCTGTCTTTCATTTGATGTATGTAGCTTAAAAGGTCATGAATTTCAAAGTGTTCAAATGCTAGTCACATAACTAGGGGGAAGGAGAAGAACCTTACAATAGTAGCTATTATTGGCTGAAGAGACCAAGGAATCAGCAGTTTGGGAAGTAGGTCATGCTGTTAACGCCTGCCATCCCAGCATGTTTGCAAGAGGCTGGGATCTAGTTGGGGAATTTCTACTATTCCTGGAGACACAGAATGAAGTCAGATTGTCTTGTTATCAGTGGCAAATAAACTATTCATAGCCAAAAGAAACCAAAAAGCATGTGTACTCAGCATTCTCTGGTTTTGAGGATATGTTTTAACTGGTTTTGTAAATATAAGTATTTTAAAGCACAGCAAGTTAGAAAAAAGAAGTGGGTAGAAAGTATGAAAAAGGAAGTGCCAATATCACCAAGGACACTTTAAAATATTTTGAAAAGCTTTATCTGAGACAGAGAACATTAAGATTTGCTTTCTCTTAGTTGATATTCTATAACCTGGATTATTGTTATCTCTGAATTGAATACTGTCCACTTTCTATTCCTTCATATCCACTGAACTGCAAAATAAAATCTCTTCATACCACACCTTATTTTGGTGTAGAAATGATAAACTCATGGCTTCCAAGAACGGCTTCCTTTATAGGAATGTGTACTGTGTTCTCAAGTCAGAAGTCTGAATGAATAAAGTTTGAATTTAGGACATTTTGTGAAAGCTTGAAGTCTTCTATGTAGGTCAAGCTGATTAGCATATTAAAGGAAAACTATGTGAAGCTTCTAGCTTTAGTATACAAAATACTTCTTATGGATTTAATATTTTGTGTAATATCAAATCCTGGCATGTTTTAGTAGAAATATTTACTTTATAACCAAACCTTCAAAAAATAATTACGTGATTCATAAATCGTGTAAATTTCTTTACACTACTGACTGCTAACGGACTTTATACAATAGAAGCAAATAGTCTAAGAGAACTGTTGCAAGTGGTGTATAAGGGATGCAGAGCACTACCTTCTGCTTTGGTATTCTTGAAAGGAGTAGTAAAATCATGAGTTCAGGGTAATCATTAGTTCCGTTAGAGCCCTCAAGTTCAGCAGCATCAACAAAGGGCTGACCTGAGAATGTTGTGTGACCTCATGTTGTTATTTAGCTTCCTTTTTTATTGTGTACTCGCTCTGTGACAGCTGAACTTAGGGGCCTAATAGAAACTGTACCTACGTTCCCTTTCAGCAATACCTTCTTTGAGGTAAAATCAATATCCAACCAGGTCTGGAAGTTCCAGCGGTACCAGCTGATCATGACCTTCCATGACAGACCTGTCCTTCCCCCGCCAATGATCATCTTCAGCCATCTCTACATAATCATCAAGCGGGTCTGTTCTCGCTGCAAGAAGCATGAAGGAGACCAGGATGAGCGTGACAGGGGACTGAGTATGTGAGGAATCTTCTCTAAATTGAGCTCTTTGCACCATATTACCACAAAGCAGCTGCTTTTCCAATGCTGAACTATTCCTTTTGTTCTCTTTGACAGTCCAGTATTTGTGGAAGACAATATGGGACAATATTTCTATCAAACTAACAGCTATTGAGCTCCTTGGGCTCTTTAGAATATGGGATGCTGTACTGCTAATGAATGCTTTCTTTAACAGACTTTCTTAAATAGATTTCCCTACTGAAGTGGCATCAACTTAATCCAGATTTACCAAATTCTACTGAAATCCACGCAGTGGGAAAGGCAAATAGGAAATTGAGAAGAAGGGATCACAGTTTCAAATGTCATCTGTAGTGGCAACTCTGTGATTGTGAGCAATCTATGACTAGGAGTATCCCCGCGTTTATTTCTCCATGTAATAGACTTACCTCATTTCACAGGGGTACTGCAAGGATTCTTCTGCTAACATACACTATAATTGCTTATTATTATTTTCATTATGTGCCTCATTGAAATAACCAGATGCTCACAATTATCCCTTTACTTCTACATTTCACAGGAAACTTATTTTGTAAGTAATTGTATTTTTGCACAATGTGCTTCTGGTTAAAAAGAAAAAGTAAATGTAACACTCCCTACAAATACAATGAGACAAATCCTCATAAAAGGTGAAGCATTCCCAAGAGCTTATATTTCCCTCAGATTTTTTTTTAACATGATTGTAAATTTTCGAAGCTCTTATCCAAAGAATGTTTGGGAAACAATCTGCTATATTAGATTATTGGTTGCCTATAACCAACATCCTGTTAAGAACAGTATTTGAATTAAGGAACAATCAGGCTGGCAGAGATTGGCCTATGCTTTATCCTTTAAGGTCTATTACCTATACATATGGTTCTGGTCAACTTGTTCTATGTGTAGCACCCTACTATCAAAATGTGCAAGGAACATAGAGCAAATACAATCCCCAGTGGGTGGTCATGAAATCAGAGGCATTACATTGCCCTCAGGACTGCAGTCATCTTTGGCTAAGTGCTGATTCCCTATTTACAAAATAGTTTGTTCATTTAGTATTATAGAATCTGCAGTCCACATGTCCAAAATAATCTGCTAAATTGGCTTTAAATTGACTGACAAGTTCAGGAAAGGAAAATTCATATTTTTTCTTCTGTTTTACAAAGAATTATTTCTGAATGATGAAGAGCTAAAAAAACTGTATGAGTTTGAAGAGCAGTGTGTAGAAGAATACTTCCAGGAAAAAGAGGATGAGCAGCAATCATCTAATGATGAACGCATCAGAGTTACGTCTGAAAGGTACCCATTGAAAAAAAAACCACTTATCTACATTGTGACTGGAACAATACATTGTTTTTTCTGTCCTCATTAAAACCAAAGTTGAGTTCAAGTACAAAAGATTTGTGATCGTGAAGACCATCACCACCATTTCAGAAGCTGATCTGTAATTCTGGTTAGGTATCTGTGCAAGTGCATCTCTCACAAGAACAAGCTTTTTGTTGTTGCTGCTGATATGTTACTAAGGCTGCTGGTTTCTGGTTTGAGTGGCTTTGCCACAAACACATTTTTGTTCACAGTAAATTTTTTCCCTCTCAGCTATTTGAAGCTCACAGATAGGCTTTTTACCTGTTTGAGCAAATTACTAGTTGTTGAGCTTCCAACAGCCATCTGACCGTAATAAAAATAGTGGAGCTAAATGACAGAAGCCCTGAGCATTACTCACTTGTACCTATGATTTGCACTAGAGTCCAGCACCAGGCACTTCTGAATTTGCATCTCTACTACAGATCGTCTTGAAAGCTTTGGATAAGTCATTTAGCTTTTCTGTATGAACTTCCCCATCTAAAAGACAGGGAATATTCACATGTAAATTATTAAGCTAGTCTGAGGATTGAGTAATGTTTGCATATTGCTGTGTAAGCACACTGTGAGAGTTGCAGCAGCACTTTCTCCTAGATCACTTAACAGGACCTTTCCCAAAGGCTCCACCCATTCTGGTGGTAGCTCTCACTCAAAGGATGGGGTCTTTTATCACTTCCTTTAAATGATGAAAAAAATCTCCCCATACTGAAAATGATACACAATTTAAATACTCTCTTGCTTAAATTCACCTCACAATATTTTAATAGTGAACCACTCCAAATATAGCTCTCTTCCTTTTAACATTTGTCATGAAGTAGCTCTATCAGTCATAAAATTTCCTTCCAGTACATAAAAATCTTTCTATTGAAGGGAGGCACTGAACATCTTGCAGTATTATACGTGAAGTCTGAGAATAGAGAAGTAAATGAAATCTTCTGTCTGTTTGTGAGTCATTTCTATTGATCTGTTTATCCATGGCAATTTGTCAAAATCCTAGGTATTGTGGCAGTGAATAAAGCAGGACTGGTAAGCCTCACTGATTCACTATGGTCCATGGCCACAAAGCAGATTTGCGTATTTCTCATGGCTTCTTGCTCCAGATGCTTCATCATCTTTTGTGTGTGAGAGCAAAAGAATGTTAGTTTAATTTCCACAGTTGATTTACTAGTGTATGATCTCTAGTTGCATCCTGGTGCCTGGCTTTTACGTGCATTCTTCTAGTACTATCACTTCCATTTTGATATAAGTGATAAAAGAAAATAGAAAGAAATATTTTTAATTGAACTGTCTTCAGCTCTGATACGTAATTGAAAGGTATTTCAAGAGCTAAAGGAATTCCATAAACAGCCAGCATATATTCTCTCATACAGCAACAAAACCTGTTTTACAAGCTGCCTTGATGCTATTTTAAGTTGTCCTGTGAACGTGTCATTAGACAGTATTCTTCATATTAATTGATGCTTCACAGTAAAAGATGACAGCTGAATGTGAAGTGGTTGGCACACTTGGAGAGAAATATAATAATAGGTTTTCCCTAAGGGCTGCAACTCTTGTACATTCCTGGGCACATAAATATGGGCAAAGTTCAAATAGCCCTCTACTATGGTGTAAGGAAAGCATAGATAAAAAATGCACATGCTTTTTATGATATGCATAGGAAAAACTAATGAGGCATAATGATACATAGAACAGAATTTTGCCTTAAGAAGAAATCAGTAGCTGGGGGCACATAACGGGTTACTGCACCATTCCACAGTTTCTGTTCAATGCTTGCTGTTTTATATCCAACAGAGTTGAAAATATGTCTATGAGGCTCGAAGAAGTGAATGAAAGGGAACATTTTATGAAAGCTTCTCTTCAGACAGTTGACCTTCGACTCTCTCAATTGGAAGAGCTATCTGGTCGGATGGTTAATGCTCTTGAGAAGCTGGCGGGTATTGACAAATCTGAGCTGACATATACACGTTCACGGGCTTCCTCTGAGTGTGATGCTGCGTATCTCCTAAGACAAAGCAGTGTCAACAGCTCTGATGGCTACAGCATGTACAGATACCATGTCAGCGGTGATGAGTTAACATATGATGACTGTATTACTCCTATGTCACCAGCCATTGGATTGTGTAAAAAAGCCCATTCTGTTGGTACAAAAGAAGATGGAATAGATCCAAAGATGCTGGTTCCAGAACCTCAGACCAGTCTCTACTATACATCCAGTGCTAATGCAGTCACCATAGCAGATTACAATAAATCTACATTAGAAATTGCACAGAATGTTTCCAGACCCTGTTCTGGTTCAGGCAGCTTTGGAGATGAAAAGCTGGGGATGTTCAAGAGTGATGAAATGGTTCCTCGAAGGATAAACCAGATGGATGTTGTTATGAACAGACAGTCAGTACCAAGATCAGAGTATCAGAACACTCAGTTAAAATTAGAACGCACCAAGTTAGAAGCAACCATTTCATATCCCTTGGACAAATCTAAAGCAATGCGCTATTATCCTCCTGAAACTTTCAGTGCTTGTCAAACCACTATGATGAAGTCAAGGAGCTTTATATTTGCACAGGGCGGGAAGCTGGTTGGAGGAGTTAACAACTGGACCACTGAGTATAGTGCCATCGTGGATCAGGTGTGCCCTCCTGCAGCTGAACAGTGGGCCACGGAGTGGAAATATGAAGTCGAGCAGCAACTTTCTCAGGAACGTCCTCCAGAATACCCTGGTTTTATCTCTGAAGCAGAAAGGCAAGCAGAGCAGAAGCAGTTACAGATGGACACAGATGATGACAGTGATGTTGGTGAAGCAGGTATTAATGCCTCTAACACCTCTACGCCTGCCACTGTCAAGACTGAGAACTTACTATCAGTAAACCCAGACAGGACTTCTGGGTTCCCATCAGTACGGTCAAAGAGTTTGCACAGCCATTCTCGGAATGCCAAGTCTGTAAAGGACAAATTAAATAGACCAGGACATGCCAGCAGTGTATCTAACTTAGTGGTAGCATGTGGCAGTGCAACAGAAGAACAGAAAGCTGGGCAAGAAAATCCATCCACCGAAACGGAATGTTAAAGTGGCTTTTGGCCCTTGTTTTATCAGCAGCTGGGAAAGCAGTGTGGCTAATTGACAAATTATTGAATGGATCATTAATGAATTTCTACAAAAGAACTATGCATGCATTTGTTTCTTCTCATTTTAGACTTATAGATATAAATGTTCTGTTCTTAAATAAATGCTTGCTGGATCAGGTGAAAGAGAGTTGTACTCTCAGGGCCGGATATAAAAGCAGGCACAGTCCTCAGATATCAAGGGCACAGATCTTTCTTGGTCCCATTTCCAGTTCCCTCGTAAGCCTGTTTACTGGCAGACTCTTTATAAAAGGTGATGAAAGGAGGACAATGTTATCATGTAATAATTTAGAAAATGTTTTTTCTTCTTTTTTATCAGGTGACTTCCAAAAGTGAACAATTTTTTAACCAGCCCTAGTTTTTATCCATACATATGCAGCTGGTTTCTTTGTGGCCATTGTGTTTTTCAGATCAAAACAAAATTGTTGGATGCAAAGAAAAATTATGCAGTCCCCTCTTTCATTTCTGATTTCATGCATGCTTCTTAGTCTCTTTTCTTTCAGAAATGCACAACATAGCACTTTCATCAAATAAAATAGATCCAAGTGGAAAAATACAGTTGTGTTTGGAGGAACCTGACCTGGAAAGCCATGGATAGACATATTCTTGACCTGTCCTTGAACTTTAGTGATATAATCATGCTTTCGGAATCATACCTATCCCCACCCCAAAGCATGCTGACAGTCTTAATCTGTTGAAAGATAGTGATCACAGTTTCAAAATAATTAGGGAGATTTTAAGTAATAATATGAATCCAAGATCTGCATTAGTGATTGTATAATCACAGATTACAATGGAAGCCATATAGCAAAAGAGGCTGGCTTTGTTCAAATACCTGCAAGGGAAAAAAACAGGAAAAGTGCTTCTGATCATATGAGATCAAGATGTAGCCAAACTGTGTTTTGAACAAATCTATTGTGACAAATTCATCTTCTCTTTGCAAATTCATTGTGATGACACATTAGGAACAGGAGTTCCTCAGAGTCAGGCTAAACAAAAAAATAAATAAATTCTCCAGATGAAAATAGAAATTCCATATTTTCTTCAGCCCTTTCCAAAAACAAATCTCCTAGGGAAAAAAAAATCTCTACAGAGTAAGTATTTTCTGTCCATCAAGGAGAGAAATTCAATCAAGATAGGAAATTCACATCTAGAGTTACAGTTTCCCAGTAGACTTGTCTCAACAGTAGCACTGTAAATACTAGGTTTTGATAGCTTTCTTCAGAAGAATATGATTTTGTTTCCTTAATTCTTCTCTATTACCTTTCAGGAATTTTGTTTTCCCAAATATTCAGCATCTCTCTCTGCAGGGGAAGCATACCATTGAACAGACAGGAAAGAAAATTAGTTAAAGCCATGTTAGTTGTTCACAGAATACTGTAACAGTCAGGATTTATTCATATACTATTCTGAAAATAATACGCAATTTCTTTTTTTTCCACCATCAGCTCCACAGTGTGGAGGTCTCAGTATGCCCACTGATAATGCTGCCTTTACAGCATTTTGAAACAGGGTTTGATGGAAGACATGTTGATGGCATTTTTTTTTTATCATTTGTATTATATTTTCATACTTTATCCATAACTATACTCGAAAGCACTGTTACCATACTGCATAATCATAGTAGCTGCATAGACATTTTTGAAAGTTCAGTCTCCATTTACTATAGGTCTTTGCCAGCCTGTCTTATTAGCAGGTTTGCTGGCTTTGCTGTTGTCAGAACAATGTTGACATTTTGCTTTTCATGAGGGCTTCTTTTTTATTCAACTTTAGGGAACTTGACATTTTGTAAAAACAGAATGACATTTGTGATTGTTTCATTTCCGTGTTTACTTCTGTGTTACCATTCTATGCAACTACATAGCTATTTTGTATGCGTGGTTAAAATATGCTCCAATTTGCCAATGCCTTTTTATTGTTTGCCTGTACAGTCACCAGAAACGGATTCATCAGCAAACACAAAGGGATGCAAAGCTTTTCAGCACTTTGCTAAACAAGCAGTGTGCATTGTGGAACGCAATACAGTGTGTTGCATGCCTCTCGTTACATTGTCTTTACAACATGTGCGTTAAATCATGCTTTGTTTGTCCAGTGATTCTTTAGCATTTACTTTACTGAGTTATCACATGCATTAGGATAGCATGGTGTTCTCAAACAAAAACATTTTTACCATTGTATTTGTTTACTTTCTTTGTGTAAAATATTTATAAAGGAACCACATGAAAAAAGATGTGAAATGAATTCAGTATAACAAATTTGGCACTGTAAGGATATCAAAACCACTTCACTTATCTGTATCTTCTTATGCATTGCATAGGCTGGACATTTTCTAAGACAAGTTTCTTTTTTAACATTTGCCAGTAATTTTTCATGAAGTTCTCTATACAGTGATGAGTTTATAAGGCCTGGATGTTTACTGTGCTCTTAAATAGCATGAACTGAAATGGTAGCTCCTATGCCATTAAATTTGAAGCAGCTACACTGACTTTAGCAGAGTTATTTCAGATATATGGCCATTTTAATGAGATTTAAATATGGCTTTGTATGTGCATACAAGACTGATACTAGATTTGGTGCACATTAAACAGAAAAATGATCAAAGAAGTTTTTGCATGGCTGCCTTTATGCTTTCTTGAGTACTGAGTAAAAAGATGCAAGCACAGTACGTGCATTTCTGAAGAGGCATGTTTAATATTGACTCATAAGAAGATGTGTCCCTCCTACTAATAAGTAATGTGGTGACGCTACAGCAGTGCCATAGTGGATCCCACTTACTGCTTTTTATTATATACTTGACCTATACTGAACCAGATCAAGCCTAAAGGGTATGTACTCTAAGGCTTTGTCTACACAGGGACATTACACTGAAGTAATTTAAGTTAATTTACCTTATAGTATCTTGCGATAGACAGGCATTTCCCCCTCCCTCAAGGCAAAAATTTTAACTAATTGTAATATTCGTGCAGGCAGGTTCTGAACTATACCAGCTGATACCTCCAATTATCGTCCCATTTTACATTACATTACATCTGTGGAACTAGCCTGACTTTGCTTTTGCAAGCCCTCTGTTACTTCAGGGTCATCCTGCATTTTAGACACTGGATTTAGATACCTGAGAACCAAGAAAGTCCCTTTTCTGTATTATTTAGCAATGAATTCAAATAGCCATTGAATCCTTCTAGCTTCTGGTCTCTCTGTGCTTCTGATATCTCCACGCTGTCTCCTTTCTGGTTCTGGGCTTGACTGTCATCTTTGGCGAGATGTATGTCCATCCTTTTAAATAACAATTAAAGAACACAAGTATCTGCAAGGCCTTGGCAGAAAACAGGAAGGTGAGGAAGGGGCATGACCCGTGATATCAACAGGATGGTTTCACCTGATCTGCAAGATCCATGGAGTTGTGCAGCGTAGTGGGTGCCCCCACCACATTCCGGACAGCTGACCTACTAGCACAGATCCAGTTTGCTGCTGAGCGCTGGCCATTGAGGAGGCAAGCTTAGATAGTGACAGCAGCACTTGGACTGGGGTCCCATCTGGTCACACCACTGCCAGCACATCACTTCTGCACTGCTGCCCTGTTCCACTGGTCACTTCTAGTTGAACTAGTGCTACACTCAAAAGCTTATTACAAGCAAAAAGGAGGCACACCATATATGTAAAGCCAGTAATCTATTATTAGAATAACTGAAAGCTTAACAGCCTAATATAAGAATTAGTCTAGATCTAATTATTACAAAGAGAAGGAAGAAAGAGAACAGGACACTATTACTACTACACAAAAAATCTCAATAATGCTACCAATAAGAGTAAATTTGATATGCACACTTCCTACTGTCTAACCCTTTTTCTCTGATGTTATCCTTACCCTTCTGCTGCCCCTCTAGGTCCAAAGGTCAATGGCTTCAGGCTGTGATAGCGAGAGAAATATTGCAGGTCGTCAGCATCCCAGGTCCTTCACCTTGAAGATTGCCATGGTGATGGTTTCTTCCTTCTTAGTCTATTCCTCACTTATGGTGGTAGCACACTTTACACCTTCTTCTTTCTTCACTGGTCTGCAAGTCCACATTACATCTGAATTTCCTAGTCATTTAAAAAACTGCTGTTACAGCTAAACAAGATAAGGCAGAGCCTGAGGCAGGTCGACAAGTTCAGACAAAGCAAGCCTGACAAGCCTCAGTCCTGCAGGCCTTGCAAAGTCAGCACAAAGCCTGGGGCCTGTTACTAGCAATGACAAAAGCTGTATTTACTGGGCTATGAGGCTGCATTAGCCCAGGAGTTGTTACCTTCTCACTACAGCCATTGCAGACATGCTTTACTGCATGCAGTGGTCAGCTGAGCTGATTATTTTGGCCTAATCAGGGATTTTGATACCCTAGTTGGATCCAACAGCAGATAGAAAGACAAAACGTGTGTAAGGCCCTGGGTGGTACGGCCATTTAATGCCCAGTTCCTCTGGTGCGAGGGTCCAGAGGGTTGGGGGCAGCCCAGGATGAGTGCACAGGTTGGCTTGCAGGCTGGCAAACCGCAAGCCATAGGAGGAAATGGGCAAGAACTGCAGAGCCCTTCAAACCACAGGTGTCTCATGCAGCTTTGACCCTTACCACCAGCAGCAGAACATAAGAGGGCAAAGTGATGCTCTATGGTTGATGTTCTCTATTTTTACAATGGATATAAGGTATGTCTCAAGGTAGGCTTTAAATAAATTATTGTTCACCTTTTACTTGGTGTCAAAGTCAATGGAAAAGCAATTACGTAATTTCATCTCCCTGTTCCTCTTTCTTCTCTAGAACATCGAGACGCAATGAAGCTGCAGTGCCTCACCCTATATGGCTCTAGATGCAGGCAGCTCCCTCCGCCTGCACTGACTGTCGGCCCACTGGGCTTGGCAGACCATGCCCATGGAGAGATGAATGGATCTAGTTTAGGAGCACTGGTCGTCTCAGTGTTGCTATCCCAATGTCTATGCAAGATAGCCCAAGGCAAGGTGGAACATTGTGCCTGTGTATAGCTCCAAATAATTCTAGGCAAGTCATACCTAATGACTTCTGCATAATGATTATTAAGGAAATAAAAAATAGCAAATTTCAACATCATTAAATCCCTGCACTGAGCATATCCCCCTGCTGTAAAGATGTGCCTTGAAAAGATTTTTTCTTCAAGATACTTAAAGAGAAACTAAAATCTTTGAATAGTTTTTATATATCTTGTACATCTTAGGCAAGAGTATCAAAGTTACTGTTTTATGTAAATAACCAGATTTTACGTATTCTTCTGCTGGATCTTCGTCAAGGACACCCAGCGAAGAGATTTTTTTTTTTTTCAGCTGCTTAATAAATTTAAATTAATGCATAATATTTTTCTTCCAGAACAGGTAATGGAGACCTGTAGGGCTCACTTCCTTGCCAGTCCCCAGCAAGTGTTCCACACTTCTGAGTGCAGACTTCGGCAGCTTGGGTGCACAAACTGTTCAGTGCACAAGCAGGGAGATGGCCAGGTGAAGTAATAAACTGTAATACTTTCAGTGAAAAGTATAATAACTTTTCATCAGCGAATCCGTGGCTTTGCTGAATTGCCACATACTTGCTGTAGCTCTGAGCACATAGCTCAACTGTGAAATCAGACAACATGTATGTCTTTGTGTTGTGGAATTCAAACCACGAACTGAACCATTTTTCCGAAAGCTATGAAAACACACAAGTTGCCATAGAAATACAGGCCTGGAAGAGATCATTTACACTGACGCAAGCTCAGCTGTGTCGATAGCATCAGCAGCAGGTGGTGGTCTAACCTGTTCTTGAACATGTCTAATGAAAGGCATTCTCTAATCTGCTGAGAGATCAAAAGGGACCTTTATGAAAAATCTGTTCTGCTTTTACCCAACCCTGCTGCACTGCACAAGCCAAAGTACTTTTCCAACCACAGAGCTGTTTTGTTGGGTTGTAGCACAACTTTTAGGAAGATATCTAATCAAATGTGCAGTAAATACAGCAGGTTATGCCCCATAGCCATAGGAAAACAGATAATTATCTTCACCTTTAAGAACAATTTACACTTTATGTGACAAGAGGGCCCAGGAAACCCCCAACCAGCATGTGAGGTGTGATACCACCAGCAGAGCCAGCCATGCTGGTTCTGGCAGGGCTGTGACATTGCACAAGTGTAAGGGTTCTGGCTCACCTAGCACACGGAAGTCACTGAATAATTTCATGTTGAAGCAATGAAAATAACTACAGTGAGTCAAAAATGCCTTTTTTTAATTCACAAAAATAAAAACAGGCATTCACATTTGTTTTCGCAAAACAAAGGCATTCTCAGAAACCTCTGGTTTTGTAGAACTGCTTGAAAAAAGTGAACAAGTGAGGCAGGCAGGGATAGCTGGAGATGGACAGCCAGCTGAGTGCATTGCCAAAGAGCAGGGGGCTCCGGATCCAGGGGACTTCCCTCCCTGCTCTGCCTGCACGCCTTGCCTGCCTGTCCTGCTCTGCCAGCTCTACCAGCTCTGCTCTGCCCGGCCTGCCCTACCCTGCCTGCCCGCCCTGCTCTGCCTTCCCCGTCCGCCCTGCCCTGCTCTGCCTGCCAGCATCCCACCGCAAGTTGTGGTGGAATTAACTTGCTCCTCCAAAATGTTTGCTTCTGTCAAAGCAGCTTTCTTCCGCCTCCTGAAGAAAACTCTTCCAGTGGCAACCTGCGCCCAGGTCTGACAATAACCCTTACAAACCTTGTGATCTTATGTTTACTGAGAGCTTAGTTTTGATTTTGTTTGTTAATTTTCAGAACAGCATTGCAATTTAAACCTGTGAGTCCAGTCCCTAGTGGACATTCGTGCTATCACATGCACATGCCCTCCAGACTCAGACTGCATTTGTGGCCCCTCCTCAGAAGGCTCTGCTGACGCAGAAACACTCCTGTACTTCTGCTGTAGTCTGAATGAGCTGTCATTTTTTAATCACACTGGCGAATTTCATATCTGCAATTTCAAGCCTAACTGACTTAGGCAGTCTCTCCCCCCTTTTTCCCCCTCTCCTTTTCTGACTTTAATTTCCCTTGAACAATGTTCTGAATCAGAATTAAAAACCTTTCAGAGAAGAATAGAGATGAGGGCAGGTTCCTGCAGGATTTCTCACTTACAAACCTTGAAGGGATTTAGCTTGTGGAAGGGCCTCTGTCACCAGCAGGAGGGGAGCTGTGGCTTTCAGGGTGCTCACAGCACTGTCAGGCGCTCAGCGTGACGCCACCAGCAGCTTCTGCAACGTGGCTCGCTCCCTGAAATGGAAGGGGCTGAGCCCGAGACTGTGCCAGGCTGAATACTGCCACTTAGACAATGATTTTGCAGCAGCAAATAGAAATACGAGGAAATACAGGACAAATGAAGGGAACTGCTTGCCAGCTCTCAAGAAGATGGTGCCCTTGTGCAAGGTGTTTTGTTTTAAAAGTATAGGATGGGATCGTGTTTATCTCCTCCAGCTGAAAGTCCAGCAGTAGCATGTAATTATGGAGGTGCTTGCTGGTGCTCTCCACCGGGCTTCCTAATAGCTTTAAGTGTATCCATATAGACTTCCTTTTTCAACACGGTGGCAGAAGCCACTGGGTTGTCCCCGTGACCCTGTTCAAACAAGATGCCCTGCTGGTATCAAGGGGACGTCTCATCTAAGTCAGGGGATGCAGATACTGCACCCTGAAGTCTCTTTCATTGAACATCCACCTTCTGAGTTCACCAGAAAATCACAAGGTCTGGCTGTAACGTAATGTAATGTACTCACAATTAAGCATAATACGGGAAGACTTTGACCCTGATAGTGATGCTGTGTGCTGCATGCATCGTGTCCATTTAGCTGTCTTCCCAACAGTTCTTCACTGTCTTTATGTTATGGTGCTGTTACAATACTGTTCTGCTGTATTGGGCCTTTACTGCTGGTGTCTTGCGTGTGAGCTGTTAGAGAAAAATTACAGTATGCAGACCAAATCCCCGCTTTTTAATAAGGTGAGGCTACAGTGACGGCCTGAGGTGCCTCCTTCCCCCAGTGCCAGACCCTCCCCAGCACAGGTTATACCCCTTCCCCCGCAAGGGAAGCCAGGCCCCTTCCCTCTGCCGGGTCTCACAGCTGACGGACTGCTGTGGTCCCAGACTGTGGCTCCTGAAGATACCACATTTCTATCCAATTTCCAGTTCCTATAGGAGGTCTTTCCACTGCTGAGGCTGAGTTCACTGCAGTCAGCGATCACATGAACACTTCTAAGGACCCACAAGTTTGCCAGGTGCCACTAAACAAATGTGAGTAGTTACTCTGTTTCCTGCTTATCAGCAGAGATAGTGGTGTAAGATTTTGGCAGGTTAGGTGGGTGACTGCATTATTTCCACAGTCTAGATAACCTAAAGTGAGCAATCCATAAATGCCTTGAAAGTTTAAAGGGTGAAATTCACAACACGTTTCACGTTATTTTTTGCCCACTGCTCCTTATTGTGCCATTAAATTGTGTCAGCCAGAAACTGGACCAGACTTAACCAATCAGTTGAGCTCTCTGCTCTGTGGTTGAACCTAGGCTGGCTGTGTCCCAGTGGAGTGATCATCCCAGTTGTGTCCCACGCTGGAGTGATCATCTTCATGATGTCTGCTGTACTCAGTACAGGGGGAGATCCAAAGCTTATGGGACGCGATGGTATGGCCAAGGTGTCTCACACACGCACAGACAGAGACAATATTGGTCTTCAGAAATCCTGATTGTTAGTCCTTTTGAAAAATGCTTTCCTCTCTTACACTGGCAGTGTATCTGCTGTACTCCTATAAGAGCTAATGCCTGCCTCCTGCAGCCAGCTGCTCCTATGGGCACGTGCTGTTCCTGCTGCATAAAGTACCATTTACTATACTAACTATTAAAGTAATGTTGCAAGGATTTATTTATAAAGTAGTGTACACTGGGATTGCAGACCACTACTGCATTGAAAGTATATTTATTAAAAATCAAAACAGCAGAGGCTAGCTACATCTTTCTTTTCTTAGAAAGTACCATCCACTTATTTCATATCAAGATGAGAAAGTGCTCTTAGATTTAGTTAGCTCAATCATCTTTTGACTACAATTAACTAAGAAATGGTTTGTGACAGGTAATCCTATGATATATTGAAAGCTAACTTCCATTAGACTTCTCAAAGGGTAACTTTTCTCATGTGCCTAAATAGTCGCAAATTAGAGGATTCAACTTATCAAAGTCAAAAGAAAATTCTGGAAAGTGCAGTGAAAAAGTTGCCTTCTCTGGTAGAAAATAAAACAGTCCTGTTCAATGGGTTTGTTTCAAGGAAAGCAAATAAGCAGATGTTTAAATCCAGCAAAAGCTGGGCAAGCACTTAGTCACACCTATGAGGACATACATATCACATCCATGTATTTCAGTGGGACTTCTAGGAATTCATACACTCTTACTGAATAATAATATTCCCCCCAAAAGGATCATCGAGCAGTAACACTTAATTTTTTCTTTTTATTTGCAAAACTATTATTTTGAATGTTTTGTTGTTGCTTTAAATAATATACTGATTTTATGAAGGTATTCCATGGATAAAATATGCGTATGTGAGATCTGCATCTACTTTCTCCAGCTACTAGGTGTTTACAGGATCACGGTGAAGAGGGTGACAGTGAGGCAGCAGCCTGGAGGTGTTGAGGATGTATCATTACAGCCCATAACTGTAACATGACATACCTTACATAAAAGATGACAGTAAGATGAGCTTGGTATCAGTAGCTGGTTCATGCTGGAGCAGCATTTTTACTGCTGATTGCCTGAGACAACCTCGGGTCACAATAAAACCTCCATTCACAGGCCCCATCCAGAGGCTTCACAGTCTGCAAGGGGCTCAGCAGCCCAGCTTTGGAAATCCTCTGCTTTGGTCTTCATTTTAATATTTTCCCCCCACAACCAGTGTATTTGTTGTGATTATTTTTCTCTCATTAAAGCCAGTATGAGAGAGGATTTCTAGCTACCTGTCCGGAGGCTCTGCTGAGGGAGCAATAGGATCCATGTGGCCCTGGCATGCATGTCATGGGGGCTCTGGGGCAAAGCCCACCTCCCTCATCTCCAAACCGAGTGTGGTGAAGGAAGGCTCTGAAAATCATTAAGGTTTTGTAACCTAACCCCCCTTTCAGTCTGGTCAAAAATAACAGCGCTGACTCTAAGTGCTACTGCAGGAAGTGGGTAGGATTATCTTTGCTATTTCTGTGTGCCTCACATTTGCTATGTTACAGTGTTCGGATTTGTTATATTTAAATGTAAATGTTTATCCTTTTATAACACATGACTGTGAACTTTGCCATTTCATGTATAATATTGCACAAATTCGTATTACAGAATACAAGAGCTGTAAGAGAGCATAATACTCGTTCTGCTTCAAGTTCCTGATTATTGACTGAGGGGTCTAAAAAAGCAATTCAGAAACTATTTGAACTATTTTACCTGATGTAAGAGTTAACACATTAACAAGTGAGCACAGCAGTCTGCTTCTTTATTTATTTTTTACCAGAATTGGCGATTACATCTTTCAGAGTCTGGTGCCAATTTCCCAGTGATGCAGCACGCTTCTGCTTGCTAGGTCAGGATCAGATAATAAATATTGTTATTTGTCACATTTCTCTACAGCCAAGCCCAAAGAGACACAGAACAGACGGAGCACTGTGCCGGGGCAGCGCAGCTCATGGCTCGCCCATGCCGTGCCGCGCGGCCTGGAGCGAGCTATTCAGCCTCCTCGGTAATTAATTTTTGTCACGTTACAAATGGACAAAACATCCAGTTCATGAATTTTAACAGCTTAGGGAGTGAAAGGGTCGCACAGTTCTTTGAAAACGCTACACGTTGTGAATACTCCTGACGCTGTATGCTCAAAGGTGCCATATTGTTCATTTTGTGACGTTGTGAGGTTTGTAATTGCGCAGAACAAGCACACCGGTGTACCTCTGTAACGAATTGCAACCTGTAACATTGAGAAATAGTCCTCTGAGTAATTATTACTTGGCTGATGGGAGAAAGTGATTCTGGTCAGTCTGGCTTGCAACGCTGCATGAAACTGTTCTTCGAAGAGATTTTTATTCTTCTCCCGCATCGTTCTTCAGCTGTGTGGCAGCGGTGCGGAAGCGATCCCGGCGTTTGGAGACGCCGCACGAGGCGCTGACCCCGAAACGCCCCGCTGTCGTCGCCCAGCGCGACGCAAACGCCGCCGCCGCGCGGGGCCGCACGGCAAACCCGCTCCGCCGCGCGCCCCGGGCGGCCGTTGGGCGGCCGTTGGGCGGGGCGCGGCGCCCCCCCGCCGCGCGCTGACTAACGGCCCCGCGCCGCGGCGGCGCCCCCGCGGCCGCTTGGCCCCTGCGCGCCGCCGTACAAACGCGGCTCCCCCCGCCCCGCGCTCCCCCCAACATGGCCGCCCCAGCGGCGCCCGTCTCGGCCCGCCTCGGCCCGCCGGCGCCCCCGCCGCCCGCCGCCCGCCGCCGGCCGTAGGCAGCCGCGGCGCCGCGAGGCGGCCGCCCCGCGGGGAGGCGGAGGGAGCCGCGGGGGCTCCATGAGGGGCTGGGGCTGCCCCAGGCCGGGCCTGCCCAGGCCGCTGACTCCTCCCTTGGGGAAGGGGGGTGCGCTGGGGCCGCCTCCGCCGCCGCCCGCCGGGGCCGGGGCCGCCGCCGCCTCCGCCGCCGTGTGACTGGAGCGCGGGCGGGTGGCTGCGGCGCCGCTCGGAGCCGCGGGCGCGGCGGGCCCCGACACCTGCCCTGCGGGAGCGGCCCGCCCGCCGGCGGCCGCGATGTTTTCCCTCAAGCAGCCCAAACCCACCTTCAGGTCCTACCTTCTGCCGCTGCCGCAGGTAACGCCGTCCCCTTCCGCGCCCGGGCGCCCCGCCGCCTTCCCGGCCTGCCCGCGGCACCTGGCGGCCGGCGCCTTCCCCGGCCGGTGCGAGCGCCCCCGGGCAGCGGGGCTGCCCCGGGCGGCCGGGAGCGGCGCTTCAGGTGCTCCGGCCTGGCGTCCGCGGTGCGCGAGCAGCCGCCGCCTCCCGCTGCCTGGGCCGCCCTCGCCGGCAGCCAGCCGCGCTGGGGGACCCGCTCTGGGCAGGGCAGCCCCGCTTCCCCGCCGCGCGAGCGGCTCCGCTCCCCTGGCAGCCGCGGGCTTGTTCGCAGTGCCTGCCTGATGGCAAAAATGCGAAAACCGGGTGTAACAATAAAACCAGCAGGGTTTTCTGTGTGATCTGGATGTGCGCTTCTGCGCTTGGCAGAACGTGGTTCTTCTTACTTTTTTAGGCTTACAAGTAGGCCCTAGTAGAAGTGGATGTCCCTATAGCAACGTATTTGACAGGTTGACTCATTGTCTTTTTTTTCCCCCCCTTCTTCGTAGAAGTGAAATGTCAATGAAATGTATTTCTGGATATTTTTAGTTCTGAGAAGTGATGATATCACCGTCACTATGGCAACCATAAGCATTAAGGTTATTTCACTGAAGGTTCTGATCTTTTTGCAGAAGTAAGGTGTGTGCGCGTGTGTGGTTTTAAAGGTCTGGAATGAAAATGCAGCTAGGCATTGCGAGTGTACCTGGGCCTTGGTCTTTAGAAATTTTTCTCATGTGGAGAAAGTCACACGTGTTAAAAATCAGTAGAGAGTGTTGTGTTTTATATCTATATAAATCTTGTTGTAGGACCCAAACCTTTACAGAATGTCAAGCTGAATTGCTTTTCATTTGTTCAGTGACTTGTTATACCCTAGGTTATGCAATTAGCTAAACTTTAGCACTTAAACTACTGTGACATTCATTTGGTACAAAGCTAGGCGTACACAAATATATTGGTATGATTACATCAAATTATTGGTACAATTGGAGCCTATTTCTTTGAAATTAACTCTTTTAAATTAAAAGAAGAACTTTCTCCTTTGCCCAAATAGATCAGACTTGTGTCCAATTGTAAACTTGTAGTTCTTAAGCGTTTTTTTTTTTTTTAACCTTTCCTCCAGGCTGATGACCATATAGCTTCAGAACCCAGGATTAAAAAACTGGAACCAGTACTTTTGGCAGGTAAATACAAATGTGGGATTTGACAGATACCTAAATTTAGATATATTTAATCCTTCTGTTTATTCTGATAGGATTGTTAGTTTGCAATTTGCTCTCCCTATTTTTCTGTTCTAACCTTTTTACCTAAACCTAAAAGACTAAATAAATGCGTAGGCAGTTTCTCCCGTGTAATGGGTTGGTATGTGTAGAAGAGCGTCTTGGTTTTATTGTGTATTTGAAACAGGGAACGGAACCACTGTACGTTCTGTAGCTTCTGTGACACCTTCTGGCAGCCTCTCTATTAATAATTACACCTTTGCCAGATAGGCAGAACTTTACGTCTGTGCAGAACCCACTCACGTAGCCTGTGTTGCAGTTGTCCGTTATTTTAAAGGAAAATATTTATAGAACTTCCACTAAGTAGACATAATTGACTACTATATTGGAAGACTTCTAATGCCATCTTTATTCATTTTTCTCTTAATCAATACTCAGCTATTCTGTTATTTTGGAAACTCTAAGTCTCTTGAACACTATGTAGAATAATCTTTTTAGTGTATGGATTAGAAAAGCAATATGTATTTTTTATCATTGTTCATAATCATATATGTATAAAAATCTAACATGTCCTTGACTTCTCTTCCACATTTTTAAGTAAGAAATAAGATCTTTTGGTTCATCCAGGAGGTTCAGTAAATGGGGATTTGTGAAAGCCTTTTTCAGGTACCAGAAAAACATTCTATTGTTCTCAGTATTACTTCAGTCACAAACTGTATGCCACAGTAGTAAGTTTGGCCACTTCCAAAGCTTGGCATTTCTAAGTGTTGCTTTAAGTTTAAAACAACTGCAAAATGCATTTTTTTCTTGTCATTTTGCTCATATATTACCAGAAATGTATGTAGACACATTAACGTCAGAAGCTATTGCTATTGTGTTGTCTAAGATTAAGTCTGCCAACTTTCAAAGTGATGAATGGAATAAACAAGTTACTCTTCAAAATTAATTATTTTCCATACTGCTTCATATTGCACTGTTGTTAATTAAGCAGCAACAGTTGGTGTGGTGTGGTTCAGTGAGATACCTTAAGCTGAAGAGGCTGAAATCTTGCGGAAAAGAAGAGGTTGTATGGAAAGAGTAAATACTGACTGACTGACCCTTCTAATGAAATAAAATAATATGGATTCTGTTTGAGACATAAATACCCTGAAATACATTGCTATGGCTGTTTAATATTTCAGATGTTTTATTTTTATGCTTGAAAAACTTGTGCTTACCACTTGGCATCTTATTGTTTGTCGCAGTTATTATTCATAATAATTTGACTCACAAGGAAGTGACTGCATATTCTTCTCTGATACATCCCACAATAAATGCAAGGCAATATGAGATCACTTTTTTTGAAATGTAGTGCATCTCACCTTTTCTGTGGGACAGGCACATGAGCAGTTGCACAAAACAACTCATGTGCAGTAACGTTTTGCTGTGTTATTAATTCTTACTTTGTGAAACCCCGAAGTAAACTTAAAACAGTGCTGACTAAATTTTTTTCCTCAACTGGCTTGTATTTATTCTAGGTTTGTATCATTTCTCATTTTCCTTGTCTGCGTTATCTTTAAAATTGGCATTTGGTGGCTTTAGGGGCATTTGTAAAGGAAATCGCCATAGGTTATATAGAAAGTGATTGAAAGAATGGGACTCAGACCACAATATTAAACTTCTGCCTTCATATCACTCTGGGGTGCTATTTTGAATTATTTCTTAATAAAATTCACCCCCCCCCATCCAGTTACAGAATAGCTCTGACAAAATATTTTAATTTTTGTAAGTCCCTGTCTGAATAAGGGTGGGGGGGGGAGTTTAGAAATTGCTTATTTTAAATGACTTAAATGAAACTCTTCCTGTTTAGAGTTAAACACCAGCTTAAATGCATTTTTTTTGCTTCTGTCATCAAATAGTGCATTGGAAAAGTGTATAAACAAGTACACGTTGTTCTGTTGGGTAGACTGGCTTTTGGATTTGTCATAACCTAAGTTTCTGGCCAGATTCCAACTCATTTAATTACATTATGGCTGACTTGCACTCCCCTGCAAGTACAGTTTCAGTATGGTATTCCTAATACCCTGTCTGTAGTAGCTGCATGAAGTTGCTTTTTGCTCTCAGAAACAGAGTTAAACCTGAGTGGCTGAAAAGTGTTTAGCAGGTGGAATTTGTAAGGAGTTCTTTTGGAATGAAATTATTTCAGCACAAGTAGTTACTGACTGGTAATTTGCAAAAACTGCAGATATCTGTATGAAGCTTCTGATACCTAAAATATAATTGTTTTGAGGGAGTGGTTTGCTAAAAACTGAAATTCCAAAGTAGGACACTAGCTAAATAACCCTACTGTCTGACTCTTATTTTTGTGCAATGGAAGTTAGGAGAGGGAGTTCCAGGTGCAGAAATAATGAGTCAGGTTCCCAAATGAGATATTTATTAAAAAAAAAAAAAAAAAAAAAGTAAATTTAAAATTTTTTCATTGGCATCAACTTTTAAACCTGCAGAATTTATTTTCAAAGCTTCCTCTGCGGCCCAGAGGAATAGAGACACATTCTCTAAGCTTTTCGAAAAAAACCCTATATTCTCATGCAACTGTGTGCCCTGAGTAGGGTGTGGCTTTAAGAAAAGCGACGAGTAGCGCATAAAGCAAGTAAAAACCATAGCTGTAGTTCCAGCACTGGAATTGTAATAGTGAAAAGCAAATAATTTTATAGAATTCAGTATATTTTCATTTCAAAACTCATGGTATGTCTCTAAGATGGAGTTTTTCATTCTGCAATGTTGTTTTCTAGTGCAGCTCCTTGATAAAGAATTTTTGCAGATTTAGTTGAAGAGTTGTTGCCTGTACAACAATTTCACTTTTTTTTTTTTTTTTTTTTTTTTTTTTTGCTTTATTTGTTTGCCTAGCTAGTTTTATGAACATACCAAAAGGGAAAAATAGTGGAAACAGGAAGCAGTCTAGCAGTGAGTCCATCAGAGTGACTTGCCTGGTTAATAGGAAATTACCTTGTTTATGGTAGGCGAAAATGAAGCTGAAGTTTTATGCTTAATTTAACACTGTTGATACTAAACTAAAACTTAAAGGAGTGCATTTTCCTAATAAGTAGTTGTAGCGTATTTCCAAGGAGTTGCATTATTTTTTTTCCGTGACATCACCTGTAGCATTTTTGAGACATCGACCTAAGCATTCAAAAAAAATGTATAACGTAACTGGAATGTACTACTGTGTATATTTTTTGTTTGAATGGCAAAATGGTGTGGAGCAAGGTGCTATACACAGGTGGATAATGAACCCACCCGTGTCGGTACTGAAGGCAGTGCGGCACCACGGTGCAGGCAAGATGAGTGGGAAAGGTCCTCGCAGGTGCTCACGTACAGTGTTCTGCAGGAGGTTATGTAGCCCCTGGGACAGTCTGAGTAGGTGTGAGAAAGGATTGTTCCTCTTGAACCTTAATACCGTCTGTAGTAATTATGCAGTAACATGTTGCTCTGTATACTAATCTACTAAAAGATTAATAGTTCCTACCTGTAAGTTTTTACCAACCAACTAGAAAATACAGTGTAGTCATTTTTATTTTTTAAAGTTTGTGCAGTAAAATTATAGAAGTAAGCTGAATTAGATCAGACTTCTTTTTAATCATCAAGACCTGCTCATGTTAGGGCGAGTTAAGAGTATTGTTGGTGAGCTCCTGTTGCAAAGCTGTTGTTGTTTGTCTCTCGTGTCGGCACCACAGCTCGTGGTCTGATGCTAGTTCTGCAGCAGTCAGCTTCCAGCGACGTCGGTGGCGTGGGACTGTAACCGCGGTGGGTGTATAAACAGAATGGCTGCGCAGGGTCGGATGTCTCCTCTCGCTGACAGGGGCCAGCAGCAGGCACGTGGGAGGAAGAAAGAGCAGGGCAAGCAGCCCTCAGCTGCTCATTCTGCTCTCCCAGCTTCCTTCAGCTTGTGGCGTGGGGACTTTTAGAGTGAAGTAATGTAGCGGAGTTACAGATCATCATGGAGACAGTGCTATCTTTGTAATTCCTCTTGCTGGTTTTTATCTGCTTTCTGTACCATGTGAATTTATCTGCTTGCTTTCTGTACCATGTAGATTTTAGCACCCAGAGCTTCATCTGGTGAGGACTTCAGCAATGTAATTACATGCTGTTACAAACTACCTTTATTTGTTTGTTCTGGACCTACATCATCTAGTTTCTTTGGATACATCCTAGTTCTTGTATCACACAGTGAAAGTCAAGCCCTATTCTCCCATTCTGTGCCATTCAGGATTTTAAGACGTATGTCACTAGCCCCCTCTGTTTTGCTTCCCTTTAGATTAGTCATCTGAGTTTGTCCTGACAAGGAAGTCTTCCTTACCTCTGATCATCTCTGAACACTTTCCAGTTGTGCAGTGTTCTTTTTGGGTAGAATTGCATGTGGTCTTCAAGATTTGCCGCTGTGTATATATTTGTTATGGATCTAATAATGCCAATTTAATTGGTGCCACCACCTGCTGGGTTTTTTGTTTGTTTTTTTGTGTACGTATGTGCTTTGATAGACAACTGGATCTAGAAATCAGGGGGCGTGTTTAAGAAATTTTAGTCTTCTAGAAGTGTCTGATTCTCTGAAGTAGCTCCCAGTCCTCCTTTGTCTAGATTTTTCCTTGTTTTGCCAAACACCAGTACCTTAAATTGTGTGTTCCAGAGCAGCTGCAACACATGTTGTGATAGGAGAAGGAAAGCGCACCTTTTGGTGAGGCTCCCTGGAGTGCAGTACCCAGGTGTGCTCACTCCTGACCGCTCCGCACCCCGCGCCTCTCTCCCGGCAGTTGCACTTGCTGTGTGGGATCCCGGAGCTGGGGAGGAGAGGTCAGGGCGTCGCGGCGTGAATGAATGAGGTTCCAGCACTGACGGGGGGTAAAAAGTATGGAACAGGTTAGTGAGCTTGATGTGTAACCCCAGAGACTTGTCAGGTCTGTTTTTCTCGAGTTGGCTCTCAGATATGTACTGCTTGGTCTGTGAAGTGTATTCATCTGGTGATGGCGCGTAATGATGGTAAATCATTACTGAAAACTAAATTAAACTTGTATTAAGTCAGTTTCTGATTGTTTTCAAAATATACTCTGTTGCTGGTTGTCATTTCTAGCGATGTGGTTTGCTAGCTAAGGCTCTGTTATTCATTGTGCAGCTGATTAAGACATATTGCAGGATTTGGGGCTTTTATCTACATCAGACTTTTTATTGAAAATTTAAATGTAATCATAAAAGTAAAAAAGCGTTGCATGCAAGTGTAATAGCAAAATTGAAAACTTGAAATGACAGTGCTATTACAAGTTTTCTTCAGGAATCAGTGCCATACATGAGTATGAAGTTATCTTCACCTTTTCAGAATGTCTGGATTCTTATTTGGAAAATAATAAGTTCCCTAACTTTTTTTAATTTGGACTTTTTTAAAAGACTTCATAACAAGAGTTACTAAAATTTTTATTTCATAAATTGGGAGAGTTTCAAATTCTAGATGCAGCTTTCAGATTGTTTTTGCAACTTTCTACAAACTGGTATCTCACACTGCAAGAAGCTTAAAAACAAACCAAGCATTTGACTTATATTTAGAATAAGTGAGGCATTGCTTACAGTAAGTATGTAGTAAATGCCCTTTACTATTATAACTTTTTTGTTTGTTTGACTCAAAGTAAATTTTCAGGCATGCATTGGGTTCAGTTAATTACTTGTTTTGGTTTTAATTAAGGATTGACATGACATAAGTACTACTAAGGCAATCTGCATGTAAAATCTATGTTCCATGTACTTAAAGTAAAGTTTACTTATGGAGGCAGTTTATTCTGCCTTCCAGGTATTTCATGAAGTTTCTGATTAGTAAAATACTTCAGGTGTTTGTAAATATCTACAGAAATTCTTTTCTCTTTGAGCTAGCTTAGCTGTAGGGCAATATGGAAATCATTCCTAAAAGGTGGAAGGTTGAACATACTTTAAAATTAAATATTTAATGTTTGTCCACGTGCATTCTGCAAAACGGTTCCAAAATAATTGGTTCCTGTCCACTATGTCCCACATGGATTTAATGCCACAAGTCATTAAAGTCCAGAAAGGGAATAAAATGTTAGTGTAAATTTTGAATTGTCAGCTGAATAAACTACTGGGGTTTTTTGGTCTCCAGGCAATTATGTTTACTTTCAGTGAAATCAGTCTTCAGAGACCTAATTTCTAAGGAGCGTGTGTTTCCGTATTGATTTTTTTTTTTTTAAGCCAAACCTGAGTATTTTACACTGTACCCAGTAGGTACGTTACAAGTTTAGAACAGCGTTTATAACTGTTATTTGTGACATAGTTATAAAAAAGCTGACTGAAAACCACAATTATCTCAAATTGTTACTGATTATACTGTTTGGGCAAAGTCAGGCTTTGGGAATCTTTAGTTTTTGTAGTCAGACTAAAAATATGCAAAACACAAAACATCTTCCCTCCTCACTGGTTTCTCTGCTGTTCATGTTACTGAACTCTGACCAAATCATTGGTAAAACTTTCTTTCTGGGGATTTTGATGATAGGGTTACTTTAATTCAGCCTCAAAATCTGTATTAGTGCCAAGGGGATCGGTCCTACTACTCCCTTTTACCCCTCGCAGGTGCATGTTCCTGTTGCCTGCTTTGTGCTGGCACTTGTTTGTGCAACCATAGAACAAGCCAGGTGAGAAAGCTGATCCAGCTGAAACCAGCACTGAGAGGGGGGGGAAAAAAGGAAGAATATGTTGTTAGATTAATTTTCAACTTTATCAGTTCTGTGATCAGGCTAATAATGTTTTTCACAAATACTGGTGCTGGCACAAGGGTTGAGGTGGGAATGAATGTTGAATGTGGAATTGTTCACGTTTTAGTAGTGATACACGCTTATGCTGGATTAAGGCAACTGTAAACATGCTCATACATTTATCTGCCGTGATGCTTTGCTTTGGCTCTGGTTGCTCATGAGAGCCTTCCTCGTAGTGGTTAGATGCCCCCTCCTTCCTTCTCCAGCTCCAGGTGGTGGCCTGGCTCCTGTCCTTGCATCCATTCCTTGCACCCCGCGTTTGGCGGGTGAGGGTGCAGGAAGTCCTTACCGAGCGTCTGTCCTCGTTCAGAAAGGCAGCACCGCCTTAGGCTGCTCTTACAGTCAGTTTGCTGTGCGAGGTTCACGGCTATTAGCCATTATTGGACCAGTGCCCTTTTTAATCTTATGCAGTACGTGGGAAAAGAATAGTTGTTCTTCTAAGACTTCTACTAAGTCTTTACTTTTTCACTCTCTTTTTTGTATTCAGTGTTTCTAACATTTAGTGAAGCTCTTGTTATATCTTGCTCTTTTTTATACCTTTAGCACTGCAGAAATTGTATAATACAAATATGTGAGAGATTTGATGATAACATTTCTAATCAGATTGGAAAAGTAAACTTTTTGGATACTGTATATTTAAAATGTATTTAAAACACACTACCCTCCAAACTATGGTGAGAGTGTTTTTTTGAGAGAAACCCCAGTCTCTTCCATTAAATATTAATGCAAACTTAATATATCAGAATTGTTTTTCATTTTCCAGTCAGTACTGAGGTGTCCTTCTGGAAAATGTTCTTTCTTTGTCAGTTTGCATAGACATACAGAAACTTTAAACAGATTATTTTCTAGCTAATTGCAGAGATACTGGAAAATAGTGGCGGGGGAAATATGGGTAGTATCTATAATAGTGTGCAGCTTTTTTGTCTTTACAGTATCTTAAATACATTGTAAGAGCTCATGAAATTTTTTTTAAAAAAGCTTACAAATACTTTTTTCTTTTGATTTTGAAAGTGGTTAAGCACACTGAACAGAGGATTCATTTAGAAGTGGATTAGAGACATTTACATCTAAATGCTTAGTGCATACTAATAAACCCACACTATTTTGGTATTCTTTAGCCAGAAGAGAACAGCTAGAAAAAAGGACAACTAAATGATTGAAGATGCTCTAGATTTCAGTTACTCAGTAGTGAAGCTTTTTTGAAAACATGCAGGACTTCAGAAAATTTAATTTAGTACTTGCCAATTATTTTGGAACAGTTTTAGACTATCTTAGATCTTTCCAAATAAGTGAACTGATTAGAGCATATTTTTAATTGTTAAATGGCAACTTGAATCAACTTTGGCTTGGGTACTGTGAACTTTTTAGACTATCTTTCACACAAACAAACTTTTTCTGTTGTCTTAATTGAATATAATTACTGTCAGCATTAGTGAATGAGCAACAGGGGCTCGTTTCCTAGGAGTATTCAGGACTCAGGTTTTTATTAATTTAGGTGGGAATTATATGACTGCATACATAAAGTACTTACTAGCTCTGATGTCCTTAACTCTATTAAATGTCATCTTCAATTTTTGACTTATAACTTCCACGTTAGTTAAGGAAAGTTTATCCTAATAAATCGGTTCTTATGCATCTGGTATAGCATTAAAAAAGATCTCTAACAAATATCTTGGGCTCCTGCAAGCTTCTTGAGCCTGTAAGATTTGTATTATTCATTTATGGAGTCTGATTTCAGGCATTATTGCATCCACCAAGTATCAGATTCTTAATGTGGTAGAAATACCATATGCTAGCAGTGTATCATACATGTTCTCTCTCCATATGTGCATACAAACACACACCTTTATACTGTGCTTTTTTTAATGTTGCCTTTTAAACTGAGGTGCCCAAATACTTTATTTTATCATGCAACATTTCTGTATTCAATCAGTATTGTTAAATCTGTTGAATACTATTCAGTCTGTTTCTTCTCATGCGTTAGTGAGGTCGTGGTTCTAGACTTCATTCAAGCAACCTTAGTCCCTGAAAATTTAAGTCTTAAAATGTGCTGTTCTGCTATATTTCTTCTGTATTCATGGGCAGAAAAACTGTACTAGAAGCTGTTTTAGATGGAAAGGTTTGGCAGCTGCTTCAGTGAGCAACTGAAAGCCTGGAAATTACTTGAGGTCTCTTTGAGTGTCTCTTGAATTTTGAGCTATGCTAATATGGAATCCTAAAATGCCAAACATGAGAACTGGATAAATAGGCAAAAGAGGACAGTTTATGCATCTCCTACTGCTATGAAGTATCTAGCCCCTCATCTCTACAATAGATGCAGGAATTTCCAATTATTAGTCCTATTGCATTGCTAATTCTTGCAGCTTTTGCTTAGTTTGTTCAGAATCTCTCAAATTGACTTATTGTCCGATTGCCCTGTTACCGATAATAAATATTTGTTAAGCTGACACTGAATACACAAAACAACTCAGAAAATCTCTTTGACACCGTGCCTATGTACACAGAGTTCTCCCTGTATGCAGATAATTAGATCTAGAGTTACTGATAATAAGCTACAAATTAGTTTTCCAGATGGAGAGGGAGCTGTATTTATCTTTAAGACTTTCTTGTTTGTTCTAGGCTACCTTGCTATGATAAAACAAAGAAATTAAACTTGATCCTATGTTGCATGGCACCAAAAATGGCTATAACGCTGTTCTGTAGGCAAAAAGATGCAGACAATCTTTTATTTTAGAATGTTACTGATTAGGGATGGTATTTTCAAACTTTGCAAGTAAAGTCACCCCGAGCCCTCGGCCAAGCTCACTTAGTCTGACGCAAAGCCGGAGAGACAGCACTGGCTTTGGCGCTGCTGCCCGGCAGTGGGGATACCTGCTGACCGCGGGGTTCGGCTTTGCCAGTGAAGCCCCCGTGCCGTGGCCGGTTGCATGCTTGGCTCTGCTTCCTGAATCCCCTCTGGGCTGTAGAGGACGGCGTATGATTAGTGGGCTAGCTATACAATATACCATGAACTTTCTTAGCATCCGAAATATAAAGGAGTCAAATTACATGTGCTTTTGGAAGGCTTAGCAGACTTTTTCCTGAAGCGTATCAGTTTCTGAAGCTGCGTGTTCAATACGGAAGGACTGTTATGTCTGTGATTCATGTATTCAGTGCAGGAATATTTTCATTAAACATGATTAGGCGTTATATATAAAGGGTGGCAACCTGTAATTTTTCTTCTGGTTTCCTGTCAGAGTTTAAACAAACTGCTCTTGTCTCCTGAGATCATTCTTTGACTGTTCAAGTCACATGGAAGTGTTGACTGCTGTTCCGTGTCTGGAACAGCTTGTGACTGTTTACCGGAAAAAAAACGGCAGCTACATTGTAAAAATGTGCAGTGTAATATCTCTGAATAGCTCAGTTGTTGACACTTGTACAGAAAAATCACCTACTGAACTACAAATACAATCAGGTTTCATCATAAAACTTTCCAAGGCCAACCAGCACTACTTATGTTGTTTAGCTACTTTCCTAAATTTGTCTTAAGCTTGGAAAGTTTGCTTCTTTTTATATTGCTTATTATACATATCCACAAGAGGAGTAAAAGTTAGGTCTCAATATAAAATTCCAAACCTACTATTTAAAAAAAAAAAAAGTCCAGTTTGGATAGTCTCTCTCAAGAACTGCATCTGTTAAATTTGCATTGCAAACTTTCTCCTGCTTTGTTGTGAATGTATTTAAACCCTTCAGTTGAAATCAGTATGCATACGCTCCCTGTCTAGTCCCCTTCCAATACTTAGGTTCAAAAGTGACAGTTCTGTGTTAGGGGCATAAAGCTGAGTGCAAGGCTGAAGATCCAGGCCGGGTCAAAAAATCCGGAATGCGTTTGGGTTAGATGAAGTGAGACTAAATGAAATTGCACTAAAATAGGATTAGTGTTAGTGTGTTACAGTGTAGCTACGCAATTACGAGGAACAGAGGAAAGAAGTAAAGAGGACTGGTTTTGGTCAAGAGGGTGACCTAGCAGGCCCATGTTTTAATCTGTAGTTGATTCAACTTAAAGAAGTTTTTGTGAGAGCAGTAATGGATCTCTTATTTTGCTACAGTTTTATAACATTGAAGATATGAAGTTCTGAAATGTTTTGGTCATAATACTTTGCGCCTTTAGCAAGAGAGGCTCCTGTATGATAATAAAAATGTTTCATTTGACAGCAGATAAGAGAATGTTGCGATGAAAAAAATACCTATATGTGACAGGTGTGCACTTTATTTTATGGTGCATTTGGCTCTCCATATCCTTTATTAGAAATATGGTGATAAGCCAGAGGTACTGAGAGAGAGAAGGATAAAAGCTAGTCAGGTTTGGAAGCATGGACTTGTGGAGAAGGGAAGCTTGGCAGGCTGAATGCAACTGAATTTGACATTAAATAGTTGAAGATTAACAACAACTGTGAGACAGAATTGTTTAAATACACAGTTTGTGCTTTTGAAGTTATTTAAGTAAATAGCTTATTAGAAAAAATGCTGGGCAATAAGATGTTTCAGGCCAGACTCAGCTAAAAATGTTGAAAGATTTTAATGTTTAACAGAAGTAGGTCTTGTCGCTCTCATGTACCTCATTATAAGACACTGTTTTCATTTGCTGTTAACTTGGTTGAACTTTAACTATTTGTACTGAAGTTGTCTTTTTTTTTTTTCCTTCCCCTTCTTCAATTCGAAGACTTATTTAACCATGGTTTAGGAATACATGAGAGAAGATTTTTGAGGTTCAGCGCATCTCCGTCTATTAGCAGCAGAGCATGTTCACAACTCTTGCCGCTTCTGGCATAGACTGGATGATGCATGTGCGTGATAACCACGATAGTCAATGCCACTAGCTTTGTCCCCTTATATCCTCTAGTTGTGCAGGGACCTCACAACCTGCACAAAAAACTCAGAGTAATTCTGCCAGCCTTAGACCGCGGTTAGTTGAAGACATTTTTGTAATTGATCCTGAATGAAGGAAGAGCAGGAATTCTGCCGCTGCTCTCAGTGACTTCCAGGCTGGTGCATCATTACGTTAGGGGCAGAAGAGCCAGTGGGGCAGCTTAGCCAAGTAGCTCGGGATGATCCTCATGGGCAGAAACTGGGACTCAAGCCTAGGAAAAGATGCGTTTCCAAAGTCAGGTGCTCCGGAGTTTGGGATGCAAAGAATGGTTCTGTGAATGCGATGGTAACTTGGGTAATTGGGAAATACTGGGATGCAAACCTCCTTTAGAGCAGGAGGGGGATGGCTGGCTTGTTCAGAGCTGGAGCAGACAAGTGACTGACTTCTGCCATTAAAGTTACCCAAAGACCTGAGTGTTTCCTTGCAAATCACTGGGGACACTGAGATGATATTTCAGGAAACTGGGACTAAATGTGTCAAAACTGTTATGAGCAAATTAGTCTTTAGCAGTCTTTAGGGTGGTTTTTTTTGCTTAGCTAGTACAAAATTATGTTTTTCTTGAACACATGTCCATTATTTGTGATGGTCAGTAGCAGAAGTAAGTAGTTGATTTGACAACAGAAGCAATAGCGTTATACAGGAATAAAGTAAATGACCACATGTATTTGCTGAAGAAAGAATGAAGTTGCTATTTAGCTTCGAAAAACTTCTGTTGTGGAACTAAAAAGCAGCATTATACACAGTATATTTGTATTGTTTCTTAATGATTCTGTCTCATTTGCCAGTATGCTTTTTTATTTCATAGCTTGTCCCAAGTGAATTACGATTTTTCTTTTTCATTCTGGTAAATTTTAAATATAAATTAAAGGTCTTCTGTTTTGCATGATGAAGTGATTGGTGCTCCTTCATTAGCTGGTCATGGCAAAAACTTTGAAAGGGTAAGGAAGGGTTAATGTGTTTGTGTTTCATTGTTTTTCTTCCTTTACGGAATTGCCTGATATCTGATAATAAATAGAAAGCTAGATGTGGACTGACATTCCAAATCCATGAGCTTCATAATGTTCTGTAAAATAATTAAAAGCTAGAAATAGCCATGTATTGTTAAGTTAAATCCTAGCTAAAGGGCATGAATATATGCCTTTGTTTAAAGAACAGCGTTGTTCAAACCAGTGAATTGTTAATAGTGGAAAATCACAGCCTTTGATCTTTGAGTATAAGAATTTTTTTTTCTTTTTAATTGCTAGGCAATATTGTCTGTTTTGGAAAGTTTGTTTTCTTTTTTTTTTTTCCCCAGAGTGGCATTCATTAAATGCCAGGTTGAGGCAGAAGCTGTGTATAACTTCAAACATGTAAAGAGTTAGGGGTTTCTAGGTACTGTGGACTTAGAAATCTTGTAGATACAACAATTCTATAGGTTACTTTTTACATCTTCTTTTTATATTTTAGGTGAAATTGTGGTAAATGAAGTCAATTTTGTGAGAAAATGCATCGCAACAGATACAAGTCAGTATGACCTGTGGGGCAAATTGGTTTGTACTAACTTCAAGATTTCCTTTATTACGGATGACCCTATGCCATTGCAGGTTTGTTATTCCTCGTATTGGTACCTCATGGTAACAAATGTGATGGATAAAATGGATTTAAGTAGAATACAGTAAATCTCTCACATAAGTGATATAAATATGATGCCTTATACAACAAAGAAAGCTCAGTGATGAGGTTAAACTGCCCTGTTCTAAGTGTGTTGGTATTCCCATCCCTTATTTGAGAGTATCAGAACAGAGCAAGTTTGCGATGGAGGTACAGCCAGCTCTATTTACCACTGTTTATGGAGGCTTCTTTGGGAAAAGATTTAATAGAAGGCTAAGCAGGAATTGTATAAAAACATCTTCCTCTTTGAAGAGGAGAGTTGCACATGTTCCTTTGACTAGACAGGCGTCAGATCAGTAAAGCCTTTAATGCATCCAAGTTTTATTGGCATCAGTGAGGGCGGAGAAAGTAACCATGAAATGAGCTTTCATTGTGGATGAGGCAACAGCAAAAGGGGAAAAAGAGGCCAAGCCTTTGTCGAAGCAAAATATGCAAAATTCATAACCTTAATCAGGTTTAGAACACCACGGCATACAGCACTAAGTTTGGAAATAAAGTTGTCAGTTGTATATTATTCTCAGTTGTTTAACATTCATTTTTAGCTTTGTTTAAAAATATTCCATTAATTAGGCATATATAAAAATCAAAGTAGACATGCTTACTCAGTAATGATTAGCAAGTTTGACAAAAGCTACTTCAAAAAATTAATTCTTGTCAGTAGAGGAGTTTGTCAAAACTTACACAATTTATCAAATTGGTTGATAGTGACTTAGTTTTAATAAGCAAAAATATAACAATTTGAAAGCTGGTTACTTTAAAAGCAATGTGTCAATTTAATGTCTCTTGTCTTAAAGTGTGTATTTGCCCTGGGCTTCTACTTTTTGAGCTTATTATTTTTCAGTACTATTTTTCTGCTCTAGCTTTTACTGCTTGGAGTTGAGATTGTTAGCTCTTCATTCTATATGAAAGCAGTAAGTGACCACCTGCAGCATATTATGAATAAGATGGATTCAGAGCACCGAGCCATCTGGACTGGGGGTCTATAGTAGCATTGAGGAGCAAGCTTTCATATTTAATCTGTTCAGTTCTGTCTGACAATATGAAAAGTAAGCTTTGGGATTTTCCTCGTGAAAGCTAAGTTCACACTTTCCTATAGTTGCATTAATAGTTGGAAATATATATATTCAGATTGTATTGAATTTCTAACAGCAATTTAAAGGCTAGCAAATTCAATATAAAGAAAGACTTCTTTTTTGCATACTTCTGCTGGAGTTTCCAAACAGTTTGGTATGCATTCATCAACACAGGTGAGCTGTTGCTGCTACCTCTAACTGGCTGTGGGTAGGCAAGGATTGTACGTAAGTCAAAAGTCTAGGCATGCCTGATTTTTATCATCGTTTCTTCAAAGTTGTGCTGTATATCTTCTGGCTGAGAACTACAGAACTGCAATTATTGGCTATGAATTCATGTGTTTCAGAAATTCCATTATAAAAACCTTCTTCTTGGTGAGCATGATGTCCCGCTAACATGCATTGAGCAGATTGTCACAGGTAAGGCAAAAATAGTTAAATATGATGACAGCCTTTAAAATTATTCAGTTCAAAACTGTTAACTGCTTGTTAGATTTTGCAGAGTTGTGTACATCTAAGGTTTAACATCATTCATCTTTTTTCTCCCTACGCTGAAGATATTTGATGAAGTTAGGCTAAAAATCTTAAAAGCTCATCGAAATTTGAGATACTGTGCAGGAGATGTGTGTTTAGTTGGTCTTTGTTGGTTTTAAATCTTTAACAGTACTGAATCAACAGGTGTTCTAGAAAGGTCTCTTTTAGCAGCACATAATTTTATTAGTAACTGCTTTATATTTGAGTGTCTGAATGTCTTCCACTTAAATGCACTGGATTGTGAAAAGCACATCGCTTAAACAATTTACACATAGCTGGGGTATCCCACAGCATGAGTGCTTAAGTTTTCAAACAGTGTCTCTAACTTGATAGCAATTTAGTACCCAGTGGTCCTCAAAATCTACAAGTGTCAGTACACTTCTTAATCTGAAGAAGTAACTTATAAAATACTTGTTTTGAAGAACTAATTTTTGATTTAGTAGCTCAACAGAAGACTGCAAATAGACACTATATTGTTATCAAGATACTGCAGGATACCTGTTTGCTAAAAAGAGTGCTTTCTATCTTAGGGCTTTCTTATAACTGATATATTTTTGAATTTGGTTACACCAAAGGCTGTTAAATACTTGTCCTTCTGACTGTAGATAATTTAAATCATTCTGTATAGATAAGCTTTCAGTGCCCAAAGTCTTCTGATAATCCTTCTCCACTCTGGAAGCTGGTTACAATGACTGAGAAGATTAATGTGTGTCTGAGGAAGAACATTATGTAGAGACACTCTTTCTTAAATTAAGAGGTGCTCCCTACTGACCCTGTGATACGATCTTGCCGTTGGCCCACATTTGGTGCCCTTTTCAAAATTACCAGGTAGAAGTGACAAAACAGTAATGCTATTGCAAATCTGTCAACAACAGTTTTGTACAGAGAGAAATGTTTATAAAAGTGATGTTGGAAACTTCTCATTTAACATCTTGTGCAAACTCTCATATAATACATTGAAAACTACAGATAGCTTTTATTTTGAAACTTGAGGGCTGACAGATTCTAGGTTATTCTTTTGTGCAAGTTTCCCCAGAGTAAACTCAAGTAGCATGACTGTTTGCAGTTTCATTAGAAGAATAGTAAAAATTGTCTAGGACTCCTTTCTGTTTATCTTTTTTGTTAAAATTTGAAACTCTTTAGAGGGGGAGGGCAGTGTTTCCTGCCCACATGCTTGGGCAGATTAGTTTTTGTTCTTCTATATATAGACTTATCTATTGAAGCAGAAGCTTTTACTAGCAGGAAAATTTTGATTTGGTCTTTGAGTTGATGGTTAAGGTCTGCACCCAAGGGTTGGGAAGTGCAGGATCTAGCTGGAAGCACAGGAGTACGAGAGGTGCTAGAGACAGTACAGAAGATCTTTTTAAAAAGAATTGCTAGTGTGTCTGATATGCCTTAAGAAAAGTAACTGTGGTAATAGAAAGAATAAACTATTGAAACTACTACTTAGCATGTAAAGTAGTTATTGTCTCCCTATCTAGCCATTAGTTCTCCATCCTTTTCCAGGGAGAAGGAGGACCTTAATGCACAGATCTTTAGTCCCATCTTGTCCCAGAACGCTTGTCTTAGGTTCCCTGGAAGTGCTTAAACTTAACCCACAAGTTATCTACAGCCAACTGTGGCAATTAATCATTCAGTCAATCATGTGCTTTCCTAATTACCACAAATAAAATCTTTGAGGCTTCTGTGATGCTTATTCTTTAAAACCTAACTTTTTCCATTTGAGAAATAGACACATAGGCCTGGAAACACAGGCTGTCTATGCAGGTCTAGACAGCCTGGCAATTTACTGCACTTTACATTCTTGAGTTTAATGCAAGGAATAAGTGGTTAATTTTAGTCTTAGCTCAAGCACTTTTTTATACATCCAAGTTTAAAAAAAAAAAAATCCCCCCAGCATATTGCCAAAAACTGTACATCAGAAGGGCACTGCAAGCATGTACAACAAACTGTCTGGGAGTAAAAATTACTCTTTGAAATACTACATATTAGCTTCTTATTTGCGAAATTGTTGTTGATGGGTTAAAATAATCTGGGCATACAGGAATCGGTAATTCAGCCACTGTTTGAAGGAAGACTGATCAATGTTCTACCAAATTTGAGTAGCTGAAATATACTATTAAATGAAAAACTGCAGGCAGTAACACTTCTCTATCTGCTGTTTGAGCTAGTCGTGTTGTAAACTTATGACACAGTCCAATAATTTTGTCTTTTCTTTACAGTAAATGACACCAAGAGGAAGCAAAAGGTCCTTGGTCCCAATCAAAAACTTAAATTTAATCCAACAGAATTAATCATTTATTGCAAAGACTTCCGTATTGTCAGATTTCGCTTTGATGAAGCGGGTCCTGAAAGTGCAAAAAAGGTATATCTTTTTATGGGGTCTTGCACTGTAGTAATTACATGTAACAAGAGCTGTGCTAATAAGGAACTTCTGCTTTGTTTTCATAGAGATCTAGGGGCAAAAATTTAACTAATCATATGCATTCTGTTATAGGAGAATATGTAGATTTTAGAGTTAAAATGACTAGATAAAAACATTTTACGTGTATTGTTTCTTTGTGGGTAAGATAAGTGTGCATTTCTTGTATCATGTCTGTTGTACTCCAAAAAAAAATACTAAAGTCTTTGGAAGGACTGGAATCAAAGTGCTGTATTGCAGCCGTGCAACAGATTGCATAGATAGTATACATACACACCGATACATATACACAGATACACATATATCTGACATACACAGATATGTGTCTGTGCTACAGATACACATTTCAATGTGGAATATGTTTGGTATTTGCATTTTTCTGAAAGTAATAACTTAATTTACCTGTAGATAAAGTGTGCTATCTTATGTATATCTTGCAAGCATTGCGTAGTGAATTGTCTCAGTAACTTTTAGCTACTGATTTGTTTTAAGAGCGAGACAAAGGAGAGTTCAAGGCTATTCATATGAACTTTCCGTTAGAATTTTACTTTTTTTTTCTTTAAACACTTGCATAGAAAGATGCAGTTTTTTTCAGGCGGATGTTAAGGAATTCAGGATCCTAGACCCAAACCGTAACACACAAAAATTGTGCTCGTCTTTTCAGTGCTTAAAGAAAGGGAGCTTCTCAGCCAGAAAAGTACTGTCTGTCTAATAAGCAGCATAAAATCATACCCTCTTTTCTCAGCATTATTGTGGAATAAACTAGCATGCCTTTTGACAAGAGGAGTTTTCTGTGTCTGTACACTCCTAGAAATTGAATTCCTTCTCTAGTTCTGTCTTTTAACAGTTCTGATCATAAGGCTCAATGAAGTCATACAGTGTTGTTTAACCTAGTAAGGTGCAGGTAAGCTTCTGCTACTCGGCTATGGCCAGTCTGCATTACTAGATTTGCTCACTAGCTTCCTTGCTCCGAGACGGTGGGGTAAGGTAAGATGCAGATACGCTATTTGGGCATACCGCTCCACTGACCTCCGCGGCCCCGCTTTGCGGTCAGGCGCGACATAGCCATGCTTTCATAACAGATGACCCAGTTTGCTCGCACAGCTGGAGTCCCCTCTGTCTGTACAATAAAAAGTTTGAGCTCAACCCGATAAGACCAAAGCACTGTCTGCCCAGACCTAAGTCTTCTTGTGGTCACCTGCATGATGCCCAGTTCACCATTTTTTCACTTTCTGGAAACTGCTTTCTCCCTAAGATTCATGGGCCGAAACCCAGAGTTACAAAGCCGACTGTTCTTTCCTTGTTACTTTTCTAGATTCCTCCGTGCCTGCTGCCTCCACTGTTTGTAATCTTCCATGTCTGGCAGTCTTTCAGCAGTCAAGTCCCCTTTCACAGCTTCTCTGAAATCTCCCTGGAGCAACCTCCAGTCCCTCTAGCTGCAATATCTTTATAGCAACTGTTTCTAATTGGCTGTCACAGCTAAGAAGAGTAATTAGCCTGGGGGAGGGAGGAAGAGAGCACAAAGCCATCATCTCATTAACCCTTTGTATGCTGCATTCCCTAGTGCAAGAGCGAAAAATCAAACTTTTAAGAAGGCACTTTCTTCATGCATTTATAATTATACGGTCTGATGTGATTTTTCTCTGATAGAAAGAGCAGCTAGTTCTAGAGATCCAAAAAGATCTGAACCTGCATAGTTATAAAGATAGTACTGGTGCTGACAAACAGCATACGAGTCCCCATTTTCGAATGTAAGAATGTCTTCACCAGGAAGAGTAGAAGAAAACTTGTGCAAATCTTACTTTCAACTATGTGGATGTTTATGGCTGCTATCACAGTTTTGATGCATGAAGTAGGCTGCTTTGAGTGTATTACAGAAGCACACATTTACTGAATGGAGGTAACAGTTTCTGTTAACATAATCAAATATTTCCATAATACCATTATTCTTCTAACATTAAAATATAAATGTATAAGAATATGAGGTGACTAGATCAGGTTTCTGGCTATCAGGATTTTGCTTAAATTATTTTAGGATGCCGGTCAACACAAATAGGATGGTCTTATACAGCATATTAAATGGAATTATTCTGTTCTTTCTTGCATTTAACTGGCATGCTAGCACCTCAGTCCTGAAAGATTTTGTTTGTCCAATTTCTGTGCCTGCCCCTCAAGAAGTACCTATTAGCAGAGCTGTCTGTATGTTTAAAAACAAAAAAGTGGCCAGGCCTCCTTTATTTTTGTTTGTTTACATCCCACTATTTGGGCATGAAAACATTAGTACCTGTCTGCGTGGCAATAATTATGTGTGCATGATTTTTCTAGGGAGGACTAAGACTTAAAACCAAAGTATAGGGGATATAGTATAGGTAGGGATCTGGTCATGGAGCCACAGAAGTGCTGGGTTGGGGGGGACCTCTGGAGGTCACCTACCTGGTCCAGCTTCCTCTTTGGAGTGGGACTGTAGCCAGTGCTAGATCTGGTCAGCTGTGGGTTTGCCTAGCTGAGTCTTGAAAGCCACCAAGGATGGAGAGTTGAAAGCCACCCTGGGTGACATGTTCCAGTGCTGAACGCAGCTCCCCTTCATGAAATTTTTTTTCCTGATGTTCAGCATGACCTTCCCAAGATGCAATTTTTGTCTGCTGCCTATTATGTCATCTGGCAAGACTGAGAAGTTTGTGACTACCTTCCAGGTAGCTGTAGGCAGCTATGAGATCACTCGTCAGTCTCATTGCTGCACAACTAAGCAAGCCCAGCTCCTTCAGCCTCTCTTCTGAAGATGTGGTTTAGGACCCTAATCATCTTTGTGTCCCTCTACTGGACCCTCCAGCTTTTCTTCTTTCCTCTTGAATTGGGGGCCCAATCTCCAGCCCCTTCTTGGAGAAAAATCAAAACAGTTGTTAGCTATTTTCTTTTCCCTCACAAATTTGCATGCTCATTTTGAGCTAGATAGGAAGATCTCTTGAGAGAGAGAGGAAAAAAAAACTGGATAGAACTGTGCATGTGTGGTGTTTGAAGGTTTTTCAGGGTGCCCACTGCTTACTGGGTTGAGAAATTGCAAACTCAGCAATTCTGTTGTAATCGGTGAATTGGGCAGGCTTTCATTCAATTAAAATCCAGTCTGAAGTATTTGGACTCAAACATGCTTTTCAAGTAAGCTTTTTTCACTTGTTAGTTTTAAAATAAGCGGAAGGGAAAACGATGTTTCAGATAGCATTACAATCCCTGTCCTGTGAAGCAAGAAAGCTGCGTGTTAGTCCTTTATAAATCATAACTAACTTCCTTTGGCAAACTGTACCCTCAGCTGTACAAACCAAAACAGGGAGATTTCCCTCTATACTAAATGTTATCCTGTTAATACAGGGCGTATCACCCCATGAATTAAGCACAGCTAAGTCAAAACTATTTACCTTCCTTCCTTCTATAATATGTATTTGAAACTATGTGAAACCTTGGGAATTATTATTTTAAAAATGAGCTTTAAGTGTGTGGCATAGTTACAAGGAGGACAGATGCTAAAGATCTTTATGCAGTTAAGGAATTTGTTTCATGCGTAATCCCTTGAAGCAATAGTCAGGACTCCCCAGCACTCCGAAGAATGTGTTGGGGTTGACAAAGGATGTGATCTGCTCCTAAGGAAGTATCTATTTGCAGAACAGGGGCATAGTGGAGAATAGCTCTTACTAACATAGCTGCTTTACTGGACTAGAGAGTATTCTGTGTCTGTCTTTGGTAGTAAGTGCAAGGAAGGATCCAAGTCTGAAAGCAGTTATAACTCAGATGCAGACAAACCAATTTATTTGTTTACTTGCATATAGACATGACATGTGGGTTATAACTTTTAGAGCTTCTTTTCCATCTTAAAGTGGAAATAAAATGAAAGAACTCATCAAATTGAGGTGAATGAATACATTTTGGGGTAAATTACCATGAAGAAGTTGGAAAAGAAAGAAAAGGAAAAGAAAGAAAAGGGAAAAAAATAGAATTCTATTAAAAAACTACTTTCAACATTAACTGCAGTCAGTGAATGCTAATAAAATACTGTCTCAGTATTAACCAGTCTAGTAAATATTTCTTTCCACACTTTTGTTAAGGGGTATTTGGCAAATGAGTTAATAAATAAAGGGGGTGGAAACTTCACACTTGTAATGATTTAACAGTTTGATTGCATTTTGTCTCTAAAATAAAGCTACAGAGCCTCCATAGAAAGGAAAGGCAGATGGGTGTGGGAGGAAGTGGAGGATGGGAAGCACGAGTGAGCAAGTTGGGGAAGCCTTAGTTAGGCAACTTGAAAGAGCGTTTCACACTTCTTAAAGGAAAAGAAAGAATTTCATTCTGTAAATCACAAAAAAACATGTCAAACTGAAAACTCCTGCTAATTTCTAGCCATTACATAAAACCAACTTAACATTTCATAAAACTTGACATAAAACTAAGAAATTAAAACACATGAAATGTTGAGGCTTTAGATCTTAGGGACTGTTAAATAGTTGTCTGTCAGCATGTTGCCTTGCCATGCACATGAGTCTTGGCCGAGCACCAGCGTGGCACACACCCTGTAATCTCCTGCTTCCTAAATATATCTCCATTTTCTTAGGTCCTTTTACTTCTCGCACTCCCTCAGCTCTTTTCCTTTTTTCAAGTATGTGCTCAGTTTCAGACACACATGCATAATCAAAACAGGAGGAAAAAATACTAATCTCAGATCTTGTTTCCTACCCTATCAAAGCTAGCCTCCCCACGTCATCGCACTTGGGAGGGGGTGGAACAGTGTTTTGCCAATTGTTATGAAGAATAAATATGAAACTCAGTTTTGGACAAATGACCCTGACCTTTTCGATCACCCCCCCCACCACCACTTCCCAAGCTCCTGCATTACCTTATTGTATTTGCTTGTACAGATCATTAAATTGGTAATCTCTCAAGATGCTGGGAATGCAGGAGCAGGCATTTTATATTACAGTCTTTGGAGTGGAAGTAGAGGGGGTGCAAAAAGCTTAAACTCAAAATTAAACTCACCTGAAGGTATTTTAAAAAGTAAAAATAGTATTTTAATAATTCTCTTAAATGTTAGAAAAAACCCATTGTACTTGCAGTTCAAACATGCTCGTGCAAACAAGGATTCTGATATGGAAAATTATTTCAGTTTTTCAAATCCTTGTACTGTTTCCTCTCATCCAGATTATTTGTACTCAAAACCAAATTAAGTACTACCTATAGCTGGCATTGAAGTTTCTTTAGAAGAAATAAAAAAAAATAATAAAAAAAAGAACTTCTCATGACTTAGCATCCAGGAGAACTTGTATGAGCAGTAGGGCTGAGTCTTGTTAGTTGAAAGCTTATTGTTCCGAGGAGACCTGCTAAGCTGTGAAGATTTAAAAAAAAAAATTCTGTCCAGGGGACTTGTTTGATCACAGAATCGTGACTTTCCATTACAAAGTGTCTTCCCAGAGCAGGAATTGCAGGAACAAGGGAAGACAGTGTTTGAATTGCAAGTACAGTGGTTTTTTCTAACACCCTCCAGTGAATTCATAAGACAGGTGGCCCAGCCTAGGGAGGCAGCTGACCTGCATGACTTAAGGGTTATGCTAACTTGGTGCACCTTAAATGTACCCTGATCAGAAAGATCTTCCTAAGAAGCCATTGCTGTACTTTGAAGCTCTTGTCCTTGGTAGCATTCCTGTTGAAGAGGGAAAAGAGGAGGGCTGGCCCAAGGAGCATCAGTTTATCTTTCCCAGATGGGGGTTGCGCAGGGGATGCTGACAAGGAAGTAGCCTTTGGGTTTATGAACTAGTTAAATCCATTGTATTAACTTTTTAAAAATAAATTAACTTTCCAACAAGCAGCCTATTCTCTTGTTATTTGACTGAGCCTAAGTATCTTCAGATTTAGATGATTATAAATTGGCAAAAATACTAAACATTTTCAGTTTGATATGAGAACGTTTCCTGTAAAACAAGTTTGCCTTCCAGTTTAAGAGCTTTCTGCTTATAATCTGCTGAGAGCTGTGGAATCTGCTTGTTTTTCGAAATTTGCAGACAATAAAGTCACTATATGGATTTAGTGAGGAATACACTCAAGTGAGTATGTGTTTAATACTTATTTATTAGTGTGTATTAGTAGAATTTGTCTAACATGTAAAATGAAGACAGTAGCAGGATAAATATGAATATATTTTTAGTAAGAGAATTAGAGGTCCTGAGCCCGTGGTCTAATCTGTAGGGGGACCGTTTCGCCCGTGAGGTGGCTAGTGCTGCGAGTTAAGTCCGTTGTGCGGAAAAGCTGGGAGCGCTCCCCGGCAGCTGGCGCCGGGGCCCCCCTCCGGCCCCCTCTTCGTGGGACCCCGGTCTGAACGCAGGCCAGCCCCCCGCGCTCCCCCCTCCCAACCCGCACGCTCCCCTCCTCCCTATTTCAAATGTGACAAGTAAGCGAAAGAGATTTCAGTTGCTCCTTTTACGAACAGTTTTTTACTGTTTTTCTGCTTCATTATTGGGTGGCCCAGGGGCATTTTCTTGATGTCTCACCGTTCATCCTTGAGCCTTGGAAGTTGGTCGGTGCAGTAAAAGGCTGTCATCCGTGACTCCCGTAAAGGGAGGTTAGGAGTAGCTCTGTTAACCTTGGTTACTCTCACGAAAAATTAATTAGAAAAATGAAGGTCAAAATGTGTATGTAAATAAATTTCCGTTTTGTTTCATTGTGATTGATAGATCAGTTTAGTCTGTTAGTTATGGAATAGCTGTTTCCTTGTTACGGTTCTTTGGTTTTGATTCGTACAGTCACAAGGTGTCACAAAATTTTTATGGCTTCTGGTTACTTCATTGTAGTTATTAACAGTCTTTCCAAATCCTTAAAATCAATTTATAAATATTCATTTAAAAATCCGTGCTAGATCATTTTTCAGTGATGTTTTTACAGTTTTTTTCCTAAGGAATGTGCTCACCTCTATTTTGCGTTGTAGTTTTATTGTTGAACTGTAAGGGTGAGGGAGAAAAGTCAAGGGAACGGTTCCTAAGACTCGATAGGAGCTTTTTGTTGGGGACTGTTTGCGAAAAAACATTTTCAGCTCTTGTAAGTTAATCTACAGCCATTAACTGGTTTTATAAATAATGAAAAATGTCCCTATCAAAAGCCAAAGTAAATAAAAATATGGTGACGGTTCTGTTGTGCTCCATATATGTTGTATTTAAGCTAGTAGAAGTACAAAATTTTCTCTGTGCAGAGATTAGCAAAAATGAGCTCTCTGATTATTTCCTGTGGCACAGTGCTGCTAGTAGTATTAGTCCTTGTTTTGCATATCATGGAAATCTTTCTTTTATGTCTGCAACAATAAGAACATTTTCTTTTACTAACAGAAAATAATTTCTTGGAAGCACAGAATATTCTTTAAAAATCATGTCCAAGGACTTCCGAACAAAGAATAAATCTTGTCTACATGTTGCCAAGTATAAAAAATCATGGAGAGTTTCAGGGAAGGGACAGAAAAGAAAGGCAACATTTTTAGGGGTAACAATGAGCTTATGCTATGCCTTAGTCTCTAATGAGGCACTAAAATTTTGCATGTGGAATTTTTGAATCTGAACATGTAGAATAGAGTTTTGTGTGGTATAACCTCCTTTTTATTAAAAATGTCCTTTAGAAATAAGCAGGTACATTTTAGTAAAATGGAGGAGCTAATGCTAAGGGAAGAAGGCAAAGCTAAGCCTCTAAATTCAGTCCTGAAACTTGGAGAGTAACAGTGCAAATCCCACCTTGAAAGGTTTTTTTCCCCCTTTAATTTGATTTTTCTAGTATTAACTGCTTCTTGTCAAATCTTTTGCATTTATTAGTGAATATCCACATTTAAAGAGATCGACGATAGCAAAACAAGATTGTATGTGAAGTCTAGTATCTAATCCTAGACTGTGCTTTGCACTCTTAATTTTAATGATGTGAGTGATTCTACTAAAATTGAAACAATTCACATTGGTAGGAAAGCCAGCTACTTACTTGATGCTAGTCCTGAGACTTGCAAACGATGAGAAGGCTTAAACAAGGCTCTTCCTCGTGCCCCAGGTTAATCGCTGCCGTTCTGAGGATGTCTCTCCTTTATTTGGGATCTTTGCCGAATTGCCCTTCCCAGGGCAGGGCTTGTGACTCAGCCTGCTCAGACCTGATGGCTGCATCAGACGGCCAGAGACCGTGCTGGAGCTTGCCGAGCCCACGGGCATCCGGCAGCGAGGGGCGGCTTTCTGTGGCGAAGGAAGGCCAGTCCTCTGAGACAGGAGCTGTCAGGGCCAGGCCAAAATCTAGTGAAGCCGACACTTAGCTCCCCTCAGGACGTCTGGCTGATATTTTCGTTCTCAAGATCATCTGGGGAGTGGGGAAGGAGTGCTTACTGGCACATTTAATTAACAGTAGATCCTCAGACTTGACTAAAGGGCCTAAGCTAAAAACTCAGTTTTTATTGAGAGAGGAGATTGATGGCGAATATGTGGCATGCCATCCAGCTGACAAACAAGATGTGACTAGTGGGAAGAGAACATCTCTGACCGTGAATTACTTCTTATTTTTAAGTAACTTGAGGAAAAAGCTGTTTTTTATTGCCAAGCAATTTGATTTTTACTTATGTACGTTGATGCCTTTCATATTTTTGGAATGCAACCTAGTGAGATGCAGGGTGGATGTAGGTCCTGGAAGTCTTCAAAGAACAACCTCTTATTTTCCTTTCCAAGAACAGAAATTTCTGAGGGTTAAGTTTGGGATACTACAGATTGGTAAGTTTATATGGGGCAAATTAGTGGAAACTATAATAAAAATATAATTAGATATACTACTTTGGTTAAATATGATATTTTGCAGAAGAGCGAATAGGGCTTCTGCAAAGGGAAGCCACACTTCGCAAACCTCTTGGACCAACTGACAACTTTGTAAGAGAAATATCCGTGAACAGCTGTTGATTACAGAGACATGATCTCAGTTCAGAAAGTCCCTGAGCAGCAAATTGCTGAAAAATACCCTGGTAAAATTTCACTACAGGCCCGCTCTGTTTAAACCCTCTTTCCCAGGCATCTGTTGTTGGCTGCTGTCAGGGACAGAGTGCTGGACTGGACTTTTTGAGCCTACTCAGAATAGCCTTTCTTGTATTCTTCTGCTACATTAATAAGTACTCTTTGTTCCTCTGGTATCAAAAGACCAATAGCAAATGAGATTTTGCTGTGCTTGTTCATGATCTGCGTGTCAGCTCTTTTCTTTTTCTGTTCTCCTCCCTGTGTCTGTATGTGGGTGCGCCTGCGCAGCTTAGCAGCGCTGGGTCCTTGTGAGTAGCTGCTTATACAGAGGATCATGTTTGCCCTGACTGTTGCACTCTCACCTTTCTTTCAAAAACGTAGCTCGCCCTTACTTGGTAATCCTTATTGACAGAAGATCAAGAACTCACCTACTATGACAACAGTAACGTCCTGTCATCAAATATTAGTGTGTTTAACTAAATGTAATTTGCTCCTCTCAAATCAAGTATGGAAATAAACCAGCAAAAGTGTTTCAACTTTCGCTCCACATATTTCATACTATTGTAACCAATAGCAATGATTTTTATGTACATAAATAATCATAAATGTTTCTTTCCTAGGTGTGCCTTGCAATAGCTCATTATTCTCAGCCAACAGATCTCCAGCTCCTCTTCGCATTTGAATATGTTGGGGAAATATATCATAATCCAGGTAAGTATGAAAATATATTTTTTTCTATTTTGTCATATGTAATTTTAGTAAGACTTCTAGCCAGAAACAATGGCAAAAAGCATTTTAGGCTTTCTCCAGGGATAATTAGATTGGCTTGTCTTCACCAACTTCTTATTTTTGGATATAAGTCAAACATTGTGATAGACATTATCAAAATCAAAAGAAATGTCTTTCCTGTCTGAAACAAAACAAAATTGCCAATGTCAGCATGAATGCTCTTATTTCTCAATTCACGCTTCAGTCCTCCTATTGTATGTCTTTATTGGTACTCTAGGTACCTAGCTAATCTCCCATCAGGCAGGTTTGTTCACCTGCCCTTCTGTTGGGAATAAGTGTCTCTTCTGGTGGTATTGCAGGAGGATTTGTGCAACTTGGGACTCCATACCTTCTTTCCTAGAGGCTTACTAGGCAGTTCTTCCCACTCAAAACCTCCACCACCCCCGCTGAGTTGGAGCACACCCTCTCTGCTCAAGGCCAATCTCCAACTGAACCCTGTCAGTTAGGTAAGCCTAAAAAAGATGCCTTTGGAACGTGATTTCTAGTGCAATGCTGTGAGGTCACTGCTCAGTGTTCCCCAGCCAATACACAGCTCAAAACCAGCAGTTCTAGCGTAACAAGCCTCCCAGGACAGAAAGTGCCACAGAGGTACTCAAGTACTCAGCAGCTGGCGTTAGAAACCATTGATCTGCCTGTTACAAAACCTGAATGTTGTGGAACTTGAGTTCAGGGCTTCGAACTGGCCCCAAAATGTATACTTTTTTGCAGGTGCCTACATGACTGCTCTAAATATGCAGAAGAAACATGTACATGATTATATTGCGCACATAGTTACACATACAATTTCTCACCTGGTAAAACTTGGGCAGTTATTAAGGTCCATATATTTTTTCTTTAGCTTTTTAAATATTAAAGAGGAAGCGAATTTGCAGACAATGAAGTGTTAAAGTAGAGAGTAAGCAAAATGTTGGTTTGTCACAAAGTTGCCCTTACTCTGTCCTTAAAATACCACTTGCTATGTGGAAAAAATTTGGTAGAAGAGTTACTTAAGGTGGGTAAAAAATGTTCCTTTGCGGCAGCAGACCAGGAACGGCAAAAGCTAGTTGCGCTGCTGTGCTGCTGCTGTTGGAAGAAGGAGCTTGAACTACTTTTTTTATTATTATTAACTGAGAAGTCTCCACACAGTAAAGTGAACTCTTATGTTTGTGGCATAGATCTCTGGCTTTGCTCTTACAGTTCCAGTACTGTGTTTTACAGCTCTCTTTCCCTGCTAGCCCTGAAAGAGTAAAAGTTGAACTATTGTGTTTGTGTTTCCTGGGGACCGTAAAGAGCCTACATTGCTCTTGTATATATGTACATCATTTTTCCCCAGGATATAGTTAATAATTGTATTTCCTGCCATTAAACAGTAAAAGTGTAATGATATATTCTGGCAATTATAATATTTCTCTGTATACTATGTTTGAACAACTACTTCATTCTGATTTTAATATAGTTTTCTTCTGAAAAACATAAACAGTAGTCTGAGTACTAGTGGAAAAATGAAACTGATAGATACAGAAAGTACAAACTAAAACATAATCACTAAGAGGACAGGAGAGCCATAACCCTGTGCTCTGCTTTGTTTGAGCAGGCCCTTACGGCTTTACAGATGCCTGCTAACACTAGGAGCTTTCATGGGGCAGAGAGTAGGGGTGGGTCTCAGTTTATTTAACTTTCAACTAAAAATTTATTCCCAGGTATCAAAAGAAAAATGTAATCTCCTTTGACACAGTTGACTGCCTCCTTGGAACCTAAAGAATGATCAGCAAAAGGCATCTTCTGTATTAGTAACAGGGTATCTGCTTGGTCTCTAGGCACAAAATGGAAGGGCATTTTTTGTCGTACATTAGGAAGTATGCCTTTTCAAACAGTTTTGATTATTTTATTTGCTATCAGTGCAACAGCTTTCTTCTGCCTTTTCACATTTTTTGAATGTAATAACTTTTCTAAATAGTAATTTCTAAGGAAAAGCCGTTGAAATTATATAATATTTATTCTATTTGCTTCATAAGGCAGTTCAGTTAAGAAGTAGTGTATAACGGATAAATATTTTTCAAACATGGATAACTTTGACATGTTGAAGAGAGAAATCCTGTTTCCTGAATCCTGACTGAAGACATTTGTTTCTGATTGTTATTATGGCTTGTTTCCTACCAAGCAACAAAATATATCAGCTTTACATTGCTTCTGTTGAAATAGCAGGAAAAATGCATTTGCATTTTGTGTATTGCCAGGCTGTCATTAAATCACTGATCTGGTTTATATAAAAATAGGTAATGTCAATCCTGATGCTAATTTCTCACTTTTATAATTAGGAATGTGAAAAGTTTCTTGTTTCTTGTTTCTTTTTTCTTTTTCTTCTTTTTTCTTCTTTTTTTCTTTTTTCTTCTTTCTTCTTTTTTCTTTTTTCTTTTCTTTTTTCTTTCTTTTTTCTTTCTTCTTTCTTTCTTCTTTCTTTTTTCTTTCTTTTTTCTTTCTTTTTTCTTTCTTTTTTCTTTCTTTTTTCTTTCTTTTTTCTTTCTTTTTTCTTTCTTTTTTCTTTCTTCTTTCTTTTTTCTTTTTTCTTTCTTTTTTCTTTCTTTTTTCTTTCTTTTTTCTTTCTTTTTTCTTTCTTTTTTCTTTCTTTTTTCTTTCTTTTTTCTTTTTTCTTTCTTTTTTCTTTCTTTTTTCTTTCTTCTTTCTTTTTTCTTTCTTTTTTCTTTCTTCTTTCTTTCTTCTTTCTTTCTTCTTTCTTTTTTCTTTCTTTTTTCTTTCTTTTTTCTTTCTTTTTTCTTTCTTTTTTCTTTCTTTTTTCTTTCTTTTTTCTTTCTTTTTTCTCTTTTCTTTTTTCTCTTTTCTTTTTTCTCTTTTCTTTTTTCTCTTTTCTTTTTTCTCTTTTCTTTTTTCTCTTTTCTTTTTTCTCTTTTCTTTTTTCTCCCTCTCCCTCTCTTTTCTTCTTTCTTTTCTTCTTTCTTTTCTTCTTTCTTTTCTTCTTTCTTTTCTTCTTTCTTTTCTTCTTTCTTTTCTTCTTTCTTTTCTTCTTTCTTTTCTTCTTTCTTTTCTTCTTTCTTTTCTTCTTTCTTTTCTTCTTCTTTTTAATATGCATTGATGAATTTTCTTTCCCTAGCAAAGAGGGTGAATGGAATAGACCCAGGAGGTGGTGGCGGTGGCAGCATCAGCAGTGCCAGTGGTCAGCAGACACCTTTGTTTGAAACTTACTCTGATTGGGATAGAGAAATCAAAAGAACAGGTGCATCAGAGTGGAGAGTTTGTTCAGTCAATGAAGGTTATATGATATCTACTTGGTAAGTTTTTCTTATAATGCAAGCAAGCATGGAAAAAAACAAGGCAATTGTGCTGTCTTTTCCTGTCTCCCAGCATGTGCCTATCTCCTCTGTCAAAACCTCCAGCCTACCTACCGGCACACTTCACCTCTTAAGCATGCTGTTCTGTGGAGTGGCCCTCAGTTGGAAAATCCTGCAGGTGTTGTCATTATAAGAAATATAATATTTTGGGAACATATGTAAATATATATAAATATAAATATTTATCTGGCATCTGCTGCTTTCATGCCTCTGTGCTTCCCTCTGCGACATGCAGGTTTCTAAACAAATACATTTGAGCTGCACCAATAATGACATAAAAGGCGCTGCAGATGTATAGAACAATGCATTAGGGGCTGGTGCATTGTTAGCAGAGTTGGAAAACCAGCAGTGCAACAAGAGAAAAGCTGTTACAATCCTTAGGGAAAAAGTAATCTTTTGTATCATATTTTTTCCCCAAGCCTTCCAGAATACTTTGTGGTCCCATCTTCCTTAGCAGATCAAGACCTTAAGCTATACTCTTACTCTTTTATTGGGAGACGAATGCCTGTAAGTATCATCTTTATTTTGTTAGTCTTCATGGTCATCATACAATATTTATCTTAAAGATGGATGTGCAGATTAACATAGTTTTGTGCAACGTTTAAGAAAAACCATTTCCCGTGGAACAACACTAAATTATTTTTTGTTGTTTGTTTCTTTTGTTTTTTTCCCACGTAAGTTATGGTCCTGGAATCACCCTAATGGGAGTGCTCTTGTCAGAATGGCCAACATTAAAGATGTATTGCAACAAAGGAGGATTGATCAAAGGTAAACAATTGGATAAAGTTGTTCTCTGACAAGACGCATAGTATAAAGCAAGAGGTGATTGTGTGTAATACACAGCGTAATTCATAATTGAGATCATACTTGTTTCTTAATGTTCCAGTGCAATAGCTTTTGAGAAACAAAAGCCCTGAATACAGCTCTGGCACAATTTCTATTCAAGGTCAATTTCAGTTGCAATAATGAATATTTTTTCAAGTTTAGCATGTTGTACATGTACAACTCTTAAATGTTTCAGAAAGACAGAATTTCTTGATAAATACTTAGTTTAGAACTAAACTTACTCTTTTGCATTGATACTATTATAACACAAATTTTGTTAGTGGAGAATTTCTTATCTGCTTCAGGAAGACAAAGTAAGAATTATTTAATTTATTTGTGGCATTGTAGAAATACAGTTTTGTAGATTTGTGTCACAGTGCATACAATATTTCTGTGAAATACTTTGTATTCACTGTCCTTGATGGAAGCATTTAGAGGCTTGTGTAAGTAGTTTACTAGCTTGGTATTTCTTTGCTCAATTTGTTGGGAGACTTTTTGAAGATCTTGTATTGCATCTGTTAGGCTGGAGCTCTGAGTCTTATTTGAATCTGTCAAATTTACTGATTCGTATACTTCAGATGTGTTCTGTTTATTTAGCATAGATAAATCTTTCTAAAAACTGTGGAAAATTAAAAATTGAATAATGATGATTATTTAATCTATAACTTGTTTCAACAATCCAGCCTTTGCATTTTTCTTTTTTGTAATTAGCAAATATCAAAAATATTTGAGCCAGTATCTTTGTAGCAGGAGCAATATATTTCCTAAATACAAACTAGGACGTGTTTTTTTTAATGAAAAGCATGTTTTCGGTTGTTTGCAGTTCTAGACTTTGGAACATTTCTTAAAAGACTCTTTCTCCCCTCTCCGATAATAAACTAACAGAGTCTTTTTTTTTTTAATTAGGATTTGTAATGCAATAACTCGAAGCCATCCCCAGAGAAGTGATGTTTACAAGTCTGATTTGGACAAGTGTCTCCCCAGCATCCAGGAAGTCCAGGCTGCACATATCAAACTCAAACAGCTGTGTGTTAATGGTAAGCTGGACTGTAGTTCTTTCACAGTGGTTATTTTCTTGAAATACAGCAATTCTAACAGATCTCGTTAACCAGAATAGTTACCTGAAATTATTCTGAATGTCGCTACTTTCCTTGTTGCAGAGCCTTTTGAAGAAACAGAAGAGAAGTGGCTGTCCTCACTGGAAAATACTCATTGGTTGGAGTATATCAGGTTGGTACCGTTACTGAAATGATGGTTAATGGGATGTGTTAATCTTTCACCAGCGTAAATAAGCAGTGAATCAATTAAAGGATTCTCTATTTTAATAAATAAATAAGATAAATATAGATATCTCCTTTTTTCTTATAGAGTGAACCGATGATATTAATTGTTGCATCGCTTTCTTCTCTTGCCTAGATCATTTCTTAAGCATTCTGCTGAGCTGGTGTATATGATGGAATGTAAGCATGTTTCCGTAGTTCTACAAGGTAATGTAACCATGTAACATGCCATAACTCTTAGTGTTAGTGGGATAAAGTAATTAAAAGACATTTAGATAAAATAAATTGTAACCTTTATACATAAAACCCATCATTTCTAAATATTTCAGACATCTGAGGATCTAGAAAAGAAGCATATTTTATTATGTATCTGGACTGTAGCATAGTCCATAGCATCAAAGGAATATTTGAGTCTTTACATTTTTTCTCTGATAATGATATAGTGGAATCAAAACTATAGGGTGAACTATTACAGTATGTCAATTAGGCGAATATTCCCTGCATAAGCAATATCAGTTTTTTTCAGAGGTTCCTTATACAAAAGCATTTCATTAACATTGGCTGCTGTTGTATATGTGCAAATATATTTCAGAACAGAAGGACTTTGGAAGACTTGTTGATACATAGATCAGAAATTCTGTAAATTCTATAATTTTTACAAGATCTGTTCAACTAATATATGACACTCTCACCATATAATGGACTCTTAAAACTACTTCAGTGTTGTGATAGATGAACGACATGCCTTCTCTGAGCATTATTTACAGAAAGAGTCCAAAAAATATCAGCCTGAAGTATTTTATTGTTCCAAGGGTGGGAAATATGTTGAAACTTTCCAGCAACATGAACACCCTTCTTTTCAGCACATCTTGGTGTAAATGCCTTGTTTTTGGGTGAGTATTTGATTCTTAATAGAGGAACTGCTGTGCTGGATACTGCAAGAAGCTTTACTATAGTATGAGTCAAGGGAAAATAAAGCTGTTTTTTTCTTCTTTCTTTTTTTGAAACTGGGAGAAGAATTACAACAACAAAAAGCATGCTTTAAAAGAATTACAGAGAAAAACACTAAACCTAGTTGCTGCTTTTTTGTTCTTTGAGATATAATTGTGTGTATATATATATATGTATTTCATACATTCTCTGTTATTCACAGAGGAAGAGGGACGGGACCTGAGCTGTCTCGCTGCTTCTCTCATTCAAGTCATGCTGGATCCCTATTTTCGGACAATTGTTGGATTTCAAAGCTTAATACAGAAGGAATGGGTCATGGCAGGATACCAGTTTTTAGATAGGTGTAACCACTTAAAGAGATCTGACAAAGAGGTAAAATGAATTGTACTTGTATGTGATAACAATAGGCAATTAATATCAACCTGAACATTTTGTCACACAGAAATGCAAGCTAAAAGATATTTTTCATACTTTCCAAATTCATGAAGCTACTGTCAGAGAAAATGAGTTTTTTGTCCAAGATAGAGAGAGATTCTCTTTATCCTCTGTAGCCATTTGAGAATCGGTGAAACACCAGGTGAAATCAAATGTTGCTGGATTTTTAAGTTGCTACAGTGTTATACATGGAAGTGTCCCACTGTTACAAGTGCTGGCACAGCCCGTATTTTAGATCAGAAGTGGTTCAGGGCTGGGGGTTGGGTGTTTTGTTTGTTTGTTTTACCAAGGGCATCTCTCTTCTTTTCACCCACATTTTTGGTAATGCCAAGTCAGAGCAATACACAGAACTTTTCAAAGCAGTGATCTGGTAGAGAAGCACTGGAGCTTTATGAATACTGATACGCAACTGCCAAACATTAATAGAGGGTAGCACAGTCCTTGATGATCATTATTTCCAGTTAATCTTACAGTTACTAGAAACAAAGAGGACCCTAAGTTAGCAGCCTTTTCCAGGGACAGTGCCCAAGAGAAATAGAAAAACAGTGCCCTCAGAGTGGAGCAAAGAGATAAACTGATGATCCTGTGAGCACTAGGCAGGCAAAATAAGTGAAGGGGTAAAAGGACCTGAGATACTAAGGGGGGAATAATGAGATAGCCGGCAACTGGACCCGAGGAAAGGATATATAGAATAGTAAAACTAGGAAGAAGAGCTTTGTATAGATGGTAGTTTATACTTTTGCCATGCATAGGCCAGTGCAGAAATAGCTAGCACATGTAGTGAGAAGTTAATGTGGCAGAATCACAAGCTCTCAAATCATTTCGAACAAGAAGGAAGTGTATAAATTGTGAAAATAAGGCCAAGTAGTAAGAAAGGCTCATATAAGGACTAACTGGAAATGATGAAGGACCTAAAAGATGAAAGAACACACTGTAGGTACAGGAGTAAGAGAGCCCAGGAAAGAAGTGACTGGCTTCTCAAAGGGAAAGCTGTGGAAAAGTGATGCTGAGACAGTCAGTTGACACAGTCACTCATGAAAGTGGCTGAACGGAAATACTACGTATTTCAGTTGCATGAAATCATGAAAAATACAGTGCTCTGCTTCAAATTGTTTACACTGTTAAGGGGCATCACAGAGGTATAGCTAAATACTGTAATGAGAGCATTGACTGCAGATCAATAGGTATGCCTTGGGAAAAGCTGAGGTAAATCTAATAACTCTTTGTTTCTTTTCCAAGTCTCCTTTGTTCTTGATGTTTCTCGACTGTGTTTGGCAGCTGCTAGAACAATACCCAGCAGCCTTTGAGTTTTCTGAGATGTACTTGACCATATTGTACGACAGCGCACGTATCTCATTGTTCGGCACTTTCCTTTTCAATTGTCCACATCAACGAGTAAAGGAAAGCACAGTGAGTATGAAGTGTTACATCTGTTTTTCAAATAAGTGACTTAAGCCTGCCGTTCTGGAAATAACATCGTGTAAGCTATAAATGGCGTTCCTTAGTATTTTTCAAAATGTCACACACTGTTTGGGGCAAAATATTCAACTCCCCAGATGAATGTGATCAGAATGTCCCTTTCAAGTGATCTTTGCATAGACAGTAACTAAATGTTCATGAAGAAAGTCTTTTAACTTTCTTTTTTATTTTTTCCTAGAAAAGCATTGTTATTGTACATGATTAGTGGTACTCCTCTAGAAAACAGATTTATATTTTTGGAATTGGT